>NW_020955384.1:891749-1147247 GCF_003031625.1 Empidonax traillii | reverse complement strand
CATGGTGGCTACATATTTGCCAACCCTTGAAAGGTTTGGTGGTTGGGTTCTTAAATAAGGATGACCAATTTTGTAACCCTTAAAAGCTTTGTAATTCAGCTGTTGATCAGCAGGGGAACCAGAGCTCTTGATCTGCTCATGCTTGGCAGAATGGAGGAGTGCGAGCCAAGCCTTGCAATTTCTCTGCACTCTGCAAAATAAAGCTGGTCTTCTTAAGTGAGGAAACCAAGGCACTGACACTGAGGGATCATTCCCCAAGCTGATAGAGGAGGACTCTGTTAAAATCATATTGTGCTTTATTTCCATCCCTGGGCCCAGCCCATTAGCCTGATCTCTCAGGACTTTGCCCGGGTCCAGAATCTAATCTGGTTCCCACACTTATGTATCATATTTTCTGATCCTTTTTGTCTATACATAGTTTCTGAGGTCTGGAGCCAATTATGGAGAGCTTCTACACCATCCAGCCTGAGTACAAAGAATGGATAGGCAAACAGGCAGAAAATTAAGCAAGAGGGAGAACAGAAGTGGATGCAAATGGCAGCAAAACTTAGATGGAATATACTAGCTCTACAGACGGTTTAGAAGACTTCAGATGTTTGAAGGAAAACTTTTTAGCCCACAGAAGCATAACACATTTGGAAAAGAAATGGAATTTTTGTGACATCTTAAAATTAATTAGAAGCATTGACGCATTGCAGAAATTATGAAGTCGTGTTTGAAGATTTGTTATTTGGAATTATGCAATCAATTTTTGTCTTATAAACATATAAAAAGTAATACAATTTGTGCTCCAAACAGAAAATCCTTCTTATAGTCATCAGTTAATTGATAATTATCTATTTGATGTATATTATAATCTCTTTGTGAATTTTCTCCTCTCTTTCACAGCCCATAGCACTTTTTTTTTCCTGCAACATGTTTAGTTCACTCTGTAGTAACGAAATATTTTGTTTACCCGCTCTTTAAATAACCAGCCTATTGTGGCAGAACTGAAATAGAGTAGAAAGAAAATGGCATAGGAATGAAGAAGAGTATGTGATCATAATCAAGACAGGAGCCCCATTAGCACTGGGCAAGCTGCTGCAGTTTCCTTTGAGACCCTGAGAGTTGTCAGTCCCTTAGGCATCTCTTCTTTGGATGAGCCCTAATGCGTATTGGCAGGCCCTACATATTAAATACACCCAGCTTCTTGATTTTATTCAGATCAGCACTCTTCAAAGCAGCACATCTCTCAGCTGAAGGAAATCCCTGCTCTATTAATGGCGTATCTGGTGCCACTTTCGCTCTTATCACCATGAAATCAGGACTTGTGCGGTTGCTGCAGGAAACTTGGAGCATGTCTTACAATGCACAGCATGAACTGCATCAGATCGAAAGGTGGGAAGGAAAGAGACGGGGTCTTTAGAGCCCTGCTTGCTTCCTTCTTACAACTTCATCCACTTAATATGCAAAGCATTTATCTCTACAAATTGTCAGGTTTGTACTGCTGCCTCTTGCTTTTCTTAACTGTAATGGTGGGCAGTAAGTGTGTAAGTATTAGCCTTAATGGAAGCATTGGTGTCACTATTACTTGGGGTGGGAATGACCACAATACTCTTGGGAAATAGGAAATGGAGACAGTGTGCCAACTCAACTGACTTTCAGAAGGAGATGGCTCTATAGTATTCAAGGATTAGCATAGGATTTCTTTCCTCATACTGCCTGCTTCAGTTGAGCTGGGTCTGGCTTTGCTGATAAGCAAGTATTGATACTGAACAGAGACAGGCTACAAAAGGCCTCCATAAGCTCATTGACAAGGGGATATTACCACTGAGAGAACACTGCAGCTATTAGGTGTCAACAGGACTTCCAAAGCGAGACTAAAATGAGGAAATAATATATTGTTTCCAAGAAGTAGCACATCATAATTTGTTCTGGGGGATATTAAAGCCAGAGAGTATTATCATAATATTCAGATTTATTTTTCACTAGAAAATTTTTCACTATTGTTCATGGCTTTAGTCGTTGTCCTTTGCAATCTACTTGAAAGTCTGATCATCTTACAACAATATTTTGTCATTTTAAATGTTTTTTCCTCATCTTCTTTTCCTCACTTGTCATTACAAAATAATAGGCGACACAGGAAACAGACTAGCTCATTTTCTGTGCAGGGTGTAGCTCTTGAGAAATGGTTCCATTTGCACTCAGTTTGGTCTGTGCACACCCATTATCTTCAGGAGATAAAGCATGAAACTGCTATATATATATCATGAAACTGCTATATAGAAAGCACTGACAGCTTTGCAAACTGAAAATACAAATAAGATTTGTGAAGCCTAGACTTCCAGTTAAATGGCTACCCAAGCAAGCAGAGAGGATTTCTTTTATACGTCTACAGGAATGCAGCAATAAGACAATGGAATCGTTGCACCTTTATATGTATCAGTGGCTTAATGAAGCATGTTGAACATCAGAAAGTGATTCACTTCTGACAAAGAGACATCCTGCCATCTCTAACAACCTCTCTAAACAGAGAAATTGAATGCACAAGGCTGACTTCTTGCAAAAATCCTTAAAGAACACGTTTCCAAATGTTGGACAATGATGAAGAATTTGGGAAGTAAATGGAATTCTGAAAGAGCATGTGCTTAGAAAAATTAAAAGAGAAAAACTGAAAGAAAAAATTATTTACTGTGAGGGTAGTGAGGCACTGAAACAGGCTGCTCAGGGAAGCTGGAAATGTCCCACCCCGTGGATGTGTTCAAGGCCAGACTGGATAGAGCTCTGAGCAATTTGGTCTAGTGAAAGGTGTCCCTGTGCGCAGCAGGGAGATTGGAACTAGATGATCTTCAAGATCCTCTCCAACCCAGGCAATCTATCATTCTTTAGTTCTGGCAGGAAACTGTCTAACACATAGCAAGAGACTCAGGCCCTGGGTAGCATCACTGTCCTGATGGCATGCTGTTTCTGCTCTTCTGCCCTGGCACCTCCTCCAGCTGCAGAGTCCTGACTTCTGGCAAGCACCTCAAGGGAGACATTACGGCTCTGCTGGTGTTGGTCACAGCAGATACACATTTTTCAGAAGTGTATGTGGCACTGGGATGCACCAACCCCTCTGATTTTAGGTGGAGTTTGCACTGTTGTCTTACATGCTCTTGAAAGTTTAAACCAGAGCCTACACTGGAGCTGTATCGTGTTGCTGATGCTTGGGAAAGCTCTCAGCAAACTGAATATCAGCATGGAAACTCTGCTTTCCTCTGTTCTTTTGGATGACTTACAGTCCTTCCAACTCTTATATGCTTCAGGTTTAAAAATTGTGGAGTATTTGGTGGGGTATCCTTTTCCTTTTCTTTTTCTAACCCACGTTGTTGTAATTTCCCAATTTATGGAATTTCAGCTGATGCTGAAAAATATCAAGAAAGGTTTAAACATGTGAGCGTCTTGAGTGCAGAACTGTGGCAAATGAGGTAAAAATCAGACAAAAATTATAATTAATTTTTGAACTATTTGTTTTATTCTGTTTTCAGTTCTTCCCAAGAAATACCAGGCTATGGCAAGCTTGGGAATGCTGAAGCCATTCAGGGTGAAACACTGAAAGCTTGACAATAATGAATAATCTCTTCTTTTGCTCTTTTTCAAAATATACTAGAAATGTGGAAAATACACTTCTTAAAAATAAACCGTAAGAGGAAAGCCATCCAGCTGGATTTGGAGCTCTCTAACACTGCTGTCTTCCGCAGAAGTTGTCTCCCGCATTGTATCAATATGCCTGAAGGTAGAAAGGGACCCATGGGACCGTCTTAAAACTTGAATGTATGCTGAAGACTATCCACAAAATGGATGTGAGGGATATCAGGTGCCAGGTGAGGAGAATCCCCTCACCTTACCATCCACCATGGGGCGGAAAGAAGTGTGCAGTCCCTTATGGTGTGATGGGAGGATACTCTTACCCTGTTGGCTTTCCATCTTGCCACCCCCAGCATTGCTCTGTTGAGGCTGCCAGGAGCAGTAATCAGACACAGGCTGGCGTGGTCATGTCAGTTCATTACCTAACAGCACGAGATAACAAGCTCAGGGGAAATCTACGAGTGCTTAACAATTATCAGCCAGTAGAGTTTGGTTCCCCCTGGATGCTACCACAGATCAGAAAGTAACCCAACAAGAGGTTTAAGTGAACGTTTTGTTCTTGTTTTCTAACACATGTCAACAGGTTTTCCGAGATAACTTGTATCTCCATGGACTGTATCCTTGAGAGAAAGCAGGTATGTGCCTGGCTGCTGTCAATGTGCTAAGCGAGTAGATTGCATATCCTCCCCTGCTCTTCCAAAAATATCAGCCAGGAAGTTTAACTGAGTGTTAGTAAGTGGCTGATGGTGCCAGCCTCTTTGCTCTTGTTTTCAAGGTCAGCTCTAATTGACCTTCCTTTTTCTTCATTTAGTTGCTGACATTGTTTCCTTTTGATTCCCTGACGGTGCTCACATTGTTAGGATTTCTGTGTTCCTGCACCGTCTCTTGGTTAAAGTGATTCCTACTTAATTCCTCCCTTTATGCTTGTGCCTTCTCCTCCTCCTCCTCCTCTCGCGCTCTTTCCTGCCTGCCCCCTTTCCTTAGGACTAACTCGTTGTGCTATGCCTCGTTTATTATCTCCCCATTCTGAAGCACAGCCCGGATCCCCAACCTGCAGCTCCACAGCCCAGATGCCCTGTTTTCTCAGCTCCTTTTCAGGAGCAGCTGTTTCACACAGCACCAGATTACTCCTACATGGTGAGAAGCAGCTGCTTGTATTACAACTAGAGGAACTCCATAAGAATTGTTGCCTTGTCTGGAATCAGCCCACGGGCTGTATTCCAGCTGTGCAGGGGGCTACCTTCCTGGGAGTAAGTTTGTGCCTGGCACAGCATTACGTAGGTGATGTGTCTCCACGTGATCCATAGGGAGACACTGGTGTTCACAAGCAAGGTACAACCTGATGGTGTAGAGCCAGCACCTCTCCTACCTGTGGCTCTGGAGTGATAAAATACCACTTAGCAGATCTGTCTTACTTCTGATGGAGGTGTAGGCTCCTGGCTACAAAGCCCCACTCGCTTGCTAGGGTTGGGTCTCTATGTGCGCTGGGTGGATGCAGTGCTGCATGAGAGCTGCACAGAGCCAGATTGGCCTGATGTGCTGAGCACTCAGGAGGTCCACGGGGAGTTTCAAGCAGTAGGAAAACTAACCCACTCAGCCTGTGCCTGTATGAAAATGCCTACTGCTGAAAGTTAAATAACAGCAAGTGTGCAGGATGCAGAAACAGGCCATGAGGTTTTCCAGTAATCAAAGCAGCTGGCAGGTTACACTGCTCCAATTGCAGAAAAGATCTCCTCTGTGGCAGCAGGTAGCAACTGACAAATCAATACAGCAAAGACACCAATAACCTCATTTTAAAAAAAAATAAAATCTCCTTTAATTACATTACTCAGATCATTAGAAAAATGTATGTAATGACAGGAGGGCAATCTGTGTCATCACTCTAAGATATCCAAAGCTGAAGATCCTGACAGGAACCCCAGAGTGCAGCCAAGGCGTTACTCTCTGCTGCAGCAGTGTCATGCTGTTTGAATTTAGCCTCTGCATACTTTGCCAGAGGGAGATTTCCTCATGACATCAGTTGCTTAGTTTTTCTCTCCTTCCTTCCCAAGCCAACAGTCTTAGCAGCTAGTGGAGGCAGTGCCAGCCAGCAGAGGGAAAGGCCAGGCTAAGTGCAGTGTCCCAAATTCTCCAGACAAGAGAATTTTGCCAGCTCCCAGTGTCTCTTGGGCAACATCTTCCGCTACTAAATCCCTAGTGGAAAAAAAATGATGGGTCAGTGTAAATGTTGCTGTTTGAAAGGGTCCAAGAAGAGAGTGATCACAGCTTTGCAATAAGAATGATAAATTGTTTAGTGTGAACACTGGTCACAGTTTTGGAGGACTGGTTGCAGAGGAAACCCGTGTGCCTTCCAGGTACATCACGGAGTACTTTCATCCTACCCAGCCTCAGTAAACCCTATGCCACATGCCTCCATGCCCTTCTTCCCTCAGTGCAGGGCAGAGCAGAGATGTTTACCCTTTCCTTTACTGGCTGATGCTTTGCAAGATATCCATGTTCATTTGCAAGTCTCACAGAGGAGAAAGCAGCCGTGCAAGCACCTGGCAGTGTGGGAGATGCACCTTCACGAGCGTGCAAGTCCAGATGGACCCTGTCCCAAGGCTTGTGAAATGAGCCTGGTCCAGCCTGTATGGCTGGGGCTAGGTTCCCTCCCGCGGCTGAGAGCTGCCACAGCAGGAACCAGCAGCTCTGTGATGCAGCACAAAGCCTGCAAGGGGCAGGCATCTTGTGTAAAGATGCTTCTCCCAGGACCACTATCGAACTTATATCCCATGTTTTGCCAATTAACACCAAGGTCCTAGAAAAGAGCGAACCTAATTCCTGTACGTAGTAACATTTGGACTTCTTCTGACAGGAGACAGATCTCTGGGATGCTCCTCTTAGCCTTGACTGGACCTACTCTTGAGTGGACTATTATTCAAGTGAGAGGATTTTGCTTATTTTTGTCAAGCAAGATAGAACTCACAGGTTCCTGAGCAGAGGGCAGCACAGCACATTTTTACCCAACCTGTAGTGTATAAATCCCCCAAAGCCTCTGTAGGCTCTACCATTGCAGTCATCCTGGACAGGAAACAGCGGACGGCTCCGTGCTGACGTTCACAGTTACTGTGGTAGGACAGGAATAGGCCAAGTGCTGTGTGGGTGTATATATGAGGTGAGCAGGTAGCTCATAACTCGTGAATACTATCTGTTACCTGCTTTTTGGAATGACTGCTGCGAAAATAGGCAGCACTACTAAAGTGCTCACTGGTGTGCGTGTTCACTGATGTTGTGCAGTCACCGGGCGTGCCAGGACCAGGCGGGAAGTCAGCACAATGCCTCAAGATATGTTATCGACTGTAAATGTGGCAGGAAGTCATTAAAGATTTCCTGAGCTATGCCCTGGGAAAAGACTACCTCCAGACTCCAGCAAAGTCAGAGGACTTGCACTGCCAGGGCTGTGAAATCAAAAGAAAAATTACTGTAATAAGCCAATGTCAGCAGCTTCAGCAGGGAGCCCTCTGCTCCAGATGGATCCTATGCCCATGGGGTTGGGGTGGTGATGGATGATGAGATTTCGGGCATATGTGCCAAGGGGCTCTTTGTAGCTTGATTGTTTGCATGTAGGCTTATTTGAGCTTCCCTAAAGGTTTGGGGGCTACAAGGGCGATGGACATGGGCAGGCCTGAATCCTTCATCTGTAAAGCTTTGTAAATCCCAATACATGAAAATAAATGAGAGCTCATTATAAGAAAGCTGTTTGGTTGCTCCATGAGCTCTTATCCATGACTCCAGGATGGAGATTCACAGACACTGAGCTCTCTTGGACCAACTGGGAAAAGACAGTTTTCTGCCAGGAGGAGGCAGTCAGACTTTGGGACAAGAGCATGAACAGTAAGGAAGATCAAACTACATGAAGGCAAAGCTCCAGTATTTGTAGGAGGTCATTCAAAAAGACTTGAGGGGGTTAGCGCATGATTTAAAAAATGATACCAAGACTGCATGTGACTCATTTCACTTAATATATGGGAGAACTCTTATTTTCATTACTGCAGATATGTATGTCTTGAAAAACATAGCTGTTTTACCAGGAATCAATTTTCTTTTGTTGTTTTTTTTTTTTCCCTAAATCTCACCAAACAAAGCTCAAATGCTGTCCCAGCAGATAAAAATTTCTTGGGAAATTACTGTGGAAATCCGTTTTCTTGGATGTGCCTAAAGGTGAAAAATTCTTTAAACTGTGAGGTTATTTAACAGCTGAAATACTTGGTATTCTGAGTAAAAACAAAGACATCATAGTGTGGTCAAGGGAGAAGAGTCGAATAATTACATTTCACAGTGTTCACTTTCTCACTTGAAAAGATGAGTGGAATGGGAGATCTTTCTTTAAAAAAAATAAAATAAAATAAAAAAAAAAAGAGCGGGGAAAAAAAGTATGTGAAGATTAGACAGCCAAACTTCTAGTTTGAGTACCTGCAAAAATCCTACAAGTGAAGTTGTAAAATCAGACAACCTGCTCGTATCTAGCAATGAACCACCAACATGCACCTGGCTCTGAGTCTAATTTTGAGTGTAGAGAGTAGCAGGGACAGAAACAAATAGTTTGAAGCTGCCACTGCACTTGATCAAAATGTGTGTAGGGATTTTTCTACTATTTATTGTTTACATACTTAAGGAATTCAGGATTCCTTAAGTTCAGAGCCCTGCTTATAAGTCTGTCAAAGATAATACAACTTTATTCATTTGGACCATTTGCTGGTTATTCTATAACAAGCATGTGTTATTTTTAACACACAAAATACCAGAAATTAATGTCTATCTTTTTAAAATTAACATTTATGATCAGAATAATTTTTTCTTTCTCCGCAGTGAGTAGTAATAGAATTGTTATCCCCTAAGGTAATACTAACCAGAAAATGTTCGGGAAGGAGAGTTATGAAGCACATTTTGTCCAATCTGTTTGACTGTACCAGTGTAGCATACTGCATAGCAACCAGTAGTCCTTTCTTCTCTTGTGGATTAAGGTACCCATCATAGAAGCCAACAGGGTTTTTCTTATCTCGATCTCACAGTATGTATCTCACATATATGTCTGTGATTCCCTTCCCATAGGAGAGAAAAAAAATACAGCTGAACAAACAAGGCATATTTCTCCATCAGGATTTCAACAGAGAAGGCCTGCCTGCCTGGGCTGTAAGGAGGTACCCACACAGACACAGAGGCATCCCCCAGGACTGGTGACACCATTGTTCAGCCTTGCTCTTGCTGAGAAGGTTTCCACATAACACTACAACAATGAATTTCCTCCGGCGGCGTCTCTCAGACAGTAGTTTCGTGGCAAATTTGCCCAATGGCTACATGATGGACTTGCAGCGCCCTGACAGCTCCACGAGCTCCCCGGTCTCTCCTGCCACAGAGAGAAAGCACCTGCAGCCACCTCAACCCTCACACTCTTCCTCCACTGGCACCAGCATCTTCAGCTCCATCTCCAGCGCCATGAAGCAAACCACACAAGCAGCTGCAGGGCTGATCGATCACTCGGTCAGCCCCACACCACCTGTGGCCCAGAAACCCAAGATCCTCCTGGTGATTGATGATGCGCACACAGACTGGTAAGGCATCAGCAGTCCTCCCACTGAATTCAGTTTCACAGTGTTTGGGGGATGAGAGGGATCTGGGAATCACAGATAACCTGCAGAGGGGTACACAGATGCTTTCACATCTAGGTCACCAGCTCTGGCTCCGGGTTGGTTTCTGTCAGATGACTTACATAAATGGCAGAGTAGGTTTTTTCCAGATCTTTCTTGAAAGAAATGTTCATTTGGTATTCATTAATCACCTTCCTCATAGCCTCAATATGTGAGCACACATAGGGCATTCTCGACTCAGCAGGCTTAGCCAAGCTGTCACATCTAGCAACAGTCCTAAGAGGTCACAGCTGAAGGTGTGTTAGTGTTGTGGCTCAGGGCCTTAACCCGCTGTTTGTGCTGGCTCTGAACATTAAAAGGAACTCAATCTCTCCAGCTCTCAATCTCTCTTGAGCTTTTCTCCGCCTGCAAATTTCTACATAAATAATGAAAAGATAAGCCAACTTACTGCTGCCTAGTCAAGATCCCTTCACCCACTAAGCATAGCATTAATTTTTGGCCAAAAACTCTCAGGCTCAGCTAGGCCTCAAATATGTCTTGTTCACGCAGGTCTCTTTTCCAACACAAGCTTAGAAGTTTGTTTCCTATGATATTGGCTAGCAAAAGACCATCTCCAAAGGGTAGGACAACTGAAGTCTTCCGAAGTCTTAGAGAAATTACTTATTGCTTGCTTTTTTTTCATCTGCCAGTTTGTCACAAGACAGAAAAAGGTAAGAGTAGTGCAGGTAAGGAGGCAATATTCTTTCAAAATTAAAGAAGTTAGGTTGCCAGGTCTTGGCCAAGGGAGGTTTATTTTGTTGTTGTTTTCATCCCATGTCACTCTTCAGTACAGTTGTCACCTTTGGTCTTCTCTGCTTAACCAGAAGAATGGGGACAAGGTGACACTTGCGTCCCTGGGTGTATCTTCACAAGGCAAGATCTTCGCTCTTACCTAAAAAGAGACCACGACTGAGTACAACTAGGTCAGGTGTCTTCAGCCAACTTGAAGCAAGAGAGAGAAAATGGTGGGATTTTTCTCAGAGGAAAAACAACTTTTTAAGTGAGTGGGAAAGTCCCTGATAAGGTGATTGTCGTATCATATGTTCCACTGACCTCGTGTCTTTTATCACAGTAGCAGCCCCTTAACACCAGACAGTTCAGCACCAATCTGGCTCAACCAGATCTGATCTCTCTTTCCTGGGTGCACCTACAAGTCTCACTAACCTCTGCCTCAGTGAAGTGCTTTTGCAGTTCCTTGAGGACGCTGCCAGGTGGCAGTCCCTGAACATAGCATCCTCCATCTGGGGATGGGAGTGCCTTTGATGCACAGCTCTAGCCTCTGGGGCATAGCCTGCGCTGTGTAGTCCAAACACTGTAATCGGAGAGGAAAGCCCAAGCTCAAAGGCCAATCTAGTTTTAACTTGAGATTAATGGTGCTGAAGGTAGTCAGGGGAAAGGACAAGGAGGGGTTGGACTCTGCTGCAGTGTTTTCACTATGTTCAAATCCCTGCCTTTATATCTCCCAGCTGCTGTTCTGTCATACAGACCTTGTGATCTGTGAGCTGAGCTTGCCCAGGGAACAGCAGCTGGGATATATAAAGAGAAGGTATGGCTACCTTCACTCCTCCCCTCGTGTAACTACTCCACACATCCTGCTGTCTTGGCTATCCCTCTGCTGTCTATAACTTAGCAGTTTCTAGACATTATGGGATACCCCTTTCATTTATCCCTGCTCTCTACCTATATCTACAAGTTTGCAGGTATCAAATCTTGCTTGCAAAGGCTCCCTGCCTTTACTCTCTTTACACTGAATAAAATTAGTGTATGAATTCATTACCATACCCTGATACGTGTACGACGTGAAAAACAAGGAAGGAACGTTGCTAACCCTTGCCTGCCATGGCTCTTTGTAGCATGAGCAGAAATACATGCTTGGAAACTTTCCCAGCCTAAGGCAGCAGCACACGGTCCTTTCTAAGAGAGCGTACCAATGCAACCACTCCAGTGGGCCAGGAGTGCTACTTGGCGGTTGATTTTTGTGTCTCCAAGAAACTCAGCAAACCCTTGAGAGCAGCACTGAGAGAAGTGGCTCCATGGCTCCGTGGATGTTTATTTTTGGTAAGGTACTTCTGAGCATTGCCAGTCATCTTCTTGGTTTCAGCTAGGGTGTTATGTGAGTTCAGGCTGAGCAGCCTGAGAAAGGAGAGTTTGCCTTGTGAGAGCGCAGCTGACGAAGCTGGTTCTCCAGGGATTCTGACTGTCTACTCTGCATCATGTACAGAGACAGTCCCAGACTTTGGAAGGTGAACAACACTGTATTTTTACTTCTGTACTGGTGATTTTTGGTTTAGAAGAAACACCATGTTTGTAATGCATTTCACTGCTGCCTGCTCTGGTTCTTGCTACCTGTGAAACTTTTGTATTTGGTTTTTAAGAAACCCTTTCCTTCTCTTTTTGAAACAGTTTACTAGAAAAAAAACCCCAAGAAATAACTACTGAAGCACTGCCTTTATTTTAAGGGTGGGGGGTTTCCACAGTGCCTCCTCCCCCAGAGCAAGTTACACAGGGTTTACAACAAGGACTAGCTTGTTTGTGGACAGGAAGGGTGAGAGACAGTGGAATCTGCCATTTGATTTCTCTTCTCCAAACGAAAACACTTTCTCAGAACTGGAGACTGTAGCGATATTGCCAAGCCAGACGTTAATTTATCATCACTGTTTGTATTAGAGCAAAGAGCTGCAATTGTGGATTAGGATGAGGTGTTGCACAAGAGCATGACAAAATTCTCTAACAACTCAAATAGGCAAGTACGTGTTGAATGCACTTTAAAGTGACAAATGGCAATCCTTTCTATTTTCAAGGAGCTACTATGTCTCTGATGGTACAGTACAGCACTCTACTTCTCTCAGAGGCCTGGAGGAAGGAAAGAGCATCCATGGTAATCCATGGCTTGTCTTCCAGCATAAAACCCTTGCTGTTTTTGACATGCAATATGCTCTGGTTTATTCCAAAGACAAAGTACTATAAAAATAATGTGAGTCCCACAGAATATGATCAGCTGCTTTCTGCATTAGCAGCAGTAAAAGAAAGGTACATTCTATTAAAAGCAAGGGAACTCACCCAGCTTTCTGCTAAAGTGGCAACATTTTGACAAATTTTCCATTCTTCTCCAAGACGCAAGTCTAGCACATTGCAAGGAAACACACAGTGAATCACCATGTGCAGGATGTGCACAAAAGGAAAACACTGTCACTGTAACTCCCTTGTGCTCTCGGCTTTGACATTCTTCCCTCAGAGGCAAGCACATCAGTGAATGTACCTGTGCATCAACACACTAGGGAAAAGCTTGGCTTTTCTTCAGTCAGTAATGGTGCGTTTCTGAGCTGGGAACCTCCACCTGGAGAATGAGGCTGCTTCTTGTGGTCTGGGAGTATCTGTGCTTTGGGAGACTTCCAAAAATGCATCCGCAGCTCACCTACACATCTGCAGCAGCTGCCAGAAAATAAGGAGCTTGCACATGAATGCAAGTGCATGTGTTAAACACACCGCAAAAGGGAGCAGGACCATGAGGAAGGGGGACAGCAGAACTCCATGCAATGGCATATGGGCCTGCTCTGGTAGCCTGACCTCAGTCAGGAGGAAAACATGCCAACCTCCTTTCCCAATGTGCTATTAAGTAAAATAGTGCTCTTGCAAGATTGAATTTCTCAGCAGATCAAACAGGATTTAGTGCTGTGAATTGTTAACCCCCATCCTCTGTGAAAGTGCTCAGCTTTCTAGCCTAATGCCTCATGTTTAAACAGCTTACTGGGGAAGTGATCAAGCACAGCTAAGGCTCCTATTAACCACAAATGCTAAAAGCATTGCTTCCTGGACTAGTCAGCATAACAAAGTTGTTCTTGTTGCATTTGTTAGATATCTTTGGTATATTTGTGAAGTAGCTCGTGCAGCTTTTCAAAGTCACTGGTGTGTTTTGTCCACATTTCAGGTCATTTCAAGAGCTAACAGTGCTTCATGCTGTCTTGCCCAAAACACATGTACCCTATGTGCAGCAGTTCTACATGAGAGGATTGTGACAGGCATGTTTCACCAAAAAATAAGTCACAGAGGACATGTCAGGAGCAAGAAATTACATTGTTTTTTCTCCCATTTACTTGACAGCCAAATCTGCCTGAACATCCTGTCTCCAAAAATTTTAAGATGAAGAAAGAGAAAAACCGTGATTAATACTGAATGAAATCCTCTTAATGCATCTGAAATGGTTCTTTGTAAAACAATAATGTCTTGATTCAGGTCTAATTATGGACTGATTTGACAGGATTACTGTTTTATACTGTTCAGAGGAAATTATCAACTTTTTTTTTAAATAGAACAATTTATACTTCTGATAGCACAAGATAATATTGAGCCTTAAGTACATCATTTTCCTAAAAATAGAATTGGTAAATTGATAACACTATAATACCTATTTTAGTAGCATAGGAGTTCTTATATTCTAATTTCTTTTTTTCAAGGAATTTCTTCTCAAAAATATTCAGTGAGTGTCATGAGTCATTTCATGCTTTCAGTATGCTGAAGGTGATATGTTAAGGCACCCATTAAGAGGAATATCTCTGTACCTAACTCATTTAAACATATTGGAAAGTTTTGGACTTCAAGCTTGAACTCAGGAATTTGCAGGTTAAATTGCAAAGTTTTGTCTATGTTTCCTGCTAAGAAGTCCCAAATCTTTTAACATGGTGGTAACAGGCAATAAATTATTATGAATTAGCTTTTTTTACACAGTGATGACCTTTTAAGATTTCACAAGTTCTGTGCAGCAATGCAGCTATAATTTGAAAAAAAACCTAGACGTAAAAGTCACATTTTCACAAATCTGGCTAAAAACCCTTTTATATTCATAATTTAGCCATGTCTACCCAGTAATGAATATCTCTGTTCCTATAATTCTTGTCAAATTCTACCTCTTGAGAAAGGGAAAGGGGAAAGACAAGGTAAGTTTGTGGTAAATGGGTGTGTGTGTGTTTGTGCACATGTGCACACTTGGAAGCAGCATGAAGAGTTTCTGTATTCCCCAGTATACAGGCACAGGGGTGAAAAGGAGGCAAGGCTGTCAAAAGTATTCAAGAAATTGCATTTATGACATCGCTTTCCAATCTGTTTTAGGTACATCACTGTCCTGTCTGTCTGTATTTTTGTCCTGCATATATGTAAAGCAGCTTGGGATCTAGTCCCCCTAAATGAAAAGTGATACAGGAATGTAAAGGATTAGTATCGTTACAAAAATAGACACAAGGAGTATGGAAAACATTCCCCACCAGGTTATAACTATGCTAATGCAAGTCAAATCTAGGACCTTAATTGCTTTACCAGAGTTCCTATAAATGCATAGAATTTAACCTCAGAATGTCTTGCCTAGTTTTTTTTTTTTTTAAACCAAACCAGCCCTCAGATAGATTTCTCAAGGTTTGTGAGACAGATTTCTTCTGCCTGAAAGTCCACAGTCCTGTCTCAGTGTTGGTTCAAATTAGACCAGTTCTCCTGCTCCTCAGGTTCAGGGAGAACAGAAGTGGGCTGGAAAAAAATATTGCCAAATCCTCAACAAAAATGATACCCCTTGAAAACAGCTCCAGGCCATAGCACCTAAATTTAGTAACATGGAAATAGTCCACAAATGCACTATTTTGATGATACACAAATTAAAATTGCCTCATTTTGTACTTAAAGCAGTACCCCACCTCCACTGCTTACCCCCCTGCCCTTCCTGCCCCCCCCTCTACACCAGCTCTTTGTGGCCAGAAGGAATGTGACCACAGTATAGCCTGGGTGGGAGACCAGACCTACAACAAAGTGTCTTTCCTATTCCGACAGCTCATAGAAGCACAAAAAGCTGTGCCCAAACGCAATGGCGCTGCACTAACTAGTGCTTCTTCTCTTGAACAGGGGGTGGCTTTGATTACCCCCTTTTGACGAGCAGGAGGTGGCACAGGAAGATGCTGGGAGATCAGTATTGTGTGGGACTCTGTAATTCCTTGAATAGAAAGAGTGGCCTGAATGGTTGTGTCTGTGATCGTTAAAGTGCTGGTGTCTTGCCAACCCAGGTCTCCCCGAAAACAGGCCTTCAGTTCCCTCAGAGAAAGAGAAGACTCACAAAAGATTTTAAAAATCCTTCTCCCTTCCCTTTCTGTGTGCATTCAAGCCAAGAAAAGCCTCCCAGCCCTGTAGGGTAGGACCTCAGATCTCATCAAGGACCTCATCACGAGGGCTTCCTTTATCCAAAAAAAACCCCTAACCCATACCACCATCAGAGCCCGATACAAATCCCTTCTGGAGAGTCATTTCTTCCCTTGATGTGATCCCATAACTAATAATGCCTCAGAGATGGTTTTACGGTAACCAGAGTGGGCTGGGTTTTGTGGTTCTTCCCAGAAGGCAATGAAAGAAGTCTGTTCCC
This sequence comes from Empidonax traillii, assembly GCF_003031625.1. Lineage (NCBI taxonomy): Eukaryota > Metazoa > Chordata > Aves > Passeriformes > Tyrannidae > Empidonax > Empidonax traillii. The sequence continues at coordinate 1,131,581 of NW_020955384.1, read as the reverse complement.
ACGGCCTGACCTTGGACACAGAGGACATACCTGCGGTGCTGCAGAACTGGCTCTCCATTTGGTGGCTACAGCAAGCCAAGTGGTGACAGCACTGAGAGCAAGGTGACCTTGCCCTGGGGAGGCACAGAGCTGATCACAGCAGTATTGTGCCCTGGGGATGGAGCTGAAACTTTATGGAGTTCCTGGAAAAGTATCAGTGTATTTAGGGTTACCTTTTGACCCAATCCAAACCTGAAATTTACCTCTTGGTCCCTCCCTGTCTGTATGTACAGTGTGAATACCATTTTTATCTTTCTGCACCAGCCTGTGGTCTATTTAACCTTTAATTCTGACCTTGTTTTCTGAGGTGTCAAAGTACACATTCATCACACTTATCCATCTTTAGCATTCCGACACTCTCCAGCCCTGCTCCAAGGCACTACTGCAAAAATTAAATATTAACTACCAACCAGTCCATCCCTCAGGTGAACAGTGCATAAAGGTCTCTAGGCCAAAGCAAATGTGGACTGCTCCAGTTTGCAGACCTTGGCATTTGTAGTGATATTTCTCATCCCCATACCCTGACAAGTCAGGACTTGACCATCTCTAAATTCCTTATTACATACAGCTGAGAATTGTTAAAGCAAGGAAAAGTGGTGAAGGAGTTGAGGGCTGGCTCCTGAAAGGAAAACCTTCCTTGTTGTCACCCCTGAAATAAAAAGGGCACAAATGCATTTATCCTTCCCCCTGCGAGTAGGGGCTGGGGGGGTTGGGGCATTCCAGAAGCTGCTGGCCAGTATCCTGGAAACTGTCTCCTATTTCCCAGTCCTAGCCCCTTTTATGAAGGAGACAATGCGGACATACAGTGAGTGCCTTGTGCATCACTTGGGCCCCCAGGCCCTTTGACACAGGGATTTTGTACAGTGGCTAACCCCCTTCCCACCTTCCCTGAGGTGCCCCCACACCCAATCCAGGGGGTGTCAGCCTTGCCTTTTCCAGGATGATCCTGAAAAAAATTACATGCCTTTATTTTCCCAAGAGGCTTGAGAGAAATATGTGTAATGTGATACCAGGGAAATAATTCAGATAGTTCCAGAATTTACCCATGGATGTTTTTTAGTTTGTTTACCCAGGTCTCTTCTTCCTCATTTATCTCCTGCTTTCTTATACTCAGTCCCTTGCCTACCTCTCCCCAAGGGTCCCACAGGACCTGCTCTTCTTCCTGCTCCAGATAAGAAGCCATCTCCACCCAAAGTGTTGCTTAGCTTTCTTTGCTTGTTTTGTCTTGACCTAGAGGCACAAGCTCAGTTAGGGGATTTCGAGGAATTTGCCATTACAATATCCTAGTGTCTTTCTTTGGCATGCTGTCAGTGATACTGAGCCCATTTTTAGGTTGAATCATAGAATTGACTGGTTTGGAAGAGACCTCCGAGATCATCAAGTACAACCCTTAAGAAGAAAGAGGACAAAGCTGATGAAATCAGTAATTTATCATGTAGAGATGAAAGGCAAGAGGATCTGTGCTCTCCGAACAGAAGCAGCTTGTCAGCTGGGGTCTTTCGTTGATGATCCTGGAAGCCCCCACTCCATGCGTAGAAGTTGCTTCTCTTGTGCCATGTGTCCCCACGACACAGGAGCAGCACAGCAGTGCAGGCTGGCCCTGGCTACCATAACCATAGTCCGCTGGCCCAGCTCTACATCCTCTGGGCCTGGTGACACATGAGGAGAGGAGACTTTGTGCCCCACGAGTGCTGAATCTCTCTGTTTGAAGTCCACGAGCATTAGCACAGGGGAGCGCACGGATTCAGGCAGCCCTCGTGCAGGTGCTATGCAAGCTCTTGGTGATGCCAGAGGGAAAATTAGAGTGTCTCACAGGTGTGTTTGCAGTCTTGATTCAGTGCTAGCATCCCTTGCTCAAACAGATGCTTTCCAAACACCTACGGGCATGAATGCTATACGTGGACTTTCTGTGAATTAACCTTATGGAGGTAATTGGAGGTAATTGGAGGTGAATTGAACATTTATTTTTTCCTTGCTGCTGTTAGGGATACACTCCATATCTAAGAGAAGATTGTGCATATACTTCCTCCAGCCATGGTCATCGAGGCAGACTGGGGCTGATTTACAGAATATCTCTGGGAAATAAGCTTCTATTCTTTCCAGATTACTTCATAAGAGGTATTTGGTTTCTTATGTCCCTGTAATCATGTCAGAGCTGAGGCAGAAAGCAGAAGTTATGTTTGTCTGATGCCTTTGCATCCAGAAAATATGTTCTTCTCCAGAGCATGCAGCTTCTTCATCAGAAAAAGAGAGGGATTCAAGACAGGTTTTCTCCCTGAAAGCCAGGTCAGACCTTTTATGTTTATTATGATGCTTCCTCCCTCACAGTCAGTGTGGCCACATTTAAATGGATTGCCCAGCACTGTAAATCCCACTCAGGAATTTCTCCTGAGTGTGGCTCTGCAGGTTTTTTTTCAGTCAAAACATGTTTACATGGTAATTTGCCGACATCACAGCAACCGCACCACCCCATCTGCGCCCTGCTTAGCCAAATTATAACTCTATGTTCTGCAAGGCTGAACATCTGACATGTTTTAAAATGAAGGGGCAGCCAGCCAAGTGGTGGTCAGTGCTGAAAGCCGCCCAGGAGAGGTGGTGGGTTTGTGTGGCCAGTGCCTCCTTGTCCAGTGTCCCGAGCTGGGGGGTGCTACACAGCCCCCCTCCTGGGCCAACGAGCTGCTCCTCTCATCACTGGCAGCTGGCTGTGCTGGAGGTGAGTCGGGACAGTTTTTAACTGGTCTTCTTGGCACTGCTTCTCTGCTGCACTACAAGCAGCCTAAATAACTCTTCAGCAGACAAGTCCTGGGCAGAGGTCTGGAAGAGACTTGCTTAGGTGGTTTGGAGGCAGAAAGCATCTACAGATGTCTTGTACTGTCATGATACTGCCAGAAACTTCCATCTATCTTTCTCATTCATCCCCACCAGAGCAGCATGGTCTTCCTTTTCTCCGTCTCACATCCACCGTGAGGACCAGAAGCTATTTCATAAATTGTGCAGAACTAACCAAAAGACAGACTCTCTCTCTTACAAGGTATTTATGATGCTTCCACAGCATCTGCAATGATTCCAATTTGCTTAAAACTTCAGGGGATCCACAGTAATACTAAGGCCATTTTTCATGTCAACATGATCACCTCTACTGCCCAGGGGCTCCAAAACCCCAGGTGTGGATTGAAAGCATCACTCCATCCATTTCAGAGAAGTTTCAGTAAAGAATGTTTCATTCTTACCCTGGGCTATATCAAAATGAGGGACAGACCAAAATATTTTGCTGCAAATTACTTAGCACCTGTAGCCTTCAGAGACGCTCGGAGCAGATTAAGTCTCTTGGGGAGCTGTCTTGGAATGAAAGTGATATATTGTGCTGTTAAAGGAAAGTTACCTGAGACACTGGGTGAGAAAACCTATGTGGAAAGAGGGATAAGACTGGGACGTCACATGGTGTCCAAGCTGAGGTCCCTTGCTCTACTCCAATGACCCCTAATGTGCCATCTAGGTGACTGTCCATAAGCACAACCAGTACTGTAGAGATGAGAAAGAGGATTTTTTTTTAACTGTGTGAAGGCTCATTTCCTGGACCAGGCAGTGGAAGCGTCTTTGCTCCATCTGTACCGGGCTGAAGACTGTGGTTAATCGCACTTCATTACAAGCTGGAGCGAAGCAGCACCAAAGAGTTTGTAACCAGCTGGTCGGCAAAGAGGAGAGGCCATAGAGGCAGGAAGTGTGTTTCATAAATGTGGGTAAGGAGTATATATTATGAGCATGCTGGGAATAAAAACCAGTGAATAGTGTACCTCAAATTTCAGACCAGTTCCTGTGGGCCCTCTTAAAGCTTATTTCAGTTTTTAAGGAGTCACTGGTTACAGCAATATCCCCAATGTTTAGGAGTAAGGAATGTTGCCAGACCCTCTAGAGTCATGCCTCCAGAAATTTAATGGAATTATTAAGTGCATTTAAAGTTCCTGTTTATTGTTAGAGGCATGATGTCTTAGCTTGTCTGCTAAGTTGCCTTTTTTCGCTTAACAACCGTACATTTAAAAAAAAAAAAAAAAAAAAAGGAGGAAAAATGGCCAGAGCTCTGCTTTTTATACTGGACAGCGGTTGTCCAAGTCACTTGGTCTTGATCACACCTGGCTGCTACGTTGTCCCTCACTGACACCTTTGCAGAAGTCTTATTGGCACATTATGCTGATGGATGGTCTGCCTGGGAGGGGAAGCCTTCAGATATCCTCATTAGAATGAAGCAGAAAACTTTTGCCAATTTTTATGTCTCTTTCTATTAAAATGAAAACTTTTTACTTGATTTTGAGCCAGAATGACAAAACAAAACAATGGGGTTTTTTATTTACATTTCACATTTCTGGGGAAGGGGAGCATTCAGCTAGAAAATGGTGTGTTTCAGCCACAGGGAAAATTGCCTTCCTACTGTCTCTCCTTTTTTTATTGGAACAAATAGACACAGTAAAAATGTGAGCCAGCTTTTTTTTTTTTTTTTTTTTTTTTTTTTTTTTTTTTTTTTTTTTTTTTTGCTAATACTATAAAATAGGGAGCAAAGCCGGCTTCCCCTCGTTTTCCTTTGCTTCTTTATTCTATCCTGCCTTTGCCAACTGGAAACAGAACCCGGAGTTACTTTGTCTCTGGAAACAGCTCTTGCAGAGCTAAACTGTTTTCATGTTTTCCAAGTAGAAGAGCCTTTTGGAGCCTACATGGCCTTCTTAAAGTTTATAGGGCAGGAGGTCTGAGAAAATAAATTCATATTTTCTTCTGTCAAACTTGTTTGGAGAGTGGAAGAATTGGGAAGAAATATTTATAGGGGAAATTATATTAGCAATTTCCCCCATGACTAATCAATATAAGGAGCATTATACACAAATATGAATACAAGAAGCTTAAACTGTCTGTCCTTTTCCTATGTTTTCTTCTCCAACACTGCTGTCAGCCCTCCCCTCTCATGAACAACTGATGCTTCTGAACGTGCTTTGTTGTCTGCATAGTGTAGGGAGCTAGGAGCAGAGCTAGTGCAAAGTGTATGTCCTTCTCAAAACAGTGTTAAGCTCCAAAGTAAACACAGTTTCTCAGTTCAGGAGAAGAGATCCTTCATTAGTGACACTGTAGATGCAGTTACAATTTCTTTGAATCAGTAGCAGAAAGAAACAGAACTGAAAAGCAGCTCTGTAGAGAGAGAGCATGGGAATAGGCTTCACAAATACTTCAGCTGTGATGACAAAGATCCTTGCTCAACATCAGAAGAATCTTCTGATGCCATGCCATGTGTTGCTCTCCTTTAACAGAATAAAGATGGAGTATTAAATGAAGTATAGCAAGGAATCATTGATTAGAATTGTTCTCTGGAAAAGATTAGGAGAGCATTTGGATTTCAGTTTGAAAATAAAATGAAAAACTAAGAAGCCTTGAAGGAACTTTCCAATGTGGTTTTCATCTGGCTTGGCAGGTTTCTCTTGGAGAACAGAAAGCTGAAAGAAGATAGGAATTAGGGAAACATGCTGTGACCCAAATAGAAATTCTTCATCAAAAAGGGAAATGCAGAAGCAAAGCAGTATGTAATGAAAGCCAAAAATCTTATTTAACCATGTTTGTCTTTCTTATTTCTTTTATAGGGCCAAGTATTTCCAGGGGAAGAAGGTGAATGGAGAATTTGATATCCGAGTGGAACAGGTCAGTGACAACTGAATTTCCCTCTAAGAAATGTGTGCACAGGGCTGAGGTCTTAAGAGAGAGAATCTGTCAATGTTAATTCTCTTGAAGGAAGGAACTAATGTGGAATTTTAAGATGTGTCCATTTTATAGAATTGTGGAAGCTGTAAATGAAAATATTGGGCCATCCTATCACCCTCCCTACCTTCGCAAAATCAGTTGCTATTTCACCTCAAAATTACATTTGTTGTCCTGGTGATAGGATTATAATTTTTTCCTTTGGAAGACTACCTCATACTTCCATATATATGCCTGAAAAGGTGGAAAGCTGGTATGCCACAGTACATGCTGTTGCCAAAGTAGAAATTATTACTAATAATTGTCTACAGGCACCCAACTTGAAAGCAGGAGTAGGAAGAAAGAGATGTAGGGATGAGATGGTGATCATGAAGGAATCATATGCTTGTTTTATACTAATTGGGGCTATAAAACTGCTAGAGTGGATAAAGAAAGCTAGTGAATGTTGTTTGAATGACCTGATTTTTTTTTTATATAAAACTGTTGATTCTGCATTGAGTGTGTACAGATTATTAATGAAGTGGTTTTGAAGGCATTCTCAGGACCCATTTCCCTTGTAAAGGTGTTTCTTCTCTTTTCAAAGGTGTCCTGCCCAGTTGTCTATGACTGTACATAAGTACATATGTTCTGATCAAACTGTGTCTGGGAGAGAAAACTTAGCAAGTAGTTTTTTGCCACTATGATACTTCAGATACTTATTTTTTCTGGTTTTATTGATATCACACTTGTCAGTACTCAGTGGTATTAGCAAGAATAATTCTTTATTGCATTTCCTTATCAAAATCTTTATTTTACTGGCTGCCTTAGGAATCACCCGAAGAGAATAGGAAAAATAAAAAATTAAAAAAAAAAAAATCATACTTCTCACTTAGAAGTATGAAATCAAATAATTTAGGCTTGCCCTTCAAACATCTGATCCAACCCTCTCCATCACTCAAAATAGAGTTAGTTTCAAAGGTAGACCTAGTACTCTTCAAAATGACCTGTTAATTGTTTCCAAAACCTCCTGTCTCTGCCTTTCCTCTCATAGTCCTTCTCCTCAAATGTTATTGCACTTGAAGTCCTTATAAAAGAACTCTCTTCAAATGGTTGATGAGTGCAGGATAGAAGTGGACTCTTGATCGCTGATGGGCTAAACCCAGTTGTGACCCTTGTCATCGTCACAAGGCAGCTTATCGCACTTCCCTGAGGACTTTCAGGGAGACTTTCCTGTCTACCTCTTGAAATCCTACACATAGTCAGAATATCCATGTTTGAGAGGAGGCAACAATTTGCTCCAATAAAACCCCATAAGGCTGGTGTGATTCTGCTGGTGAGGACCATGGCCAGGCCCCCTTCAGCTTTCTTTAAATACCCAGCGTAGTGACTGCAGCGTTGCCCAAGGGAATGAAGCTTGCAGTGGGTAATTGAGTGACAGCTGAGGAACCGAGAACAAGGATCCTGGCTGTTTCCCCTTATCCCCTCCCTGCCCCTCAGATCAGCCAGCCCAGCCTCCACTTAGTGGGCAGGGAGCTGCTCATGACTCCTCCAGACCTCAGGAGGAGAAAGGACAATCACTTTTCCCAGCTGGATCACTGTCTGCCAGGGGAAACTCAGAAGCTGCATTGTCATGGGCAGTCCTTGAATCTGACCTCAGGCCCCTCTGCTTATCACTGAGGCCAAGAGAGGGTCACTGGTTTCTTCAAGTTTTGGCTTCCTGTCCCCTTCTGATTTTGCCCATTCATCCTGGCTCAGTATTTTTTGATATTTAATTTTCATTCATTGTTCCTACCATGATTATTTGGAGCCCTCTTAGCTTCTTCACCTTCTTCCTCAAGCACAGTCCAGGAACCTAAACTCTTGTGGAAACAGGTCCCCTGAGGCTGAATGCTGACCCTCTCTACCTGAAAAATTAATATTCTTCCACAATCTTCTTATGGGAGAAAAAAGGAAAAAAATTCCCTGGGAATAACTGTGTGTTAACCAACCTGGTCCACACCTTTTTCTTTGAGTTCCCAATCACTAGTCTTTACTGCTATAACTCCCCCATGAATGGCACACAGACAGTGCCATGATGCACAGACTCTAACCTTCCTGTTCAGTTCTGAAAAAAACTCTGCATCAGATCAAGATTTGACTCTCAGGCATCTCCTGAATCATTTGGTCTGCTCAGTAAGTTCATTTAGTTTTTCCATTTTTCCATTTGATCCTGTTTCAGATAACCACACATTATTGACTGAGCCAGAAATACAGTTTGCCTTGGGTATTTTTTTTTTTTTTTGTATAGGAAAAAAACCCACTTTTGATCTGAAAGGTTAAATAACAAAGAATTTTGAATGGCAGAAAGCAATGAAAGGAAATATCCAAATGTTAAATATTCTTGAAAAACCACACTGGGAAAAAGCAACTGCCCTATTTTCTCTGACCCTGCTAATTCTTTTGCCATTCTTCCAGGATGCTTTGTACTTGGTTTAGACTTTTTCCCCTCTTCTTTCATATCCATCTCCCTTACATCTTAATTCTTTCCTAGCAAGCCATTTGAGCAATCTTTGGGGGAAGCAGAGCAGAATAGTAGGTGATTTTTTTTTTTTTGAAGTCATGACATCATTTATTTGTAGTAGAGCAGTACTGCTGAAAGCAGCACTGTCTCTCCCTCTCTCAGCAGCGGAAAGTCAGTTATCTAATCTGGCTATACACCCCTACCAGCTCTCTGAGCTGCCTCTCCCCCTTGGCTGTCGTTTGAGGAATGAAAGACATATGTGATCACTCTGTCTCATCCTGCATATCTCCCACACCCAGCACTGGGGAAAGCATTGGCTGATTTTGTCTGAATTGGAGAAACAGGCAGAAGTTTCAAGATAATAAGTTTCTACGAGAGGTGAATTCAGTTCATATTGGGCACTGAATAATACACAGGGATGAGACTGCTCAGTGTCATCCTGCTGCTCGAGGAGCTACTTCTTCAAGTCTCAGCCTGTATGAAGATAGGTTTTATGAACTCTCAGAAGTTTTTCTGGTTCTTTAGCAGATACATGAATTACAGTGAATAGGAGAGGGAGCTGTCAGGGACACTGTGGTGAGCACATCCCTCTCCCATCGTTTGTTAAAATGAATCACAGAATTACAGAATATGCTGAGTTGGAAAGGACCCACAAGGATCATTGAGTCCAACTCTTAGCCCTGCATAGGACCATTCCCAAGAGTCATACCATGTTCCTGAGAGTATCATCCAAACACTTCTTGAACTCTGTCATGCTTGGTGCTGTGACCCTTTCCCTGGGGAGCCTGTTCCAGCCCCCAACTACAAAAGTGAAACCTGACTTCATTCCCACCTTTTTTTTTCCTCTTCTAACATTCAGTGTAACACCAAAAGCATATTTATGAATATGCTTTAGAGGCTGAAGTATTTGTTACTATCCACTGTTGAGTGAAACCAGGGCATGCAATACCATTGCCTATTTCCTGCTGACTGCAGGGAGAGAGGTGCAAGGCTGGGGAGGTGCAAAGCAAATACAAGTGCTCCCCTGAGTTCAGGCCCCTTTTCTTCAGAGGCAACTTGGATTGCATTTTGGTTATTTGGATATTTTCCTCTACAAGTCATTCTGTAGCAATGATGAGACTGAATGAAATGCTGATCCAAACCTCAAAATCTATTTGACCTATTCCCACTAAAACCCTCATGGTTTAAGTTTTACTCAGTGTGGGTAAACCTCTAAGCTTTAAGGAGCAGCTGAGTCTAAAAATACTATCTCTGTTTTACACTAAAAATAAGCTGCTTAGATTTTGATCCATTTGTTGCTTTTACTTGCCTTGTTATTTCTAGCTTTCAGAACTGCAGTGTATGCATCTCCATCCATGTATCTAGAAAAACAAATGCTAAAAAATTCTTTTACAAATGAAAAGAGTAAGTTTGATTAAATGGCTCTAAGGCTAACTTGAACTTAAAGAAGAATCTTAAAGGGCCACAGGAGTGGACCACATTGCTTTTAGTTTCCCATGAAAAAAATTTGCTTTTATCTTCTCAGTCCTTCATTGACTGGAGGATAGGAGACATTTGGAACCACAGTATGCAGAGGAAGAGGAGGAATTATACCATAAGCCTCATGTTCTGACAAAGGTTTCCCTTCACTAGAGGCAATAATTGAACACCTGCTGGTAATATTTTTGGTAATAATTCAACACCTTCTTCCCCATCCTCTCTGTCTTGTCCCAGAGGATCTAAGGATTTCATGTATCTCTGGGGTTTCCCATACAGATCATAACTTACCTCATGTGGGGGGTCTCCTTGGTCACTAGATATGCCCCATGCAAAGGGGGAATACTGCTTGGCCATGTATCCCCAGCACACCCACGTAAGAGGAGAAGAGGGGAAGAGAGATGGGGCTGAGACCTGGACAACCACAAACCCATGGGATAGACCATGACACCGTGTGTGGGGGTCGGATGAGTGCGACACTTGACACCTGTCTGGGACAGAGATGTCCACAAAGCAGGAGATGTGCAGAGCAGGGTCACAGGGATGTCCATGGAGATCTGGCTTATGAGAGGAGACTGGAAGCGTTGAGTTTGTTTATCCTGCCAAAACAGAGGCTAAAGGAGTCGTCACTGCTTTTAGTAAATACCCTGATATAAGAAAGGGTTTTATGACATGATGCCTGCAATAGCAAGGGGTTAGACCCAATGGCTCTGATGGGCTTTTCCAATCCTGTGCCCTACATGGAGCACAGACCTAGCATGCAAGAGCAAGCAATACCTCTTGAGAGAGTCCACCACCTTCAGGGTACCTTTCTTCAGGTATTTCCAAAGGCATCTTAATATGTTCAGAGACGTCTTTCCTGGCTAACTGATGGTGGAATGGGGTGAAAAGTGTGAAAGGGAAGTGATAAGGCCAAAAGGTTCATCTATATTCTTTATTCCTGTTGTTTGTTCACCCGTCTCCTTCCCACCATTTCCTGCTGTGATGAGGTGGGTCCGTCTGTCTGTCTGATCTGCATTCTTCTTGCACAGCTCATTCACTTGTTCCCACTGTTTAGTTTATTTTCAGGGAGTGATTATTCAGTGAACTCCTATGTACATGCTTCTGGAAAAGTCTTGTGGTATAGATTATGACTCCATTGGCAACACTGTCAGGAAAAAAGTTGTACTTGGCACTCACAGAAGATAATTGTAATACAAATCATGAATTCCTGCTCCATTGTACTTCCCGCCCTAAAGAGGTATTTTTATGTGTAGCATAAACTGGTCATTTCAAAAGGTAGAGTCTGATAGGTCTGTGTGCGATGAAAGGAAAATTACCCTCTTGTCAAACAACTGTATAATTTTTATTCATTATATGTTTAGAGTTTGGGGTTTTTTCCAACTGAATGCCAGAAAACTGCTCAAGAACAGCAACAGCAGTTCTCTTAGCTTCACCACATACAAGCATTCAGAAACCATGAATAAAGGGACCTGGAAAACTAACAAGAATGACTCAGAAATAATAGATTTCTTAAATAAATAGTATCTTCACATTTTATTTTTTTTAATTTTCATTGGCTTTTGGAGGTTTACAGAGTTCATGGTTTTGAGCCATTTCCCAGGATCAAAAGGTTTAGAAATGTGCTTTTCTGGACCTCAGATTTTCAGGCAGTCACATAACTTCTGAAATGAAAACTCAAAACAATTCTGAATGCCATCAGAGTTGAGGCACCAAAAGCACTCACACAGGTGAAGGCATGTGGATCTTCAGCACCAACAGTGTCTGTAGCCTAGGAGCATGCATCCTAGCTTCAGGGCTTGTCAAGAGCAGTTGTGGAAGATCCTCTTGGAGCCACACAGCAGCATTCATAACCGAGATGGACCCTCTCTATCCTTTTCTTCCAGAGATCCCAGTACTGAGGGCACATGGGGAGGAGAGTGCCTCCCCAAAGGAAAACTTCTCAGGAAAGAGACATGGGAAATCAGGATGTGTAATGTTGAATTCTGCATGTGTATGCACACCAAGTATGCATGGCCCCAGCCCTCATCCCATTGAGATCCATGCTATCTGTCCACCCTTCTGCCTGTGCAGGATTTAGGGATTGCTTACTTTCCCCTTGAAATGCTTGCAATGGTTGTAGTGTTTCAGGAATGCAGTCTTATGTCTGTTAAAGTCTTCCTTCCCTTGTACACATTGGAAGATCCACCAAAAAATAAAGCATAAAATCTACTGAGGAATGTATGTGATTTGACTATACAGTAGTAATTCCTCATTCCAAATGCCTAAGCCACAACATGGACCAGGCTAGTCAGCAGCCTAGACAAAGCAATGCAAGGATTACAGCAGATCTCAGCCAGGATGTGAGTAAAAAAATAGTCACATTGCTGCACGTATGACAAATCCGTACTCAAACGTATGGTTGGCCTTACATCTTACTCAACAGTGGTCGGGTCTGTGCTGAAGGATGGTGAGTCTAAACCACTACAACCCAAGGAAGCTGCAGACCTGTCAGAGAGAATGCCAGTGCCAGCAACGACACTGATCACTGCGCTGAAAAACATCACCTACAAGAAAATCTTATAAGAATGGGGGCTGCTTTTCTCTAGGGAGAAAAAGGAAAAAGGAAGGTCAAGTCTTCAAGCAGTAAGTCTTTAGTTTCCTGCAGGAAGAAGTAGTGGCCCTCCAAAAAACTTTCAGCCTTAAGGAGTAAGGCAAGAGATTTAGGTTGGGCATTGGGAAAATGTTCCATGCTTGTTAAGGCACAAATTGCCTGAGGAAGTTCCTCATCTGTGGAAGACAGAAGAAGTTTATGTATATCTGCACACAATGTCAGAAGCAGAGCTGATCCTGCCTTAGGAAAGAGTGATGGACTATGTGATGTCTTGAAGTCCTTCCAACACAACTACTCTATGAAAAATGCTTGAAATTTACCTTGAAAACATGCTTCCCTTGAATCAGTCACAGGTATAGCTTCCAAGCCAAGCATTTCTACTATTACATGATTAAAAATGACAAAAACTTCCTTTTTGAAATATCAGCAAACAGAAACTCAAAAAGACCTCCGGCACCTCGAAAATACTGATGGAAACTGATAGTAGCTTAAGGTTTAGTCCAAATGATCTGGAGCATTTTCTGAATCACCACCTGAAGTAGGCATTTTTAACAGAACTATCCTCAAAATAGCTATGGGCATTGTCTCAAATCTGGGCCTCAGAGGTATGAAATATTTCTACTCCCACAGTATGTATTATGTTATTTTTCAAGGCAGATTGTGTCATGTTTATCACACATGGTTTGTTCTTGTCCTGAATGTTTTTGCAGCCACTGGCACCATTGGAAAGCAAGTATAAAATACAGTCAGGCCAACGTAATGCCGCCTTCTGTTTGATGATTCCTAATGCAAATGACTCTGCAAGGCCACAGGGAGCTGGACTCTCCTGTTTTATGCATAGTTACCTGTCACTCTATCTGCATGGGCTGCTTTCAAAGACCTCTTTGTCTGCAAGGTAAACTCAGGCTGGAGATGATCTCAGAGCTGAAATCCCAGCCAAGGGAAGTCATCAGGCTACAAAACCCACAAAGTTAAAAATACAGGGAGCACTGGAAAATCAACAGGAAAAAATTTCTGCTGACTGAAGTTTTCAGCCTTCTTCCAAACACCAGCTAGCAGTAGCCTTTTGGACGGAACAAAGCAGCTACGTGAAAGCAGCAGTGCTCCTTCACTTAGTCTATTAAAGCAGGATTGAATGCCAGGAAAAGGTCAGGAATGTCCCTCAGCTATAATTGTAGATCTAGATGTTGTGGTGGCAAGATAGTTGAGTCCCTCAGACCCTCTTTCTGCTCCTCCCTTCTTTCCAGGGTTCCCTGGACAATGGTTACCAAAGGGAATTTTTGCTTTTCTTCTGGCTCTTGACATTAAAAGGCCTGAAAATGGTCCTGGCAGTTTGGTATGAAGTACTCACCATCTCAGGGGATTCCCAGGCCCGTTTGGATGTCAGGTGTCTAAGCACAGCTTTGTTTGGCTCAAGGGAAAGCCTGTCAGACCAGCTTAATTAGATTGTAAGTGCCAGTCATCAAATGCCCATTTTCACCCCCAGCAAAGAGAAGTTTTAAGCTCTTTACTACAAGTCATTATGAAAAACATTATGGAGGAAAAGCATAAAAAACATGAAAACACAGACCTAAAACTTCTTTTTCTTGCTCCGGTGTTCACATCAGATGATGCATTCTTCAGCAACAGAAGCTGAAGTTCCAGCTTGGTAACACTCTGCTTTCAGACTGGGACATGTCTGAGACATACGCAGACACAGAGCTGGGAAAACGTTTCATCTCCCCAGTCCACAGAACCTCTTGAGCTTATATGTAAGCTAGCAAGCTTGCCTTGACCCACTGGGGAGATCACTGATGGCACCCAAAGCATCTGATCTTACTGAATTTGTCCAAGGTGGACTCTTCCCCCCGCATCTACTGAGATTTTATAAATGTATTAAATGCAGGTGCCTTTTAGAAGTACATATTTTCTTATCTCTGATCTGATATGATCCCTGAGGAAGTGTGGCTGTGGCCGAGGCAACACAGTGTAATCTCAAAATTAAAACCCAGGCAGTCACCTCTATCATTGCCAGTCCCTCCCTGTGAGTGTGTGTGTGTGTGTGTGTACGTGTTTGAAGTAGAATTTATTTCAGGCAACAGGAATTTTCCTCCTCTTTTCATTGTAATTGGGAGTTACAGTGATGTAAAACCATGTAAGGCTGTTGCTTTAAAAAGTTTACACAGGTCCACAGACGTGAAATCTCATTACATCATCGGGTCACCAGTCCACAGTCATTGCTTTAAAATTATGTGGATTTCAAAAAAAGAGAGTTGGAAATGATTTTTTCATTTGTCGTCTGGCCTCTGAGCCTTTACAGGTGCACTAGTTCTCCATTGGCAAGTTTTTTCCATGAGTTCATGAGGACAAAACAAACTTTTTTCTTTTTTTTTTCCCTTTCTTTTTCTTTTCTTTCTTTTTTTTTTTTTCTGTATAAAGGTTGTTCTTGGCACTATCTTCTGGTTCCATCTAATAGAAGTAGCAGAAGAACATTAAATAGTTCAAGGATCTCAATAAAATCATAACTAGTAACAATACCATCTGAGTGCTCTGTTATTAGACAGCTATTAGTTAGAAGATGATTTTACTGCTGCCTAGTCTTGATCATACTTTCGTCTGAAAGAGATGCTTTAAAAGGAAGGGGGGGGGGAAAGCTATTCAAAGGAAGACTAAATTTTCTGTATCAAAAAATGAAACCTTTTTATTTATATTTATATCAAGGCACTAATTTAACATAAGACTTTGAGTCTGTACTGGTGTATTTGCATTGTGCTGGAAAGGGAATATTTGCATGGTACAATAATAGGATATTCTAGTTCAAATCCTCCCATCATCCTCCTGAGACTTTTGTGTCTTGTTGGCACCCCTGTCTGAGGGGAAGCAGAGCCACACAGGAGGATCATCACACCTCTCACCCCGCTAGTCTGATCTGCATCTTAACCTTCACTGGCATCCACTGCAGTCATAATCACCCCTGTGCCTTTTGCTCCCCATAGCTGAAATATTCCTTGCCAACCTTTCCAGCCTTGTAAGTCCCATCTCTTTTAAAATATAAAGTGTTTCAGTAATCGAGCAGCACTGTTAATAGCCTATCCAGCTTTGCTAATCCTTTAATAGTTAAAATCTTAATAAGTAAATCACATCAGGTGGCCTTCTCTGCTTATCACCTTCCTGCAGCATAATGAGGTTTTTTAGCTATTTAGCTAAAAGGTTTACATCTTTTGTATTAGGTTTATAGTTGGCCAGTGGCACGACAGCCAGCTCAGACATAATTCTAAATGGATGTTTCCAAGTGGAAACTTGGAATTTCAATTCAAATGACCTTACCTCTTTTTATTATTATTATTATTCTTTCCTGTATGCATTTTTCAGCTTGCTCAGTCTTAATTCCTTCAGTACTTATTACTGCAATAAGCCTAATCCTGTGTACTTTTACACCCCAAGTCTGGGAGCCGTAAAGATTTCTGCAGCCTCTCCAGGGCAAACCAGCTATAATTGGACCTCCAGTTGCCTCACAGAATAAAAAAAAAAGAAGGAAAGGCACATTCTAGCTGAAGACAATCCTGCATCTGTGTCCGGGTGTTTGTGTCTCTGCTATCCTCGAGTAACACTTTGTCCTTTTGCTCCACTCCAGGCTGAGTTCTCCGAGTTGAATCTGGCTGCCTACGTCATGGGTGGCTGCATGGTGGACATGCAGGTCATGAGGAATGGCACTAAGGTGGTAAGGTGAGGAGCACCAGTTTGTCTTGAAAATTGGGTTTTCTGGATCAATGTTGGGGCAAGCAGGATGACGTCAGGGTCTGACCAGTATCTGAATCATGGCAGCACAGTCCTGGTGACATCAGGGTTTCTTGGAAGCAGGGAAAAGAGTGGCCTGACTCTGGTGCACAGTATGCCATACAACCATTGTTTCCAGCCTAGACCCTTCATGCAACAGCAAATGCCTCCTTTCCAGGTTCTTTTTATCCTCAGGACTCCCAGTAAAAGGGAAAATGGATCTCTCCTTCTGTGTCAAATAATCTTCATTATAAACAGTGGCTGGAATTTATTAGTCTTCCTGCCTTAGGTCCTGATCCCAGTGGATTACCCTTGCAGTAGCCGCAAAGCCCTTCCATGACCAAGCTTTGTGGTGTAGTCAGCACACTGGAGGGAAAGATGCAATCCAGAGGGACTTTGACAGGTTTCAGAGGTGGGCCCATATGATCCTTGTTCAACAAGGATCAAGTTCAACAAGGCCAAATGCAAGGTCCTATACCCAGGTTGGGGCAGTCCCCAGCACAAATACAGGCTGGGGAATGACCAGATTTAGAGCAGCCCTGACAAAAGCAACTTGGGGTTTTGGTGGACAAGAAGATTGACATAAGCCAGCAACGTGCACTCTCAGCCCAGAAAGCCAACCATATCCTGGGCTGTATCAAAAGCAGTGTGGCCAGCACTACTGGGGAAGTGTTTCTGCCCCTCTACTTTGCTCTGGTGAAACCTCATCTGGAATACTGCATCCAGCTCTGGGGTCCCCAACATAAAAAAGATGTGGACCTGTTAGAACAAGTCCAAAGCAGGGCCACAACAATGATCAGAGGGCTGAAGCACCTCTCCTGTGAGGACAGGCTGAGAGAACTGGAGTTGTTCAGTGTGGAGATGAGGAGGCTCCAGGGAGACCTTATAGGACCTTCAGGTAGCTAAAGAGGGCTACAAGAGAGTTGGAAAGGGTCTTTTGACAAGAGAATGTAGTGATAGAACAAGGGGGAATGGCTTCAAATTGAGTAAAGGTAGATTTAGTCTACGTATTAGGAAGAAATTCTTTATTATGAGGGTGGTGAGGCACTGGAACAGGTTTCCCAGAGGAGTTGTGGATGTCTCATCTCTGGCAATGTTCAAGCCCACGTTGGATGGGGCTTTGAGCAACCTGGTCTAGTGGAAGGTGTCCCTGTCCAAGCACTGCTTCTCCAATCACACATCCAATTCACTTTCCAAAAGCATTGCTCCCCTTCTTTCAGACATCAGAGTGCCTGCAATTTGCAGTTAATGTTAAAGGCATTCCTTCTAGTGCTATGTAAAGATCAGCATAAGTTGTCCCATCTGTGTATGATGCCTCTGTTTGCATAGCATTGATATTACCTTTCAGCCTATTATTCCCAAGCCTTCATCTTCATGAGTTTTTGTCAGTACAAGTCACAACACTACATTTCATCTTGGATACAGTAGCTTTTCTTTGTTTGTGTTGAAATCTCATAGCTGTTCCAAATTAATTTTTCTAGCCACTCTACTTCTGTTTGTACAATTCCTTCGCAGTTTTTGGTGTATTCAGCATCTTGAGTTTAATACTGTTCACACATTTAATCAATGCTTCTGTCTGTTTGCTGATAGTTCAAAATTAGAGACACATAACACAGCATGCAGTGATGTTTTTGAAAGGGATTATTAGAACAGCTGAAAAACAGTTATTCTGAGTGTGCTGACCTAAGTTTAATTTTTCAAGATGTCATTTCCAGTCCAAACAGTGCAAAGCAAAACTTGTCACTGTCAATTAGCTACGACTGTGGTCTCCATTTGTTCTTTGGTATAATTTCACGAGCCTCTGCTAAAAACTTTTAAAGTTGTGTCTGTTACATACATTTGCTTTCTCTTGTCCCACAAATGTCTATTTGTGTCCCATGAACCAGCTGCTGGAGCATTCATCACACAATGTGCTGTGTTAATGCACTCCTGTGTTCGCTTGCTCATGATGCTGGAAGGTTTCCCAAGAACCATTTCCTAGGTTGATCACATCTTCATTTTCCTTCCCGTGTCTTTCCTCACAAAGACGTTCATACATCTGGCAGAAAGATCTTGGGCTATTAAACTGAAACTGAAGACAAAATTTATTTCACAAGAGTGTCTGGGGCATGGTGTTCATTTTTCTGCTCGCAGTGAATACACAGGTATCCCAACTAGCATTTTTGAGTGTATATTTTTATATGAAATACATCTTTTTATCAATGGCATTATTTGGGGTTTTTTTGTTTTCATCTCTGCATGTGTAAAGACACATTTGTGTTATGGGAAGTAAATACATACTTGGATACAGGATTTATATGGCGTATGTGTGATACACACCATAGTCCTTACAAGTAGTAGACATTTGTTTACAGCCTGTGCTGATGTGCCCTTGGCATGCCCAGCTCAACAAGTTTAAGAGCTCAGGCCAGCCAGCTTCCATGGCCACTCCTAGCAATACTTTAGAAGGTACAGAAATAAAACCTCTTCTTCACTTTAGAAAGTGAATTGTGGAGCATAAAGCTACTGAGCTGTGTGGAGCCTCCTCAGGCCATCCACATGGGTGCAGCTGCTTCTCACTCCCTTCAAATCCCCCCATCACACCCACAGACGTGTCCTGCCTGGTCACAGACACCCTTCAGAGTGCCCAGCCACAGGGAGATGCCACAGAGGATGCCTTGAACCCTGTTGCTGCTGACATCTTTTTTCCATCTCTAATTTATTAGACCTCTGTTAATTATTAAGCAAAATATTCAGTCATAAGTCACAATATTTCTAGATTATGAAAAATACTCATCATGTTTTTTGAACACCCAAAGTCCTTGTAAATCCCAGTGAAAAGTTATAGGAAGGTAAATACAACAGCATCTTGCTAACAAGAACATTTGGGATCCCCTGCATAGGAGCCCTGCCTGAGCCCTACCTGCTTCACTCTCCTCTTCAGAGGGAGTGCAAGAGTAAGATTAGTGGAAATACACTGAATATACTACAGACCAGTAGATTTTAAATCAATGAAATAATAAATATTTTTTTAAAACAACAACAATTATTAATATTTATATAAAACAGCCACTGGGCTATTCTCTCCAGTTTGACATTTTGTTATCTGATAAGCTATCTAACAATTTATTAGCATATTATATGCTGTCATTTTGGAGCAGGTCTCCTGGTAGCTTCTTTGAACTGGAAATGGTGCACTGCACATTGAAAACAAAGCTCTTTCTCTGCTGATTGTTCGATCCTTTCTGACACCCTGGAGTTAAGGCACTCTTTTAGACCCCATGCTAACTGACTTGAATTGCTCCAGGAAAGAGTTGTGGTTCTTTTACCTGAAAGATAAATCCCCTAATGAGAAGGTGTCATGATCCTTAAAACTCTACATTTACCACTTGTCTCAGGAAAATTTATTAAAAAAAAAAAAAATTAAAGAATTAAAAAAGAAATTAAAACCCCCACAATCACTGACAATTAAAGGCAGCAGACCTCCATGATTACTAGCCTGTGTATCTTGAAACAAGTAGCTACAAATAAGTTACCAAACAACAAAACTGAAGCCAGGCATTATTTTCCTTGCCTGATTTATAAAACAAGTGTGGCTCCAAGAATTTAACTTTACAGTAACAGTATTCTGGGTCTCCAGCTCCTTTTCTTTTTTAGCTTATAAATTCTGCACATCTGTAGGAGGGAGTGGGAGATTGGAAATAGTATCAGCGAAATATGCTACCGTAGACAAAGGCTATCATCTAACAAACCTAAAAAATTGCATATATGTTTTCTGTGCTAGTTCCACCACGTTATGCAAAAGCTCTGTCAGCCTATTCAGCACATTTTCTTCAGAGTTAGAAGACAAAGAGCTGGCCATGTAGTACCTACTGCAGTCTCTAGCAAACACTTTCCTGCTTCAGTGCCCTGACTGGGCACACTGTGGTGGAATGAGCCGGGCACTGGGAGCAGTGTTGGGTTCAGCCAGGACATTGCTCCCTGTTACCCCAACATTTATGGGGGTAGAATTGGCAGCAGACCTTCCCCGGTGAAAAGTTAAATATGCGAAGCAGGAGGTAGAGCTTAGGCATCCCAAAGGATTCCTCACCAACTTAGACATAGCAACTCTTTCAACAGAGAAATGGAGCCATTTCTGGGTGCAATGACTGGAATAATAAAGAGTGAGGAAAAACAAGTGTGGGCTTATGCCTGCTTTTAAAACACTTGGGTGGATTCTTCTACCTCTTTCCAGTGTATGCACAACTTCCTTTTGCACAGGTCTACAAACACACAGAGACAGAGACAGACAGAGAGAACCATCTGGAGTTTAATTTACTCTAAAAAGCTTTTGGGCTGTGTCACCTCTACTGGCGTTAGATGTAAGGAATGGGATTTTCCTTTTCACTTGTCTTCATTTCTCTGAAGGGTCCTTCATATCAATGTTTTCTCAGTGTAAAGAGGCTGTCAGTGCTGGCTCTGCACCCACTCTGATGTGCATTTATACTTCCAGGAAATTTTAAAAGTGTCTTAGTATATAAATGAGAATTTGGGCTGTCTCTGCTTCTGACAACAACACTTAGATTCCCAAACTATGATCTTAGGTTCTGTATTAATGATTAAATGCAGTCTCGTGTTTGAATTTTGGGCTTTTTCGATCCCTCAGCTATTAATTCCAGTAGATGTGGAAATAAGGCAGGGATATGTTGAAACTCTGGACAGCTTTCTTACCTGGGGAATACTAATAACTCTGGGACCATTTCAGACTTTTAAAGATATAAATTAATCATGCATCAGACTGCTCTCATCTCCTGTCTCCCTGTAGAGCTGCCTCTTTTGCTATTGGGCTTGATCATCCAGGGGAGAAAATATACTTTCATGCCTGCATGGGACGTACTAAAGAGGTGGCCATACCAGCCTCACTGCAACACCACAGTACAGACAACAGCTGACAGACTTGGAGATGCCCAGGATCCGAAATAGGGAGGACCCTGCGTGGAGAAATGACCCTGGCAAAAGGAAAGGCATGTCCAAAACGATAGCGAGGGAGTGTTGAGGACAAAGTCTTGCATCACAGAGTGATGTTTAGTCCTACAGGCCTTGCCCAAATTTGACCTGTGTGTGTAATGCTTGTGTCTCACCCTGTTTACCCTGAATGATATGCCCTTGCAACTCTCAGCTGTGGTGGGGTCAGTGAATTCTCCAGTTCACCCATGCAAGCCCATTCATTCCCATAGTTAACACTGACCTTCCCGCTGGTTCCAGCTGATTCAGTGTTTCTACAATGCTCTGTGTGCTGATAACAGGGCAGCAGCCTGTTGAATAACCACGCCAAAAATCCCTGAAAGTGCTTTTTTTTTTTTCCCCAAGCATATTTTTTACTGCAAGCTGCAGTACAATCTCAGCATGAGGAAGCAAATCCTTTTCTGAGGGAGGAGTGGAGAAGAAACTGGCCAGACCACAGGTGTTTTCCTGCTGTTCCTGCAGACCCCAGGAGATAAGTACTCTGGCTAAAAAAGATTTGCCTGCTCTAGGGCAAAAGACTCTTTAAAGTCCTGTGAGGACACTGCCCGCTGCCCACTGCACCTTTTCCCATCCCAGTAGGCTCACTTACCCCACAGATCCATTAACAAGCAGCTCCCTGAATAGGGCAGGTAGGTTTTCTAGACGCCATGCTTTCTCTTCACCCAGTAGTTGCACATCCCTAGAAGGATTTTTTTTCTTGTCTCTCAAGGACTATTCGTTCACAAGAGTTGGTGGTTTCTTGTGGTTATTCTACAGGGACAATATCCAGGAAGGTCACAGGAGTAGCCACTGTCCCCGGACACTGAAACAGGAAGTTTTGATAGGCAGTAGGTAACTTTCCTGCTTCTCAAGTTCCAGGAAGCTTGTGCCAAAGAGGAACTCCAAGCTCTGTCTAGTCCCTGTCTTTTTTAATTTAACTCTTGACCTAACTGGGCCCCTTTTTAGAATGACTTTTTCTATGTTTGTTTGTTTGTTTTGCTGTGTTTTTTTCTTGTTACTTCCAAACCAAACTTCTGCAATTTTCTGTGAAGCTGCAGATGGGAGAAAAAAATGGCAGAAACTGATTGGAAGAGTTTAGGTTTCTAGAAACCAGATGGAAAAACATGTTGAACTCATGGTTCTCCCAAGTTTCACAGAAAGTGCCACGTGGTAGAGTACAATATGTGCTATGTATTTAACACTGAGAAACATTTGGGCAGTATTTTTTTTACTGATGGCATGGCAATCTGTAAATGTAATGGAGAAGTGTGTGTAACAGCCTGTAAGCTTTTGAAATTTCAGATTAGGCAAAAGACAAATATGCCAAATAACCATTTCCCTCACCAAAATACCCTGCAGAGTCAATGAGCTGGGGCGAGGTGTCTAACAGGGTAAACCCTGGCAAGCTGCAGTTAAATATGAAGAAATCTAACACCTCCAGTAAACATTTATAAACTGAGATATTATTCCCATGTGGGGGATGATCTAACATTACTTGTAACTAATATCTCCCCTCTCTTCACCTGTCTGTCCCTATGACTCATATTTTTTTGAGCAGGAACTACAAAAGAGTTGGAGTGTGACTATTTACGTATTTATTCTCAGTTACGTCCACCTCAGCTCCTGCTGCTAAACAGCTGCTTGGAGGCCTGCTTCTCCCTTTGGGGTTTCCTGATCTCCCAGATGAATAATGTCCCCCTTCACCTCCCCAGCAGCTGGCGCCCAGCCGATGTGCAGGCAGGATGCTGACAGCTATTGGGAAAACATTTGGCATGCAGGCAGCTGCCAGAAAGCAAAAGTCACTCTGAGCAGACCAGGGTGGGGAGCATCTCAGAGACTAAACTTCTCCCTGACCCTTTTTGCATTTACAGTAATTCTTTCCAATAAGGAATATGCTGCCAGGGTCTAGAGCACTCACTAATTAGTTAATCCTGGACTGAAGGCAAGAATGATTAAAGACTGTTGTAGATTGCTGTCTTGATCAACTCTCTTTTTTTTTTCCAACTGTGCTGTAATTTGTCACCTTTCCACATGGCTTGCTATTAAGGCTTCTTCCAGGGAATGGCAAACAGAGAAGTGAAGGGACAATTCCTGATGCACCTGCACTGAAGCGATCAAGACGGATCTTTGTTAATGACCTGATACTGGGGCAGAGCGCAGCCTCAACAAACAAGTTGGAGAGGGGCAATGACAGAGGTGTTAGAGGGTAAAGCTGCTATTCAGAGGGACCTCAGTAACTGGGGAAATGGGCCAACAGGAACCTCATGATGTTCAGTAAGGACAATTGCAAAATCTTGAGGGGAGGAAGGAATAACCCCAGTACTGCTGGGGAATAGCAGGAGAGAAAACAGCTCTGCATAAAAGGACATGGAAGTCCTGTGTGCCCACGCAGAGAGGAAATCCTATGGCTCACTGGGTGGTATTAGCAAGCATGTAGCTAATGAGACACTGCTCACATCTGGAGCACTGTGTCCAGCTGTGAGTTCACTAGTACAAGAAAGGCATTGACAAACTGGACTGAGTTGTGTGAAAGTCCTCCAAGCTCCTTGAACTGGACTAAAGACACCCAAGGAGAGACTGTGGTGGCTTTGTTCAGTCTGTAAGAGAAGGCTGAGAGGGGTCCACCTATAGACATCAGGCAACTAAAGAGGCGGTGCAGAGGAAATGAAGCCAGACTCTTGCTGAAGGTGTGCAGTGAGAGCACAAAAAAACCCCAGACTCAAGTTGCAGCAAGTGAAATTCTAATAAGATACCATTTTGTAAAAAATTTCCGCAGGGAGGGTGGTCAAATACTGGAACAAGTGCCCAGAGACACTTTGTCCTTGGGAATATTCGAACTTTGGCTGGATAAGATCCTGATCATCCCGATGTCAATTTAAAGTTAGCCCTGCTATGAGCATGGTATTGGGCCAGATGGTTTCCAAAGATCCTCTCCAACTTGAATTGTTCCATGACTTTATTCTGTGATGCTGGAAAGTATTTGTGTCACCTTCTGTAAAAGTTTTGGGCCACAGGAATTTTGAAGACAAGTTGCCGTTGGCACTTACGGTTGTTACTACGTTCAGGCAGTACTTTTCCTTGTAAATGTTGATCAGTTTAGAAGCAAAATATATGGTAGACTTTTTACACTGACACAGGACAGTTTGGAGAGTGTGTGACATGATTTCATGGTTAGTTGACCATTGATCTGTGGCTGAGAAGCAAATCAGAGCATCTTCCAGTATGTCCCTGTCTGCATACAGTGGTACTGGTCCTACTGCAACTGTGATTCCTGGTTCCTGCTGCTTTTGCTAAACCGATCTCCCACGGACTCCATGTTTTTTCCCCAGCTATTATCTATTACAATGTCCCAAAAGACCCCCTGTTTCTCTCCTCCAGCCTAGTAAAGAGAGATCATTCTTTATTCTATGTTGCTTTCTTGTTTCTCTAAAACACGTCCTGTTTCATCTTATTCATATAAATAATCACATTCATTCCTTCTTTGAATAATTTCATCAGGCTTTATTTCTTTCTGTGGAAAATATGACATGAAGTTTTGACTGAAATGACTTTTCGTTCTTAGGAAATTTCCCACTTTACTACAACATAATGTTATATCTAACATCATGAGAAGTGAAAATGTCATAGATTTTATATTAATTTTCAGTAGTGTGATAACAATACTTTCAACACCCAAGTAAAGCACAAAATGAACTTGTTCCTTTTTGTAAATGCCATTTTCTATTAGCTATCAGACACCCGAGGCACTGTACAGTTTGAGCGGTTATTGCGCTTCTCATGTAGTTGTAGCCACTTATGGCTTGGAATTATGCCTCAGAGCTTCCCTGAAGGCTTCATTAATGGCCAATAATGCAAAGATTGCTGTATCATATTGCTTAATTATGTACTTTTTTTCCTCTCTGTGTCAAGCCAACCAGATAGGAAAGGAACTTAGTCAAAATGTGTTGATCACTGGCAAGTGTCTAAAAACTGAATAAAGCTTCTTAAATCATGGAGGGTAGACAGAACCTGAAGTGAGGATGTGTGTCTTCAATGTCCTGGGAAGATATTTTTCTACTGATTTGAAGGACAAGGTGTCTTGTAAGACTGACAGTCTTTAAGAAAGAGAGCAGGAGAGTCCCTCCTTCTCCCACAGCACTGGCAAAAAGCTCTTTGAACCCACCACAGTGCTAAAGCATAAAACAGGTCTACCTTTTGGCTATAAGAGATTATTCACAGTGGAGGGGTCATTGAAAGGTATTTTGGCAATAATAGAATCATAGAATTCTTAAGGTTGAAAAAGACCTCTAAGATCCTTGAGTCCCACTGTTAACTCAGCACTGCCATGTTCACCACTAAACCATGTCCCTGAGTGCCACATCCACGCACAGTTTGAACACTCCAAGGGATGGTGACTCAGCCACTTCCCTGGCAGCCTCTTCCAATGCTTGGCAACCCATTCCGTGAAGAAATTTTTCCTAAAATCCACTAAGCCTCTCCTGGCACAACTTGAGGCCGTTTCCTCTTGCCCCATCACTTGTTATCTGGGAGAAGAGATCAACCCCCACCTTAGAACAGCCTTCAGTGGCTTTGTTCTCCTCTCTGGAAACACTCTAGCACCTCAATGTCTTTCTTTTAGTGAGAGCCCCAAAACTAAACACAGAATTTGAGCTGTAGCCTCAGCAGCGCTGAGTACAGGGGGACAGTCTAGTGTGCTGGTCGTACTATTTCTGATACAAATAATCTGTTCTTGTGGGTTCCTTCTTCATGGTCATGAATCTATTTGCACTTCAGTGAGGAAAGCTAAAGGACCAAGAAGCAGGCCAGGATTATGGTAATATACAGAAATAAGAAATAGGAGATCTCTTTAAGGCATGAAACCTCCCAGCAGGATTTGCTGTCATCATCTTCTCTACCACAAAGCAGGCTGGAGCCCTGTTTTCTGCACAGAAATGTTATTGATGATCTTTTCAGAGCTAATCCTCTTCTCATAATGAGAGAAGTTAGACACATGGTCACCAGAACAGCTACTGCTGCTTCTGATATGTTTGACTTCCATATTTAACATCAGAATCCCTTAAATTGTTTTATATTTCCCCATTTTTGACAAAACTACTTCCAAGACAGCTAATGCTGTAACAGTTTTAAAGGTAGATGGGTCCAACCCAGGAAATTATATTCTGCAGTTGGATCTCTTCCTATTAGACATTTTGGATCCAGGCTTTATACTTAGGTTTGTCTCTGAAAGTACAGTTTTACCACTAAGAAAGAAAAAGACTGCTAAAAGGCATTGGAACAAGTTGAAAAAGAGTTAGTTAAATGCAGATAAGCATCCTGCTCATCCAATCTAGGCTCAGGACTGGCAGCACTAGCAGCTTCCAAACCAGACACTAGGCAGAGATAGGCTGAGTAAATACCGTGTGCCTTGGCTAGCACTTGGGAGAAGGAGGCAACTTACTGCAAAGGGAGGAAAGCCACAGGGACCTGTGGGGTCTGCTTCACTCTGGGGGTGTCTTGGTTCATTCATGCACCAGTCAGAGCACTGAAAGGCTCATCCCGTGTTTGGCAGAGGCCACTGCCTGTGGTAGCATGAGCTGAAAGAAAAAGCACCTTTTCATTCCAGCAAAAATGAAATCTCACCTGCTATTTCAATTTGAAAATTAATTTTTTCCAATCTCCTGGCTTTTTCTTTGTAATTTTTTTTTGTTTGTTTGTTTCTTTTAAATGATGGATTCTTCTGTCTCTACACCACTTTGAGAAGGTGCTACGTGCATTTTAGTGGTCTTCATTTTGCCAGGCAACGCTGGAAGCCAAACTGAAATGATAACTGAGTTCTTGGGGTCTGAAAAGGGCTTCTTTTTGGTTTGTGGCCAAAGATGGGCTCCAGCTTTCTCCTAGGAGTATCACCCATCTGGCTGCTATGCTAAGGAAGATTCACAACTTCAGATAGGTCCTATGCAGCCCAGGAACAGCACTGCACCAACATGCAGAGCACAGGTTACTAGTGACATGTTTTAAACCTGTGGTTCACTTTTAGTGCTATTTACCTATCCCATCTCCCTGCCTGCTAGTTGTTTGAATGGAGTCTCTTGTATTTCTTTTCTGACCAAACCCATTCCCATGGTCTGTCTTTAGAAAGTAATAGGCACAGTTTTATTCAAGACCACTCATGGTCATCTAAACACTGGTTAGAAGGTTTAGATGGAGTGGGGAAAAACATGGAGGCAGTGGAGAGCAAAGGTACCTGCTCCTGACATAGCTCCCCTAGTCCTACCAGACTCAGGTGCTTCGAGGCCTCGGCACGGCAGGTGCTACTGAGTTTGGCGCATCCAACGGTTTTAGCAATGGCGTTTCAAATGTGTCACTTCTTCCTGACCCGTCTGTCTGTCAAGGATTTCAACTTTCTGACGTGGGAGATGTTATTGGCTTGAACTAGCAAAGAAAACATCTATGCTACTGGTTGTTCCAAATCTAGGACTTTCTCTGTTAGCTTAAGCTTAAACCCGGAGAATGAGCAGTAGCTTGCAAAAGTAATCTTCTACCAAAAAAAAATAGGAATCCTCATGTGAACCAAATAAGCTCTTTCCTCACCAGATCACTGGTATCCCCAGTTAATCAGTTTTCATGCCACCACTCCTACCATGAGTATTCATTTTCCTTTTACCGCCTGCTATTCTTCCTAGCCACTCACCTCTCATTTTGCCACTGATCTCTGTTTCTGCATTGCAGGCTCTGGGGCTCTCCAGCTGATGTTTATACTTGGTTAGTCCCAGGTCTGGCACTCCACTGCCTTGTTCTAAGTATCCATGGGAACATCCACATTGTTTCACGGCTCAAAACAGGGATTCAGTGTCCACCTTTACTTTAGAGATTCACTCCTCATCTGCTGAATGAAAGAGTGCCCTGCCTTTCTAGAGGACACCGAGTTTGAGAATAGGCTTCTCCACATTAGTTCTGTATTCTTACATCCATCTTCTAAATGGAGAAACTCTTTCTTTGCCAGGATCTGAAAATACAAGAGGTTTTTTTTTCCTGAGCTTTTGGCTGGCAGAAGTAAAGCCACTGAAGTCAGTTTCCCAGCCACTGGGTGTCTTCCCTGCAAAGCCAGCCACAATCTTTGCATCCTTCCTCCCCACCACAGCACCACATCCCCATCCAGGGATGGGGAGGAGTTTCAAGGTCAAGTACTGCTGCTTCCTCTGAGGAGGCCAGACCAATGGTCAAGCACTCCCGTGAAATCCCGGTACTGTTTCATGAGTCAAGTCTGGGGAAAGACTCAACCTACAACAGGGACCATTTTTTCCTTCATACACTCAGAAAGATGAACAAGGAAAGATGAGCTCCTGCTCCTCCAGGTACCACAACTGTTCAGTAACTCAGCACAGTATTGAGCCATGATCCTAAGAAGCTGGTTAATCCTTCCTGAGGACCCGTGCCTGCCTCCAGAGTACTTTCTACACAGCAAGTCCAGTAGAATGGAGCAGCTCAAGCTTTCCAAGATTTGTATTCACTTGCTGTTTCTCAGCAGGGGATCACCACTTCCCTCATCCCCACTGACACCAGGGAGGTCCATAAATCAGCTGCACAGCGATAGCACAGGCCTCCTGATGCTCATTATTCATCTCACTGCTGGAGGAAAGCACCACCTTTGGTGCCAAGTACATTAGGGAACATGCCTGCATTTAAAAAAACTCCACAGGAGGGAATCACAACATTTCCAAAGCTTGGCCTCTTGCATCACAAAAGCTGAGCATGCTCTTCACCACGTCTCGGGTGGGCAATAACAAAAGTTCAAGGCCAACAAACAAAATGAACAGCTTTAAAACAACAAAGCTGTGCTGGGGTTTGTGTACAGTGTTTGTTGCCACAATCTGGCCCAGAATCACCATCTCGGATTTCCCTGCCAGAATGATGGGAATATAAATAGGGGCTATAAACCCAAAGTATTTCCAGCTCATACATCCAAAGGATAGAAATTATAGTCTCTTAGCAAGGAAAATGTTCGAGGATAGTGAGGTAATGGAACCTGGTTACAGAGCTCATTTCTCCGAAAATCTTTAATACAATATGGAAATTTTTCCGATGTCCTTGACGCAACCTCTGTTAATGTATAAAATAATCCTGTTTCAGTGGAAAAGCCCCTTCTGTGCCTTTGAGAATGAACTGCTGAGCACCATTTTGGGAACAGCTTCTTTCCAGGGACTGTTTCCAGAGATTTTTGAATGGCTCCAAAGACACAGCATCAGCAAGGAATCAAATCTGGCTGCTTGAAAGACAATCTGTTGCCTGTTGGCTTACCTAGAAAGGGCCTCACTTTTCTGCGCATTTGTTGAGAGCTGCTGCTGTTGAACCATAGGAGTCCCAGCTCTAGTCTTGCTAAATAATATTCTGGAAGCCCATGCCATGAGCCACAGCACTGTATGAGGGGCTCTGCTTGTTTGATTAATCACATTAATTAATCAAACAAGCATGCCCTTTGCTTGTTGACTCATATCCCTAAGAGCTCAGGATGTGCTGCGTGCGTAGTAAACTGAATAAAGGGGGAATGTATGTCGATGAATGAATGTGTAGGATAGGTTTTTGAAATCCCCTATGATCTTCCCACCCACTGGGCATTGCTTCAATATCGAGTTCAATCGTTAGGAAACAAACTTGCTCCCTCATCTGCTTTGCACATTGCAATGAGCTTGCCAAATATGGCCAAACTTTTAGGAAGAAAAGAGAATCCCCCCATCAGCGAATTTATGACCCTTGGCTCCACCCGTGGCTCACTCCTATGCCTGTCTGAGTGACAAGGAAACTGCAGAAAATCTGTTTGGCCTGTTTCTATGCTCTCACACTTGCAGCTATGTTGGATTTTTCCTTTTTTTTTAATGGCTAGGGGTTTGGTTTGGTATTGTTTGTTACTTTCTAACAAAAGCAACCCATGAGGAGAGGCCCAGAGAAGAACAACATGTGCTAGTGAAAAGAAAGGGGAAGGATCGAAAAGAAACAAGGAGAGGCTGGAAGGGTTGCTGAGCATTTCAAAGTAAAACATCCCCTCACTTCTTCCAGGTCCTTCAAGCCGGACTTTGCCCTGATTCGGCAGCACGCCTACAGCATGGCACTGGGAGAAGACTTCCGCAGCCTCATCATCGGCCTCCAGTATGGCGGCATCCACACAGTCAACTCCCTCTACTCCATCTACAACTTCTGCAGCAAGCCCTGGGTGGTAAGTGATGATCCAGCTCCACTGCATGTCAACACTACAAAGAAGATATCCCGTATCGATAAACCACCAAACTCAGCTGCCATCCTCTTTCATAGCACTTTGTCTCTTTAGGTTAAAACCATCATCTAAACAACCTTAGGAATCCAGCTGGGAGTTCTTGGGGAAAAAAGCTTATTAGCACTACTTCTTTATTAGCCTCTACTTGTATCAAGGTGTTATTTCTTCACCTTGAGTAAGACATTTCACTCGTCCCAACTCTAAAGTATCACAAACAGTTAACAGTACAGCAACACCTAGATGTCTTGTAAGGCAGAGTAGATGAAGAGATTAATAACGTAAGATTAATAACAACATATCCTTGTCCCGACTAAAAAAAAGAGGTAAAGCTACCTTAAAAAAAAATTATCATTCACTGTTTTAGAAGGTATCTGAACTAAACTATCTGACCTATTTACACTATTTCTAGCATCTTTGGTTAGAAGCAGACTTGTGATACCCAGGTGCCCCAGCCTTAGATCATGCACTCCTTGCAGAAGTGCACCTTGCACTTCTCTTCCTGCTTTTTCTAGGGGGTGTTTTACTGGGAGGAAATTAGCTGAAAACAAAGACAAGAAAGTTAGAGAGGCAAATCTTTTAAGTAGGTCTAAGAAAGAAAGAAAGAGAGAAAGAGAGAGAGAGAGATAGAGAGAAAAAGAGAGAGAAAAAGAAAGAGAGAGAAAAAGAAAGAGAGAGAGAAAGAAAGAAAGAAAGAAAAAGAAATAAAAAAAAGAAAAGCAGTGCTGAAAAGGCAGTTTGGGAGAACTTGGCTCTGCCAGTAACTTGGCTTTGGCTACTCTAGGTCTGGTGGTGCCATGCTTTCCTCACAGGGAATACAGTTGGCTCAGTAAACCTTCCCAGAGGAGTCTAGGAAACCACTTGTAAACAGTTAAAACAAGTTTTCAGAATGCCTCCTTTCCCTACTGCCTCTGCACACACATTGCCCCCCAAACCAGAGATTGTAACACGCTAAGTAATCTAAGAGCATTTGGCACCACTGAAATTTTATCAAGTTGAACCTCAGGTAGAGATTACAGTGAGGCATTTGAGGGCAAAAAGCTTCACTGACAGCAGATTCAGAAAATTTGGGGTTTGTGATAGCTGGGAAGTGAGAGATAGGGACACTTTGGTGCACGTTCCACTCTGATTGCAAAACAGGCATCTTGAAATAAGGGATCTGCTTAACAAAGATTACTGGAAACTTTTTGGACCTAGAAAACAGTTGAGACACATGAAGAAATGAAACTAAATACCCCTGGGAAATGTGCTTTTCACTCTCGCTTTTTATTTTTTCCAAAAATTGTTCCATTTCATAGAAATGTTTATGATTTTGTTGAGGGGGATGGAAATGAGACTGTTCTTCCTTGGCAATTTGCAACCATGTTTTACTCTCAGCAACTCTAATTACAATCAGCTGAGTTTGGGTTTGAGTTTACTCAAACGTGCAGCCCCATTTTCAATGACATTTGCCAGGTTTCCAGTATTGCAATACACAAACTTCTTCAAAGGTTAAAATTTGCATTAAACACACTCACAGTTTGAACTAGATGTTTCTGAGAAAAAAAAAATAAAAGTATTCAAGGGGTTTGCACACAGAGAAACATCTAACAAAGTTTTATGATGCTCCCAGAACTACTGAGAAATAATGCCACTAGCACACTAAGCACAATGCTTCAACCACTAATAACAATTTTTGTGTTACAAAAGTTACAATCCAAAATGCGGTGGGAAGAATGTTCTGAGCAGGACTCACATTACATGCAGGTGATGTCCACAATTGCAAAGCAACTTCGTATCTGTAAAGCTGCAGGAAACATGAAATTTTGAAGACAGTCACTTCCAGAGTCCAGGGAATCCCAGACAAACTGTTATTGACTGTCAAGGGATACAGGCTCCCTGATGACCTAGGCACTTTCAAAATATGCAAAGGCCTTGAGATCTTCTGAATGGATCTTTTTGTTCCTCTGTAAAGACTCCCGGCATGTAACTCTAGATGTCCAACCACTCAGGCCAGGGCATTTCACTTGCCTACCTGTTCCAGGTGCCTAAAACCAGGCTGTGCCACACTGCCTTGCCCCATGTCTTGCTCTGTGATCTGGATGGAATATCACTAAAACCAGTGGAATCACAGAAAGTAAGAACTGATGCTGAAGTGTGGAAGGGGCAGTTATATCTGGCTGAGTTGCTCACAGTAACATTCCTACCCATCTGCACTGGGAGATGTTACTTGAGCCCTGTTATCAGGTATCTAAGAGGCTGCTGTACCATGTAACATGGGTGTCTCTTCATCAATATCTTTCCCTAACAACTGGTAAAAAAAGAGAAAATGGGAGAGAGTTGTTTCCCTGAGGGTCAATTCCAAAGTCAGGTCTTTTTGTAGGCTTGGTCCTCTGACAAGGCTCCCAGATGTCTGAGTCTCTCATCTGCAACACTGTTTATTTCAGCAACAGCCAAGAGCTGTATGCTTCAACAGGAAGCCCAGGGAACAAGTCAGGGTGCTGTCTATTCAGCCACACAGTTGTTCCAGTTATTTTGTTTGAGCTGTTTTCCTAGGATAAACGTACACTGCCTCAACATCACAGTGTCCGTGGTTCACCAGGGTTGCGTGCATGCGCAGCAAGGGGCATGGACTGCTCTCAGACAGGGTGTTTTTCCTTCTCTCCCTGCCTCTGTCTCATTTTGTTTAATTTTTAAGCCATGTTTGCTCACCTTGCTAGTCAAAACAGGTCTTTATTATTCTTTTCTAGGATGTGCAGGGCTAATACAAGTGGTTAAGAGAAGCAAGCTGTCCTCCTTCCCCAACATCAATAGCCTCCTTGCCAACAATAATTATTCTACACGGGGAGTTTTTCTCCTATCTGCTGATGCATGTGAGGGGGGTGGTGGTGTTGGTGATGGGATATGCCGCCTCTTGATGTTTTGTGGATTTTCTTAAATGCCATGTTTTGATCTGTGAGATTAGGGAAAAGATTCTTTGCATTTGTCTGCAAATCTGCTGGCAGCTGCCCCTTCGGCATGTGGCCTGTGTCTGGCACACACCTTGCAGCCTAATTTTTTTGCACACTGACTGCCTTTTTTTCTACACCCATGCCAAGCTTTAACTGTCAAAGATTTTTTTTTCTCCACCAAGTGAAGTTTTAACTTCTTATACAGAAATGCTTTTGCTTAGACTAGACAAGTAAACAGGACAAGAGCCCTCATACGGCTGTTCAGCAGAAAACACCCGCAGTAGCTCTATCTGCAATGTAACCTTGGAGTTGCAGTTTGGTGCATTTAATGGCTCCAGCCATTGCCCAGAAGTGTTCAGAACAAAAAGATTTAGTTGATGCTATTAGGAAGAAAGAGAACTTGCTTTTCTTTCCCTTCTTCTCTAGATGTCTGTTTCCTTCCCTTAACCTCTGTGTTACCTCCCTCAGGTAAGCCAGAGATTTCCTTCAAGATTAATACATCCCTAGCTTTGATGGCAAACTTGAAGAAACTCATGTAAAGGATTTACAATCCAGCCTTGCTTGGCCCAGACTGGAAACTTTTATTAATACACTTGATTTGACAAAATTCTGGGGGTCTTGGAAATAAAATTCAGTTTCTAAACTACTTTGTGAATAGGATCCCATGGGGAATTCAGTCCCATTTACCAGCTCAGCACGAACCAATCCCCAACCATTTTATTCTCTTACCATCCATGAAAATAATCAAGTGTCCTCATTCAGCTTTACTCCCCCTTTTAAAGGCTGACAGTCTCACCACTTCACCAACAGCACTGCCAGTTCAGCATTCCCCGTGGTAACAGGGCTGCCTCTTCAGAGAATAAGCAGGATGACTAGATGTCTGACAGTTAAGACTCTAAGTTTCTCCCGAGATCTGGAAGGTTTCTGGGATATGTATCACCTCTTATTCTCTTTGGTATATCAACCCTGCTTCAGCAACATTTTCTGTCATGGTTATTAAGTTTCTCTCTTATAGTTTTGAGTTTTTCTCCAAGTGATCGATGGTGGATTGAAGAGGGAGGCTGCAGACAACCTAGAGAATAGTCTGCTTTCTTCACAGATGGCTGAAGTGAAACAGGAATTTGTTCTGCTTATACTTCTGCAATGGTTTTGGAACCTGAACAGAAATCAAAACTCAGTCCTACCATGGGGAACTTTGTGTCTGGTTGAATGATAAACAGTTTATAACGGTGATGATAGTGGTGATAATGGTGAAATTCATCCTGACAGGTGGGGACAATGACAAATGTTCACCTTCATATGTGAAATACCAGCACTATTGCTTTCCCCATTTATGTTACATACTGTTTTCTGTAGATATCACCCTCACAGACTGGTGCCTCACTCAGACCTCACTGGTAGATGGGACAAGGGTAGCAGATGAACTCCTCTTTCTCCTGTTATTCAAGAAGGGCTGTTGGGAAATGACTAGCTTGTAATAAATGCCAGTTAGGATTAACAGTTGAGCCTCTGCTTCCTCAGCTTAACACTCAAACCAGGTAGCACTGGCAATTCCCTCTAGTAATTGCTGTGCCCTGACAATTCTCTTTCCTTTCAGCACAATGTGCCTTGCTTTGATTTGGCTGTAGGGCAGAGATCCAAGGGAGAGTTTTGTTCTATTTTGTCTCTGCTGGGGAGCGGTGGCACTGATTTCCTACCTCTATCCTCTACGAAGAGAGGCCCCCCAACCCTCTCCCCACCGTATTTGGAAAGCAAATCTTGTTCATAGCATATCTGTAAGTAAACCCAAACTGATCTTCTTCTGGCTCTTGAATCTCTTCTCTGCTTAGTCCAAGGTTTGTGCACATAGGCTGCCTTGCCCTTGGGTAAATACAACAGCTTCATATTTTCTAGCTGCTCTCAAGAGCAAAGGTCAAGAAAGCAAGGTGGG
Organism: Empidonax traillii; assembly: GCF_003031625.1. NCBI lineage: Eukaryota > Metazoa > Chordata > Aves > Passeriformes > Tyrannidae > Empidonax > Empidonax traillii. The sequence continues at coordinate 1,096,439 of NW_020955384.1, read as the reverse complement.
AAAGGCATAATAACATGTTTCTCTCACCTCCTTCACCACTATCAGAACATTTTGCAAGCACTTGCCTGTTACACAATAAGCCACTGACATCCACTCTGTCTGTTTTTTGTTTCCCCTCCCTCACCCCAAGTTCTCTCAGCTCATTAAAATCTTCAACTCGCTGGGTCCTGAAAAGTTCCCCCTCGTGGAGCAAACGTTCTTCCCAAGCCATAAGCAGATGGTGAGTAACTTTGCTTTCTTCTGATGCCAGTATGGAGAGGGAAGAAGCAACAAATGTGAGTTGGGCACAAGAGATGGTGGGAATGATGGGAAGAGTCTCACATTTACTTACAGAGAAACACAAGCTAAAAAGTGATATGCAAAAGGCACTGCTTGAGAATCTCCCTTTTTGCCCAGCTCTCCCCCAGGTCACGTATGGACCCTTCGTAAAGAGAACAATGAGAACAGTCTCAAAACTAAACCAAAACTCCATTGTAAAACCTAGTCAACAAAAAGCTCATCCCTTAGTGCAAGGAATCACTCTATTCAGACAAAGCAATCTTCCCCACTCCTGGAATTGCTTAAAATATGGTGACAATTTGGGACATGGTTCATAAGAGGCATTTATTTCACCATGTTAGTTTGCTTGGCCTACCACGGGGTTGCCATCCATAAAACATTTATCAGCCTGAAGGTACTCAGAGTAACTTGAAGTTCTTGAAAGAGGTTTTTTCAGCTTCTAATGTTTTCTTCGCATGGTGGCTCTGGGGTCTAGTCTTTCTGTCAGCAACTAAACACTCAATGCCCTGTGTGGCTGCTGGGCACTGTACCAAACTCTTAGGGCACCTTTCAAAGAGATCTGCGTAGGTGCCTTTAGTCCTAGAGAACATGGCAAAGAGAGGGGTTTTGTTTAAAACTGATCATGTCTCTTGTTTTCTCTGGTTAAAAGGAAGACTAGACCTTTGTGAATTTTTGCTCCCAACTTACATCCACGAATTAGTGGCTCTTCACAGCTGGCTGAGGCTTTGATGAGACCCTATATGAACCGTGACCCCCTGTGTGAGCCACTAGCTGGCTGAGCTAATTTCCCAGGCTTGATTGTGAGCTCAAGCAGCATCGGGAGCCTGAAGATGAGGGTTGTTGAGGTGTTAAACTAAGGCTCAGAAATATTCAAACCCAAAATATTTCTCACACTTGTTGCAATACTGTGGGCCAACCACAATGCGTAACAGGGTATAGGTACCCGACAGTGGATGTAAGCACCTAGTGGGAGCTTCAAAATTCAAAAGGAAAATTCATTTAGTTTCTTGTAAAAAATCCCACTGGTGCTAGCTAGGTACCCGAATACCTTGAAATGCCAGTCCTTTACCTCTCTGTTCCAAAAACTCTGTTCTCTACCTGTGCTGTGCTGACTACAGCACTTCTGTACTTCACAGGCACATCATGGAGATAAGTACAGGTAAGTACTGTAATGCAGTGGTGAGAGTTGTCTTATCGTTCGAGACATAAACAAATGGATGGTCCCTAAACAATACATGACAGTTTATTGCACACTTTTAAGATAAATTAGTTGATAATACACCCGTTGAATTTAATTCCTGGTGATTTATGAAGAAGGATTTGTGACATATGTAATGCTTCAGGATAGTTGTGACTTCTTCTGACCATCACTTCAGGAATGGTATTTTTGGAAGGCTTGATAAAGGTGATCATTGCAAATAAGTTAGCTAGCATTTTTAGCAATATTTTCTTGTCTGGAAATCTGATTTTCATTTCCTCAGACACAAATGTATTTTGTACCAGGATAATAGTTTTGTTTAGCAGAACACAGATCTTAATTTCACTTTTTTGTCATCTTTACAACCAATCACCTACTTGGAGATGCTATTACTTACTTACAGAAGAGTACAGCAAGTCTTTTAAACTTTAGATAATCTCATTTGAACACAAACACTACTGTTGACATGCAAACTTGAGTAATTTGGTTTAAAGCAGCCACTTTCCAACCATTTACAGAAGCAACAATCCACTTGGGCAAATTCAGGCCAGCCCTTTCCAGGTGGGGGGTCTGCCTCACAGAATGAATCTAGACAACTTCTAAATATCTTTCTGGGTGCCTCTTCACAGCATCCTGGGCTGTGAGAGCCTGAGAGGTCAAGTGCCTACACCAAGCAAGCTCCAGTGGAGTCATCACTCCACCAAATATCTGTGAAAAGTTGCTTCCCACTCTGCATCAGCTTCTCCATCTGTCAGACAGGAATACAACGATCTCCATTTCCCACTCTTTTTCCTCCCTTTTCTGGAGGCATTTTCAAGCTGTACCAGTTAGCACTCATAAAATACACTGTGGTGCTTTGATGGCTGACCCCCTGGAAGTGTTTATAACTAGTGTTATGGTTTTACCTCTCTGCAATGTGATGTACTTCAAGCACTTCAGTTCTCACATAAGAGATCCTCATGCTTCTACATCCAAAATTTTCCCAAGCTTACCCTCTAAACCTTTGGATTAAACACAGAACAGATTCAAAAACCTGATTCATTCTTTCATACATGTAAAGAATAGAGATTTTCCTACAGTAAAACTGGGATAAAGGAAATTTCTCACAGCAAGCCCATTTTTGTGAGCATTTTAGTTTAGCTGAAAATGCTTTCTCTGAAGCTTCTTTCCCAAGACAACAGGGCAACTTTAAACAGCCTTAAACAGTTAGCCTAAAGAGAGGACACAAGATTCTGACGTTACACGTCAGAAAAGATGAACCCCTCTTCCCTTTGTCATGGCCACGTACCTTTCAGTCCTCCCCCCAGTGATCAGTTTCCTGGAAACAAGAGCAACCTGGTGACTCTTCTTCCAAGGCTTTACTGGTGCTGGATCCAGCCCCAGTGACTGCCTTGCTCTGTACTGACCTCCTATGGCCAGTTAACAACTGGGAGTCATTAACTTCAAAAGCGATTTTTCGCCCCTCCCGGGCTAATGACCACAGTAACAGTTCTTAGAGAGACCAACCCCTTAAAAAGAGGGAGGGACTCACGGAGGAATCTTAGCCAAAGTGCAGGAATTGCCAGAGGTGGAATATCTGCTCTGGGACCAATAAAACAGGATCAAGAAAGGGAAGGAAATGAATAAATCCATTTGCAAATCCATTTGTGTACATTTGAAGTGGACAGAAACCAATGTAAGTGAAGCAGAGACAGAATGTCTGTGATAGAAATAAAACCACTTTACTGTTTAGAATAAAAGGACACTATAAAAAGTGAACATTATGCAACATTACCTTAAAAGACAATATACATTCACTGAATATAAAATTTATAAATAACATGGAGGAAAACTGTAAACAGTGCTAGAAAATTTAGCAACAAATACATTCCTTCTGGACAAGATTTTTCACACGGGTTTGGTTCCTTCCCCAAGTTTCCATGACTATCAGGAACAGCAGAGTGGCTCTATGAAGGAAGGACAGTGCCAGAGGGAAGGAGAAGCCAGTACAAGCAAAGCAGCAGCAAATGTTTAGTGGATTTTCACGTTTTTTCTCAAGATTGGTAGCCCCAAAAGTCACATATTCTAAAAATAAACAGAAAATTTTTGCAGTTCCCTAAATTTTGTTCTGCCCTTCTAACCTAAAAAACGCGTTCTGATTGAGCAGTACTTTCAGAGACATCTGCAAGAATGGAAACTTGTTCCCATGGAGGCCCTTACTTCAAATAGCCTTTACCGTAAAAAGCACAACAGTATGTTTCCCATCACTGTGAGGGAGCATTTCACTTTGACCAACTATGAATGGGCTACAGTGATATATTTAGGTTTTAGAATAGTCCTACCTAAAGGGCCATTAACTCTTCTAAACATGGGAAATTTAAACCTAAAATGGCAGTTTTTTTCCCATACAGGGGAGGGGGAAGCCTCCCACAGGAGGACTTTATTCAAGGTACTCCATGCACAGATCTCCTGCTCTCTCCCTACTCCATTTTGGCAAAGGAAAATAGAATCCAATCTTTCTCACACTTTTAATATATATTTTTGCAATTCTAAAGGGGAAAACACTGTCGAGCAAATAAGGAAAAATATTTATAAATAAGAAAATGAACAGCAGTGAGCTGTTCAGAAATGAGCTATGCATTTTAAAAAGTACTGTTAATAATGCTGGTGTATCTAAGGCATGGTGGCAGGGAGTGTAATCCTGTACGTGTCCAAAGGTCGTGCTCACATGAGCTGTGCCATTGAGAGTTCTCTGACCTTAGGTTATTGGGTGAAGTGAGGAGCCTGCCAGAGGTGACAGGAAGGTATTGGTGCTACTGCAGGGCACTGTACGCTTCACACACTGAAGCATACTCTTCACACCTGCCTTCTCCCATCTCCATGCCTGGTGTTCCCACATATCACATGGCCTGCTGTAATGAGGGAGTGAGCTTTGTCCACTAGCAGACAGAAGGGACTTAGTAAGACAGAAGAAAGGAGAGGAGATAGAAAGGAAGAAGTCTTTGAGTCTGATTTAGAGCCTCTTCAATCCATGTAATGGCTTCTTCCCACTTCAAGAGTGCCTTTAGTCAGGTTCTTAATGCAAGCAACAAGCTGAAGCTTAGCCCAAGAAATACATGTCCCTGATAGCATACACAGAAACAAAATTAAGAAGCTTCCCAAAAGAAATGTATTTTCACTGGATTCTTCCCCTTCCTTTAGGCTCCACATTTTGAAAAGCCTTAACAATTGTTTCTTTACACAGCAAGGGTAAAGATTTGCTACCAAACCTCAACCCCTGCTGATCTACCTGTCTGCATCTCAGAAATATTTTACCGTCTGCAATATAAAGTGGGAATATGCTTCATTTTCTGGTAATGCATCTGCTGTTTTGTTGTTTACAAAGCACATAGCTACACTATATCCTACTTAGGGACAGAAGTCCTCATAGTATTAGAATGCAAATATTTTCACAATAATTTGAGTGCAATACTGTGATGTCTCAGCTAGCTAAATGAATCGGTGACAGGTAAAATATGCAGAGCTGCAGTTTAATGAAAATTCAAATCAACACTTCACTGCACTGAGGGGCATTTTCATTTAGCCTTCCAAAGACGTGAAAAGCGGCCACAGCTCAAAGAGACGTCAGCTTTGCGAAGTCACCTTGAGCTTGAGGAGGGCCATCTCCAGCGATGTTGACTCTACTCGATGCAAACATGGAGGGTGGCTCCACGCCGCCCTCTGTGACCCTCACAGATTTTGTCAGCCACACTCAGCTCAAACAGAGCTTGCTCTGCTGGGCCAAAGCCCAACCCCATATTTTGCCAAAAGTGACAATGTTCTGAACCACCACCTGATCCTATGATGGGTGTGGTGAAGCACCCTACTCTCCCTCTCATCTCCAACCCATAATTTAGGAGTAGTCACAGGGAAGAGGACTTCTGAGAAGTGTTCAAAGTCTCAATCACAGGAAAATCCAAGACTTTCAATGTGTTTTGTGCTGCGCTGCCACTCAGAGCTGCTGGGACAAAAATATACATAGCAGACTTTGTGAAAATGCCCTTTAAAATTCATGCTAAAAATGAAGCTTTTTGCTGCAACAATTCATGTAGCAAATGGGGCATTTCAGAGAATGTACATCTAGCAGAGCTCTGGTAGCACGCAAGGAACATAAAAACACATCAGGGCCCATCTCAGGCAACCTTTCTTTTCAATTTGGCAAAGAGGTTCCAAACAATTCTCCAGTAATTGAGGTCACTGACTGTAAAACGCTGTATTGCCCCAAGGTGGAATAACTGCAACTCTTTTTCCTGCTGGTGGCAGCTCTGATTTCTAAGTGGAATGAATGGAAGATATATGGAAACTTAAGATAAATAATCATAATAATACAAAAATGAAGTTAAGCACAATCTTCTCCCTGCCCAAGCCCTCCCCATCCAAAACTGAGTCACCCACTTTGTCAGCACCCCTTCTTCACCATCGTTAAAACTTAAAATACTTTTATTTGATAAGAAAAATTATATTATAGTTTTCTTATTAAAAAAACAAAATAGAATGAAAAAAAACTTCTCCAGTCAACAGCAAAGCACAAGACAGTAAGGCTCCTCTTCCCACATCACTGCAGGACATGGCATGAGCACATGCACAGGGCTATGCTTAACAGTGCCTAGAGGGAAACACAGCACTTGACACAGAAGGAACCCTCTGGCAGCTGAAATTTTACAATCCCAGACAACACTTATTAGGAGACCACTTTTTCTTGCCTAGCCCACACACACACTTCCTTTCACTATATAAACAAATGCAGCTAGTGTAGCTGCAGGGGAGGAACCGTGGTGCAAGGAGGTACAGAGGAAACAATGACTGTAGCCACTACTGCAAATACACTGGAGCTTCAATACCTTAAAAGCAACTCACCAACTCGGAATGTCAATGTTTCTGTCTTTAAAACACAATCAAACCATTCTTTTGTTTATAACACCAAAAAAAAATCCACATCCTGTCAAAAATAGCTTATGTCATTATGTGTATATACATCTTAGTTCAGCAAAACACTATTTTGGCAACACATTTTTTTTATAGTAAGAGTTCTAGCAAGTCTCCCCCTTCCCTCTTCCACATGATTGATTTACAGTTGGTATTTTTCCATCTGTTTGTTTTAAGGTGTTCACAAGCTGGTTTTGCTGTTGAAGCTAAGCTGCAAAAATTTCAGGGGCCAATGCTGCTCAAAACAGGATGGCACAACACTTCATCTGCTCTGCTGTGGGCGGATTTACCTCCCCGAAAATAGGGGATGGGGCTTTTGTTTTTGAAAGAACAACAACAAAAATACAAAATACTCTCTCTTTTGTTCCAGGGAAAGCCAGAACTTCAAATGTGCCGTTGCACTCACACTGTGACTGAATTAGCTAAGACAATCAGTCAACAATGCTTTTACCAGACAATGTGGTCAGATACACCAGGTGAATTCTCCCACTGCTGGAGTCAATCACACTGCCAGTCTCTCCCATAGAGGAGGATTTCTTTTAAATGTAATTTTTTCCAGAGTTTAGGCTGGGTTTCTTTTCATTTTGCTTCATTTGCCAATCTGATTAATGAAACCTGTTTCCCTTCAAATAGATTTGTCTACGTATTGTCAGCACTTAGTGCATGAGGAGAGGTGATGGGAAGCCAGCGCACAGAAGAATACAGTGCCTAATTGGCATAGTTTTTAGATTTTTGTTTTCCTAAAAAAATAGAGATTATATCGCTACAGCTAATGATATATGTAAGAGAGCAAGAGCTCCAACTTTTTTTTTTTTTTTTTCTTTTTTTCCCTCCCGTTTTTCCCTCTGGTGTGCAAAAGTAAGCTCCCAAATGTTGTCCGATCAAAATGAGTGGTATCAAAAAATGGAAAAGGTGATTACAAATTCAGTAAGGTAGCACAGACTTTTTTCTTTCTTTTCCTTTTGTTTTTTTCCTTTTCTTTTTAAGTGTTCGAAGTGCTAAAATTTGCATGAAAATAGGCACTAATTTCATTGTCATCATCATGATCTGGTAAGAGTTAGTGTCCAAAGGAAGATCAGCCACAAGTAAGGGAGAGGGGAGATAAGGAAAGGGACAGTGTGCTCAGGGATCTGTGGCATTGATTATCGTTTTGTCTGGAGGTGCCCATCCTCTATACCAGCTGCAGTAACCTTCCACCCTCTGGATGCAGGCGTAGTGCTTTGCTTGATATCCTGAGTGGCCGAAGTTGGAGAGCATGTCTGTCCAAATGCACTCATTCTTGGAGGTGGCAAAGCAGGGCAAATAGTAGCAGGGCCTAATCTGCAATTGGAAAGAGCAATCAGGTAAGGCTACATGTAGAAACAACATTACATAAAATGTCTTTTTAACAAAGATAAGTGATTCAAAATTCCACTCCATCAAAACCCTGCTTACTAATCCAAAATCCAGCCTCAGTTCCGTAAGCACGTAAGCATGTGCTTAGCTTCATATACGCAGCTAATTCCGTAGTCAAAAGGGCTTTTCAGGTGCAGAAGAGTTGAGCTTATGTCTATGTTTTTGCAGGCCTGAGGCCATGTGCAAAAATCTTAGTACCAGTGCCAGGCTGTGAGGTTTTAAGCACTCAAAATGTTTATACAGGAAAAAAGCTGGGCATACCTTGCCAAGCGTCTGGTACCTGATTTCATTCACCTGCAAAAGATTCTGCATGGATTCTGAAAGCCTTCCCCAACCCCAATTAACTCCAACAGGGCATTGAAAAGGAGTAGACTCTGCATTTTTATTTGATTGTCTCTTCTCTGGTCTCAACACTAAAACTGAGCTTTACATTTTCTCTGTAAAAATTGTTGTCCTCCATTTCTCTTCCTGGCTGTTCTCCAGCATCATTAGGTATTACCAAGCCAGGGGAAACAGAGTTCTTGGGCTCGAATGTTTGAATCCACCTAATTAAAGACATAGACACACATACCTTGCATCCACAGCCCAGGTGATAACGATGATTCAGTCCTTTACGCTGGGACAGAGTCAGCCGGTCCCACTTCTCATACCAGTTGCACAGGCCAGTGTAAACCTTCCCTTCATACACCCGGCCTTGAAAACAGAGACATGGTCACGAGTTAGCACATCTCAGCTCAAGCACTTCTCTCGTTTCCTGAGATTTCTAATGCTCTCAATATGTTTGGCTTCAATCACTGCTCAGCAAATGCCTTCTTTTTATTAACTGGTTCAGGAATCTCTGGTCAGCAAGATAACAGCACTTCTGCAGGTCAGGAGTGTTGTGCCGGCTGTAAGCACCACCAGCAGGTTAGTAATGCTGTCAAGCTCCTCTTAACAACAGAGAAAGTGAATTGACATCTTCACTGGAAACAGGACTTGGCAACTGCTACCCATCTGTATCTCCTTGCATCCCTCCCCCATCTCAGCAGCCTGCATTTCTCCAGCTCATTCCGAGTCCCCTGGGACAGACATGCCAGCTCAGGTATAAATCGACAGCCACGGACTGTCATACAATATATTTGTCACAACATGCCTGAGTATAAGATATGCTTTAGGAAAGAGAGGGAAATCTAGAGGGTGAAATGACTCTCAGTGTTGAAGAGTACTGAACACTAGAATACTGTTGGCCGTCTTAACACTTGGGAAGTTGTATGCAGAGCTGCCTACACGGCAGCTTAGCAGTTGTATGTGTAGAACAGAAGAGGTTTTACTAATGAAGAAGTACACTCTCCTTTACCTGTAATCAGATATTGGTACTTGTTGACCTCCAGCTTGACTCCACAAAGACTCTCAGAGGCTTCTGTGTAGATGTACTGAACGTGTGGCATTATCTGGAAGCCTCTGTACATCTAGAGAAAGAATAAAAAACTTTGAATCATCTTAAGATGACAAATGATTCTTTACAATCTACGTTCCCAGACTGGGGTGGTAAGCAATAAGCTTCGTTTTTCACAAGGGTGAATGAATAATGGCACTAGCTGGACTCCTGGAAGTCTCCCTACCAGATCTGCTGGTAAAGCAGAAAAACCACCTGCTAATGAGCCATTGCAATTCCGCACAGGGACCACTTTTTCCCATTCGTATTAGTTCCAGTGGCATTGAGTGAGCAAAGCGCCAACACTGCAAGCTCTGCCAACATCCTGAACAATTTTTTCCCTTATATAGCTCATAATTAGGGAGAAATAAAATTAGTTCAACTTTAGAATCTTTATCCTCCATGTGATTTAAACAATTTCTTCCAAACTGGGGGATTTTTCTCTTAAACAATTACCCTATTTTCCAGTGTTGCTGCTGTAAGAGTTTCAAACCTTTGGCGCTTGATCTAAGTCATCAAGCCAGACACCTCCTTCTCAAACACCCAGCATATGCTACTCCTGCTGACCTCAGCAAAGACTTAATGTTTCTCTAACTAAATGAATGCAGACATAGAATTCTACACCATCTTCTAAAATTAGTCCTGTACTGATGGGTACCATGAAGAAAATATCATGCATACATTAGTTCCTCCACACTCCTTTTTTTCATAATCTTTCTTACAGTTCAGTTAAATTGAAATATGAACCCACAGATATACTGGCAGTTGGACTCAGTCAGAAATTAGCATGTGTCCCCATCTGACCTGACCTTACCACCGCAGTTTAAGGAAACTCAGGCCCAACTTGTTTGTAGCATCGTGAACTCTTTGCACAGCAATGAAACAACTACTGCATGTGTACACTGGACCCAATAAAACATATCCTATTTTTGAAAAATAGAGGATTATTTCCATGAAAATTTCATCTTTAAAATTTGATTGTCCTTTCAAAGCATTCAGTCTCTCTTTTTTTCCCCTCCAACTCTAAGAATGGCCAATATTTAAAAGTTAAAGGAGAAAACAATAGACGTCAGAATTAGAGTTTCATAGCATTTCCCAGCCTTTCCTCTGTGAGTTTTATTGATAGAGAGCACACAGTATAGCAGTAAATATTATTGTGAGGCAAAAGAGGACCAAAAAATCCCAAACAAGCCCAGAGCTATAGATCCTTGCTGCTGTGTCACCTAAGCTGTGGTATTCTTCTCCAGGCTGCATTCTATTTTTTCAAGTCCTCTATTATCCCAGGGTATTTGACCACCCCCCCATCTCCTTTAAAAACAACAACCCTTTTTCTTTCTGAGAGTACAACTGTTAATTTAACAGATTTTCTGCTAGGCCCAGATACTTCATATAAAATTAAAACTACTACTAATTCTTCTATGCTGAGAGGCCAAATTATCTTTGAGACACCTATGGAATGTCAGCCAGGTGGATTTTTTTTTTTCTCCTTAGGAAAAAATCCCCTAATCAGTGTGATCTTGTAACAGTATCACAACTCAGAAACAACCCTGCTGTGTACAGTAAAAAAAGAGTTTGCATTTTCTAGCCTGCCTTGTACACCCAGCAAATATACAAAGGAAGATTTGTTTTAAATTAATCATACTGTATCAACACAAGCTTATAGATAGTGTTTGATATACACAATTTAGTCCAGAGGAAGAACTGAACTTTACCTAATCTCTACTTTATCCCTGCAATTTTCTTGGTATCAAATGACCTATTCAGATTTTCTAATCATGGCCAAGATAGCTGGAGATCTAAGTTCTGGCACAAGCATCCTATTTGTCCTTGGATGAGTTATTTAGCCCTCAGCACACTTTTGTTCCTCATCTGTAGAAGAGCTCTGCCTTTCCTCCCAAGGGTACTGTGAGGAAAGGCACACGGAATGAAGATCACATGTTCAGACCCCATTCTAGTGGGTGTCACACCAAGAAGCTATGATAACAGTATCTAAGCAGATAACACTAGCTAAGATAACAGCTGGGGCTGCCCAGTCCCTCCAGGCAATGCATTATCTACTCTGCAGAGAGCTGCACACTGTGAATGTGCAGTACAAGGGATCTGTCACTCATGGTGCTAAGTTCAAAATCGTGTTGGACTAATTAAGTGCCCAAGCAGGCTTTGAGCCCATTCTCCCTCTTGCAGAAAGGGCCACAAGCTAGAGTAATCATTCCTCTGAGAAGGTGCTCAGGTCCTTCCTACAGGACCCTTACAGTCACAACTTTACTCATCTTCAGTGCCATCAAGCTCAATGTGACTGCCTATGAAGTAGCTAATGATGCTGAACTGCAGTTGGTTTCCAACTCCTGGACCTAATTTCTTGTTCACATTACCACCAGGGACACCACTGTCAGGGCTGCCAAAGGAAGCATGCTCAGCCTCTCAAAAGCACTTAATTCACCCCTTGGTGTCATCGATGCCAGACACTGTCACGCTAACTAAGCCAATGCTGGGGCAGACAGGGCCTGCCTCACCCTCTGATAACTAAACAAAATTCCTCATGACTTCAGCTCTCAGGGAAGGAAAAAGAAAATTTGGCAAGGGGGAATCCTCTAGAGATTCCCACTGTCAAAATGAAGAAGACAATACCTTCAGCATTATTTCTGGATACACAAAATGTCCTAGAAGTGCTGTTAGACCAGTCAGAAGAAAATTAACCATAAAGCTAACCTCTCCCCTAACTGCTACCCTGGGAGTCCTCCTGTCACCACAAATGTGCATTTTTGGAAGCATAATAACAGGGAACAAAGTATTAGCAAGCATCACATGGTGATGTCTGCTAGAGCTGTTCTATTTCCATCTGTGTCAGCATTCCCCTTAGCAGCCCCCATATTGCCTCAGAAATGCACATGCAAATACTGTGGTGGTTCCTGCTGCAGGAACAACTTGACCCTGTTAAGCTGTTCACGATGTTCCTCCCGTTATCCCTCCCATCTGAGGTTGCACTAGATATCAAGGGTCATCTTGCCCAGCCTTCAGCTACCTAAAACTTAGGCAATTCACATGAATTAGGTATCCTCTCTAGTCAAATGCCAAGAACATGCACCTCCAGAACAACTCAGCCCATCCTAAAATAGCTGTCTACAACTAGTGGGCTGAACTACACTATGGTGGTTCCTGTCTCTATCCATTGACAATCAAGAGAGCAGGAAAGACTCAACACCTCATTTTAGTCTTTCTAAAATTAAACTAAATTAATCCTACCCCACTTCTTTCCTCTTGGGACTATCACATTTCCCCCTGTAGACTCATTTTACAGATTAGCACAAACCAAGTAAAGCCTCCTTGCTTCTGGCAGCCTGTGCAGAGTGCTGCCATGGTCAACCAGGACTGTTTGTGTACATGGAGGAGAAATATCTTATCTCCTTGTTTCCTTTGCAGTTTCCTCAAATAGGTTTGGGCCATTCTCAGAATGCATTGCAGGATCACTGAACACGTAGGGGTTATATCAGTCCTGTGCAGATTTATGACATGTGATCTTGAAGTGTTCTTATAGTATTTGAGAAAGCAATGGGGGAAGGCAGAGGTTGCTTGAAATAGCACAAGGCCTTTTCAAACAACAAACCTGAACATTAAAAAGCCTGGCACTGTTCTGTCACTGCGGGCTGAACCTTGTGCTCCAGTCCAGGCCCCAAGCTGGCTAAGTTGTGAAATGCAGCAACAAGTTCAGGAGTGTTAGGGAGATCAACAATCAATCCCAGCAAACTCCAAGGAGCCCATGAAATACAGAGATAGTTTGTTTCTTTCAGTGCTTTCCACAGGCAATTCAGTACACACTGATAGACTAAATGGTTTATTTTTCATCTGCAGGTGCAGAAGGGTTTATGCAGACTGACATGTTAGTTTTATCTTTAGAGTTGTTCCCACGCAGCTGTGCAGAGCCATAGGCCTCCTCAGTTTTCTTTTCAGAGGGAGGACAGTCAGCTTTCTTTGGGGCAAGCAAGGGAGAGATTTGCTGCATCATTTTGAACTCTCCCACTATATAGATCTAAATCCCTCTTTATACTAAATTCTTAAAGCTCAGCAGAAAGCAGGATCAAAGTAGACACTTGTTTTGTTTGTTTGTTTATCAAGAACTATGTCCTCAGTTCTACTGAGGACTTTGACTGCTTCAGGTTCCCTCTTGCCAAAGGTCACAGTTAAATGTCCAATGCAACATCCCAGCAGCCCACCATCTAAGCAGCACACACAGAGACAAGTCTGACCAACGCACGATTCCCCCTTTAAAATCACTGTTGCTTTTGTTGGACACACAGCTTCCTAACAAAACACTGTGGAACTGCTCCTGCAAAAAGACACTGTGCTGCAAAATGACCCAATGAAAACAGCCAGGACAGGCTGAAGCATCTTATTTCAAGATTGACACGATGGTGTCTATTGACAGTAGAGTTGCTGCTTCTCCACTTCAACATGCTGGCCTTGCCTGGGCTTACGCTCCTCCCCAAGCCAGCAGACACATGGAAGCCTTTTCTATTCATAGCAGGGATGGGACACTGCTGCCGGCTCCTACGTCGGAGGAGGAATGCTTAATGCTGTCCCAAAGACCTCTGACACTGCAATTCACTGGCTGGCCATGAGGCAGGCTGCATCACTAGATAGGAGAGAGGCCAGTATTATGGTTGGTAAAGGGTAGTGATTCATGTCAGGGACTACCATTAATCTAGATCACTGCTGCACCCTGTTCATGGTTATATGTTAAACAGGAAGCACCAAACTGATGGCACTGAGAGGGAGGGAAAGTAGTGGCACTGGACACACCAGGATGAAATCAGAAAAAATTGATGAAGCCCTTAGAGCATGTGGACATTGAGCACTTCTTTGGAGTGGGGTACACTTGCTGAGCTAAAGAACAGAACTGGACAAGAACAGCACAGAGTGCTGCAAGCCTGCTGAGGCCCAGGACAGCTATCAAGAAAAAAAAAAAAAAAAAAGAGAAAAGAAAAAGTGGCAGCATTGTCTCATTGTTGCCAGCATAACTATTTTCTTTTTTTACAAATACAAGGTATTCAACAGATATGTATTTCCTTTGGAGTCTTAAAAAGAAATTTTTAAGGTTAAGGAAACCAATAAGCCCAACATCTCACACCCTCTTATTCGAAGTGCAAGCATTCCACTCTTGTGGAAGAGCCATGCCAGGACCAGATTTGGCTACGTGCATGGCTTTGCGACAGCTTATGAAACAGGCTTTGCATCTCCTCCTCCCTGCTTTCGTGCTTAGTTATAAACTGCCTTATAAAGAGAGTTACTGTTACAAGGCAGGCAAGTGACTGGTTTTTTCTGAACCTTTACTTTGTCTAATATGTTTCAGATTTCTGCAGTCTCTGCCAAGCTTTTCCATTCCCTTTTTTTCTTTTTTTTTTTTTTTTCTGAAGACATAAACCAGTCTTATGACTGGAATGGCATTGCCAAGAAAAACAATCTAGGGCTGATTTTTAGCATTACATAACAACAGGGCAGTTTAAGAAAAAATACTAAGTCCAAAGGAGCAGGTTGAGTGCAGTTTATGCAGCAAAGAATTAGAGCTCTGAAAAAAAGAACTAAAGAAACCAAGCAACTGGTGTAGGAGATCTACCTCTTTTCATCTCTGAGTTAATATTTTACAGCTCTTCTGAGCTGACGATATATAAAAGCTACAGTGTTTGGTTTAGCTTTATGAAAAGACTTCATTATATGATTTTCATTTGTTCTGTACATGGAAAAAAATGCTATCATCCTAACTGGTGGTCACAAAGAATGCAAGGAAAGAGGAGAAACAAGAACACTCTCCCAAGGCTGGCAGACCCCCTGCTATAATTTGCTTCTTGGATTTAATGGAAGTGCTGCATGGAAAAGCTTGCATTTCCACAGTCTAACACTGTGCATGCTGCACACAAAACAGGACTTCAGTATCTACAGAAGAACATCTGCACCTTTTACTACCAGAAATTTTAAAAATAATGGAAGAATTCAGGTATTCAGCACTGTATGTCAGGAATGATCTCTTCCTGCTCCTTTTCTACCAAGTACTGGTTTTCTTCCGTTTTGGCTGGCCAATACAAAAAAAGCTGAGGTGCTGATAAGTATGCAAACTCTGTTTCTTATTACATGTTAATTAGAGTCATTATCATATCTACAAGCCTATGTGAAATGTCTGCACACATACCTTCATCTGCTTGACTGTGTATCGCATCGTTCCAAATGGTCCATCTTTCATGAGCTTCTTCCCCACCACTTTAGCTCGGATCACTGTCATAAGGGAGGAGAAATACAACAAATTATAAACAACTTTACACAACATTTGCGCTGTACCCTCCACTTAAAAAAAAAAAATCTACTTAGATAAATTATTCTGTAAAATAAAACAAAACTCCAGGCCAACCCTCCTCTCAGCTTATTCTAAATCTCACACACAGTGATGGCATGTAAAATGGGATGCCAAAGCAAGTATTTATTTAGAGGAAATCCAGTTCTGTGCAAAAATAAGAACAAGCATTATTTTATGGTTAAATCTCACTGAAATCTGCAAGGCAGACGATAGGTGGGACCAAGACAGATTAAACACTTTGCACCAAGCCACTGGGATGAAGTTTGTGTTTAACGTCTTTAACTCTCAACATACAGGACGATGTTCAATAAGAACAAATGAAGACAAACTCACTCTGCTGATTTATATCCTGTGCTTCAGCCAGACTTGTTGAAGAAATTTTAAACTAGCTAAGACAGTCCTGCTGGCTTTGATTCAAAGGGCCAACAAAACCTTCATTCACTGAGTGTAAAACTTAAATATTTTTACTTTTTTTTAAACTTTTATTACCCAATGTCAGTAAAAGCCAGTAGGATTTTATTGACTCTTCTATTTAACAAGCTGTTCAGACTTCAATTTACTCTCATCTTCAACTATATTTAAAGAACTAGGTTCCTCCATTTGTTGTCCCCAACCACCACAACCATCAGCAAAGCTACAGAAACCAGAGTGTCTTAGGGTCAATGAGAAAGAACATAATTCCTTCAATTCCTTTGTGAATTTCAGGATAGTTCACTAATGCTGGAGTCTATAGCAAGGAGCTCCAAATGTCTTATCTTCATCTACTGCATATCTGATACACTGAAACTGAAAAACTTGGTGTTTGCCAACACGTCTGAAACCAACAAAGAAATCTTATTGGCAATGATAAGAAATATATTAAAAGGCAGTATTACAAAATGCTAGTTTCCAAACCACAACACAGTTAGAATGTAAGATGACAGGCACATTCTCAATTGCTGACAAAATACCTAAAAACTCATTTTCTTCATCTACTTCACTGCTATCTTGGCAGTCCTTTAACTTCTAATTAGAATAGCACAGTCACTAGAGACAGAAACTTTGATTTGTTGACTAATCAAGGGCTTCACCAAAGAACCAAAGATTGAAAATGCACATCTACACTACCACATTACAGCATCCCAATTTCAGCTAATGATCCCTTGCAAGCACACAGAAGGGTCTGTATTTTCATATTATTGTTCCCCAGTAAAGCTGGAGAACAACCATCCAAGCAAGTTTACCTAGAAAAGCCATGACAAACTTTAGTGTGGGTTGTCACTTCAGGCCTTTTGTAAATGGGTCAAGCCCTCTGTTTCTCCAAGAAGTTGTCTTTATCACCACAACGGTAACTTTTCTGGCTAAGTTCTTTACTGAAAAGCTAGAAAGGAACAAAGAACCCTCGCTGCCTCATTTTTTCCATATTGAAGGAAAAGTCAAGCTGATAGCCCAGGAGCAGAGCATACTCCAACTTTAGTTTAGCCCCTGTATTTTGGAAGGCTAAATTCCCACCCCCCGGCGATTAGATGCGTCTGAGTAACTGGAGAGAAAGGCTGGATGGACAGCGCTGCTCAGAAGTTGCTCTTGCATGTGTAGCTTCAACACCGTAAGTCTCTACGCATGAGAGCCACTCGTAAATCTGCCCAGAGCAGAGCTCCAAGCTGCACATTTGCAGCCATGTTTCCCAGTTCCCATCTTTGCTCCTTCAAACCACCACTCCCCAGTTATACAGCTAGACCACTCTACATACCTAGTCAGAAAATAAAGAACACTGCTCCTAACTGAGCAGGGGCCATGCATACTTGCCAGAGGAACTTTTCCCCCTCTGGAAATTATCAGAAATTTACAGTATTCCTGTTGCAAATTCAGTCCATGTTATGTTAACTGATTACTTCTGCTCACTCCTGCTACTTGAGCAGAATGAGGTAAAAAGTATTGTGACTGCTCTCCTGAACTCCTCCCTTCTCCTTGAAGCTCTATTACAGTACTACTATTACTGATGGGAAACTTTATCCCACACAAGTAGTCACCAAAATAGCTGCATATTTTTAAACCACAATTCCTTTGAAGTACTGCCTATGAAAATACTCCAAGATGAATGTTTCTCAGTACCTTGGGGGTTCAGGTCAAGTCACTTTGTGGGACTGGAGCAGTTGGCAAGGCCTCATGAGTGATTTGTAATTATTTATGAAAAGCTAAATTAGATAGGGATATAAATCTTGATAAGATAAGCATGGTAGCCATGCCACGATACAAAGAGGAGAAAACAAACGTGCTGCTTCTCAACCTTTAACATGATTTTAAAATTGAGGTAGAAAACAGAGAAAGGAAACCAGGCATTTAGTTAATATTTAAAAAAAAATACTATTATGAAAATAATAAACTTCTATGTTTGAGGATTCAAGAAATGCACCTAAAAATTATCACAAATTAATAACGTATTTATATCTTTTCCCTTGCCTTTTTGTGGGTTTTGTAAAGGCAAACAAACCAGAATGGGCATAGGACAAAAAGGACCTATATGACCTTCTATTTGCCCATATGCACACATATCTAACTCAAGTACTCTTTAACAAGTACCACTTACTCTGTGGTCATTTTCTCAAAGATTCATAGGAAGAATAAACCTGAAGGTAAGATATGAAGTAGAAGAGGACATTGACTTTACAGCTGAGATAGCAGAAGGCATTCTTTTCATGAGTCAAGGAGCAGACAAACAGGCAATACCTGATGTAAAGGAAGTGGATGTGCTAGATTAAGACAAGCATTAGCAAAGCTGAGGAAACAACATGGTGAAAAGACTTGTAGCAACCAAATAATTTTATCCAGGTACACACTAGCTACTACATCCTGAAAGACAATGCAGTCACTGGGCATAGCCAGCACGGCTCCATGAGAGGAAAGTCCAGCTTATCCAACCTGATTTCCTTTTATGACAAGGGAACACACGTAAATGATCAAGGAAAGCCAGTTGATGTAATCTTTTTGGACTTCAGTAAAGCTTCTGATACTCTTTCACACAATATCCTTCTGGACAAAACACGTCATGTGGTGGGTGAGCAACTGGCTCACGGAGCGAGCACAGAGGGTAATAGTGAATGGGGTGACATCAGACTGGTGACCTGTCACTAGTGGGATTCCACAGGGCTCCATCTTGGGCCCTGTGCTCTTCAACA
Source organism: Empidonax traillii (assembly GCF_003031625.1). NCBI lineage: Eukaryota > Metazoa > Chordata > Aves > Passeriformes > Tyrannidae > Empidonax > Empidonax traillii. The sequence continues at coordinate 1,077,711 of NW_020955384.1, read as the reverse complement.
TCTTCATAAATGACTTGGATGCAGGACTGGAAGGGATACTACGCAAATCTGCAGACAACACAAAACCGTGAGGAACTGTTGACTTCCTCAAAGGCAGGGAGGCCCTGCAGAGAGAACTTGGCAAATCAGAGGACTGGGCAATCATCAACCATATGAAGTTCAATGAGGGAAAGTGCCGAATTCTGCACCTGGGATGGGGCAACCTTGGATATTCATACAGATTGGGGAATGAGATGCTGAAAAGTAGTGCCACAGAAAGGGACCTGGGGGTCCTGGTCAAGGGCAAGTTGAATAGGAGTCAGCAGTGCCCTGGCAGCCAGGAGGGCCAACCATGTCCTGGGGGGCATCAGGCAAAGCATCACCAGCCAGTCAAGGGAGAGGATTGTCCCACTCTGCTCTGCACTGGGGTGGCCTCATCTTGAATGTTGTGACAGTTTTGGGCACCACAATAAAAGAAAGACATTAAGCTATTAAAGAGTGTCCAAAGGAGGGCAACAAAGATGATGAAGGGCCTTGAGGGGAAACTGTCTGAGGAGCAGCTGAGGTCACTTGGTGTGTTCAGCCCGGAAAAGAGGAGACTAAGGGGAGACCTCATTGCAGTTACAACTTCCTCATGAGTGGAAGAGGAGGGACAGACACTGATCTCTGCTCTGTGGTGACCTTTGACAGGACTCACAGGAATGGCCTGAAGTTGTGTCAAGGTAGGTTTAGGTTGGATGTTAGAAAAAGGTTCTTCATCCAGAGCATGGCTGGGTGCTGGAACAGGCTCCCCAGGGCAGGCTCCCCTCCACTTTCACAGCACCAAGGCTGAGAGAGTTCAAGAAGTGTTTGGATGACGCTCTCACGCACATGGTGTGACTCTTGGGGATGGTCCTGTGCAGGGCAAAGAATTGGACAAGGACTGGATTCTTCTGGGTACCTTGCAACTCAGCATATTCTGTGATTCTGTCATAAATATGTGGTAGCTCTTTTTCCCAACTGAAAAGCAAAGGCATCAACTGTCCTTGTTCAATTCAGCCTGTGTTTTTTATCGGGGCCAGCCACTAGATGGTGACCCTGTCCCAAATCTCACCTTCCCCTGACAAGCAGGCAGCAGTACAGTCACAGGCTAACACCACAAATCCCAGTTGCTTGCTCAATTGCACCATGAGAACCAGATGCTTTCGCACAAGTGGGCTGGTCATCATCCATAAATGGCATTTTAAGTGGAGGCACACCCTTTAGAGACCAGGATTTTCTCCAAAACCATTTCCCTCGTGACCAATTACCATGAACGGCTCAGGAAAGTAACAACTGCTACACTTCTCATTATTCTTTCAAGGATTTATTTTATTGGTGTGCAATATGAGTATTTTAAAGTGAGAGCTTTGGCTGAGATGCATGCTCACTGCACTGAAGTGAAGGATGTGGAAGACTCATGTTGTTTACTAATGGAGGCACAGGGGACAAGTTATTCTCCCAGTGCATTCTTTGACATCCAAATAGTGGCAAAATAAAATATATGGGGAGCAGTAACGTGACTGGGAGGCTGAAGAAAAGCTCCTTATATCCGGAGGCCACTGACTACACCAGAAACTGGACAACACTTAAAAATTCTGCTTTTACACCAGACACAGGACATGCCAAAGAGGATGGTTGCCATTTTATTCATCCAAAGACTATACAAGGGCTTACTTCCAAGTGCAATTTACTGAGACCTTTTCACCAGCTTTACTAGCAGTTCCCTCATTCAGTCTGCCTCACAAAAACTCCTTACTGTGCTGGTACATGCTGGAGGGCTCACATCATGCAGGACTAAGGCAGCTGGTATGTTTTAGACTCTTGAGTGTACCTAGCACACTGCTGAAATATTAGTGGCCTTTATGAGAGTGTCTCCTAATGTGGTCAACGCAGGATTCTTTTATCCACAGATTTTCCAGCACTGGTGCTGATGGTGCTGCTAAGATAGAACTGCCGTCTACCTTGCTCACGATCTCTCACTAGATGCATTCCTTTTCCCGCTCCCCTGGCTGATCTGTTAGGAATTACTACCAACACTCTTGGCTGCCCTAAAAAAAGAAGACTGTAACTAAAAGTGGACTGTGTCCTTTGGACTGGAAGTACGGCCCAACCATACGCAGCCTCTTGGGAGGCTCCATTAAATTGCCTGGTGGCTGTAGGCTTCTATGAGTAGTGAGTAGCTGGTGCCTGCTCTAGTAGGGGGACAAGAAAGCAATCCTTCACCCATCCCTCCACTTTCACAGCAAAGCAGAATGGAGAGGGAAATATTGAGGATAGCAGGGGATTCATGAAGAGGGGAAAAACCAGAAGCCTCCAGTCTGTTTGATGACCTGTTTGTACTGAAAGTCACCTCTTCCTCCATAACCGAAATAGAATTCTTTTATGAATCAGAGTATTTAATTTGAAGGCTTCCTCCAAAGCACATGAAGGCTGAAAAAATACAGTAGTTTTCTCTTGTCTCACTCCATCACGACCTTCAGGCAAAGCCACAAAGGCAAACCTCTTTTGCTTTGTCTTGGAAGAAGTCAAATCCAGCTGTAATGGTACACAACATCACCAGAGAACTTCATCAAGAAAGCAAAAACAGGCTTTTTGAGGCTTACTGCTGGTTACCTTCCTCTCATACCCCTCGACCAACAGACAAGTTCCCATTACTGGCAGTCCAAATCTAGACTTCTTGTCATTTCAAAGTGCTCTTATGAACACTGACTGGTGCCTCCTTGCCACCAACCACCTCTACCAATCAGCTGCCACATAGACATCGCATTGTAAAGGACTTGCGTTTACTTCAGCAAGTGTTGATGATTAACAATAAAAGTCTAAATAAAAACAGGAGAAAGCAAGACACACAGATAACTGTCCTTCCCATGTTCTAACCAGAACTATGACATTTACTTTAGGCCTTTGTTTTACAGATCCAAAAAACTTTTCCTATCTGTGGCATGGCAAGGCTGTTTGAAGGCCACCCACAAAAAATGGAAGACAATTAAATGGCTTCGCCCAGGCTCACACTCTGTATAAAACAACTGATTACAATTGCACTTGCTAAATATTAACATTTCCTATGCCTGCAGGTTTCCTTGCCACTGAAAGTCTGTTTGCAGGACACGCTGGGCTGCTTGATTTCCAACATGGCAAAATAAGGAGTAATGCAATTCTTTCACACAAGACTGTGATTGCATCAGACCTCCCATCACTTCAAAAAAGTATAAACTGCTCTAGAAGGGCTTTACTTGGGAGGAAGTTAATCCTCTCAGCAAGACCATAAATTAAAGACTTAAGGTTGCATAAAACAAGCAGAACTTGGTTTGTGCTTAGCCTTTCACCTGTAGCTTATTAACTGGATACAGCCTTTCTGATTGCAGCAGTATCAAGCTTTTTCTCTCTCCCCACATGGTGTATATCACCCTATGGAAGTCCAAGCTCCCTTTGAAATACATTAAAATCAGAGAGAAACTAGAGGTGTCTGTTAGATAAGAATCTGTACATTCTCTTCTGGACTTTTCATTCAGGTTCCTAAATGCAATTTGATTGAAGACTCTTCAGCTGCCCACAATTGCCCCTGCATCTAACTCCTAATATTAGCTCCCTTGCTTCCCCATCATACACAGTCTGTTAGGAAGACAGAGGAAAGACTAAAAGGAGGAGGGAGAAAAGGGGAATCTACAATGCATTTATATCCATTTACAAGTAGAATCTCTGAGATCCGTATGTAGATATTAGTACATGTCAAAACTAGCTACACAAAATACCTCATGAAAAACACAGAGAAGCTAAAGGAAGAAAACAGGAAAAAAACCCAGTGTCTGTTGTTACTAGCTATTACACCTACTAAACTCAGGGAAGCCAGATAGACATAAAAGATTAGCTAGAACAGGCACAGAGTGAGTTGAGCCACAGGAGTTACACACATTGCTGGTTAGTCTCACTGCTTGCACCAACAAAACGTTCTAGGTTTGCTACAGATCTAAGCAGAGACACCACAGACTATGTAATGAGCATGCCTACAGCTTTGAGAACCCTCTGGTAAAACAGAGAGAGAAACCGATGTCACTCCTGCCAACTAGACATTTCTCTGTCTCCTTTTTGATAGGCTGGTTTTACTACCTTCCATCTGAATATTTTTTAACTAGTCCCTGGAAGCTGAATTCAAGCTAGAGGCAAAAGGCAGTAGTCAAGTATCATAGTAAAAGAAGGAAAAATGATACAAGTGGAGGGAGTGGAAAGGAGTGCCTCATGTACAGAGTGCAAAAGAGGCATCTCGCATCTCTTTCCAAGGAGTGTTTTCAGCAGAGTGCATTTTGTCTCGTTTTGTGCCTCTGACAACTGCCAAAGACAGAAATGCTTTCAGCCAAGGTTAGCAGTGTTGGAAAGATGGTTGTCAAAACCAACACACAAAAGCATTTACAAAGCCAGCTTACAACAGTGGATAAAAATAATAAGCATATGACTCAAAGCAACGCTCAGCTCAAAACACCTTTTCCATTTCCTTTTGGTCAACACAAGGTCGGCGCAATAGAACAAGATTTAGGTCAGTCCCCTCTTACAGATCAAGTACTTCCTGACACATTACATACAGGACGAGGGCAAGGCAGGCTGAGACAGACAAGGCTCTGGTTTCTCATAGCTCTTTGGAATTGTTCAGTGTAGCCACAGGTCTAAGCTTTCCACTCAGAGAATATGGCAGAGCTGATGTGAGACCAATTAGGGACAAATGGAAACCACATGCGATTTTAATGAAACAAGAAGCTGGTGCACATAACTTACTGCTGCAGGAGCATTTACTGCCTGAAAGGAATGCGCATCTGGCATTGATCGTTTCCCAACCCATCAAGTGAGCAGTAACATGGAAAGCAAATTGGAGCATATGATGAGAGATGAATTACCTAAAGAGTACAGTCCAGGGAGCAGCCTCTGCAAGGAGAAAACATGCCCTTTGCCTGTGATTTAGTGACACAGAGATGCAAGTGAAGCTGATCTTCCATTTCCACAGATCATGATGATAAACTACAAGAACAAGTGCTACAGTGATTAAAATGGTTCCAGTGGTGTTTGAAAGAACCTACTACAATCACAGAAATCCCATTCTGAGTCACACGGGGCAGACTTTTACTCTCTTGAGGTCGTGGGTACCGCTTAAAGAACAAAGTACTGTTGATCCTAAACAAGGGTAATACACAGGCCCCAAATTATGTGACTTTCAGGTGTACATCAAAAGGGGTACACCATGAGGAGATTTCAGGTTGAAGAGGCAGCACAGACCTATCCTTTTGATCCTTTTTTTGTTTTGTTCTTTTTGGCTGCAAATTTCCCAGGAAGCTTTACTTCTGCTGAGAAAGAAAAGTCCTTAGCCTGCAATGCTGTAGAGAAGTTGCTCTGCTGGGCTATGGTTATTTTTTCCGTAGGCTGTTGTGTTGCAGCTTGATGGCTGTTTTTCGGAACAAACCCACTACCTTCACCAAGCAGGCAAGAGACTGCTCGCATACATCACAAGAGGAGGGGAAGGAAGATGCTCTAATCCAACACTTGACCAGTGAATGTCCAGGGTTGAACCTGGTAGACGCTACTTCACGTTTCAGGTAGCAGCAAGATGTCTGCAAAACCAGATGCACAGTACTGGCATGTCTTTGCTCCTTAGTGCTAGATTTCCCCTGGCGTATATTCAGAGTTAACAAGCATCATAAATTCACGACTGTATTTTTTGAGGATGCAATAGAAAAATTTTTGAGCCAAATCTGCCTATTTATTGTCTTCCTTAACCCACTGTGCAATCCATGAACACACTGGGTGTCAGATCCAAACAGTCCAAGAGCAGGAAGAGGAATAGGAAGGACAGACTTGCTAAAGAAAACATCTGAAGGCAGTTTTCATCTGTGCTTTAGAAATAGGGCAGCTCTGACAGCCCATATAAACCTTTAAAAACAGGGATTATCAAAAGCCACAGGCCTGGACACTCCCTGCTTCATCAGCTTACTTCAGAGGACTCTCCTTGTTTCAGCACCTTGCCCAACTGGGATGGGTGCCAGCATTCTCTGAGGAGGCTGCACTCCACTGATCACATGGTTTATGCTCAATTTTGCACGTAGGAGCTAGAGAGGAAGAACTGTTTGTGAGCATGTATAGATTTCAAGGGTACTGGGTGGGCCTGCAAATTCCTTCCTGCATTAGAAAACTTGCACTAAACTGACAGGCTAAGCAGCTGTCCACACCAAAGAGGTATACATATTTAACCAGGTCAGGCCTATATGCGCTGCTCTTCTGTTCCTACTTGCACTGGATATGACAGGACCTAGTATTAGAACAAATGCTGGAATTAAACCTGTGTTCAAACAATTTCATCAGAAATTTGCCCACCATTCTCAAGACATTATCAGTTGTTCTGCTGACAGTATATGCAGACTGTTCACATACATGTCCATGACACACTTCTAGTTTGTCATAATGCTTAAGGAATTTACTAATTGTCAATTTTATTAATGTCTGTTATGTAACCACAGTAATTAATCCTATGTAGTTGAGCTTAGCTACATGAAGAATTTTATCCTGGAGTCTTGAGCACCACGTAAAGACTTAGGCGTAACACTTGGATCCCGATTCAGTGTTCATTAAAGCAAGTAGAAAACTTCCCTGAGTCCTGAATGAGCCTCATTTACCACAATTCCCAGCAGACTACAGGTCAAGGTCAAGACAATATCAGAGTAATTTGACCAATTTGCCCATCTATCCAGAACTTTCCAGAATCCCATGTAGTGCCCTGTCATAACTGTATTCCAAAGCATCATCCTTAGTTTTTGACCTTTGAAGGCCTGAAGAACTTGGTGTTGATTTGTTGTACACAAATACTGCACAATGTACTTCCTCTGGCTCTGAAGATACTGAATTTTCCCTGTGCAATGACACAGGTAATTGACAGCAGAAAGGGTAGGTAGACACTGGCCCATTACCTTTCTTCTTCAAACAGTTTCCTCAAACTCCCTGACTCTCCTACTGACAGTCAAAGTTGTTTCATGGAAACTGCAGTAGAGAGAGAAACAGTATAGTCATCTCATTCTTTTACTACCCAAACTTCCCTCATACATACTTTTCATCAAAATTTCATGTCCCTGAACAATCCAATAAACCACAATCAGAACAGCTTTCGAGAAGTTGTTCTTATATGCACCCTTGGTGCTCCCAATGAAATATTGATGAGATATGACTCTTAGCTAGACTTCTGTAAACACAAAGAATACACTAAAAGATTAATAGTGCCTGTCTAACACCAATAGTTGACTTCTCGATTTGCATGACAAATATTTATACAAATTCAAGACTAACCCATGTTGTTTTATTCTTAGTCATTATTGATAAATATTGGGTTGTAAATGGAAATTCTTAAGTCTGACCATATGAATATGATGGAGATTTACTTCAAGTAAATGTACCAGTCAGTTAGCTCATCTGTGCTACTCAAGTTTGAGAGCTTCTGAAAGTATTCTTACTGAAAACTTTCATAAATTTCCAATCTGTGGGAGGTAAGCTTGTATTCTGTTATCACTTCTTAGGTGTCCTTGTTACTTTTTAAAAATAAAAAAAAAATAGGCCACAAGATATGGTTGAAAAATCATTTCACAGCTGCCCTAGCAGAGTGATGGCTATTTCTGAATGCTCTAAGGCCCATTAACTGTTTGGGAGGCACAAGTTCTCTGGATACTGCACTGCTGAATGTTTACAGATAAGGGTAATCATTTCCAGGGTATACACCGAGCCTGACTGCTTCCTGCCTATCTAGGTCTCCTGAGACACTGCTGTAACAGAACTATTTTGGCAGTGTAATGAACCACCCTCCCAAGAGCCAGCTTTTCAGGGCTCCAGTTATGCTCGCACCTGGAACACAGGTGTAAGCTTGTTTAAACATTGACAGGGAGGGAACTAACAGAAATACAAGGGGAAATACCTCGTCTCAGTCCACTGGCAGCAACACAACCACAAAGCAAACTCGTTTGTTCATTAATGCAACAAACCCCAGGAGAACTGCCCATTGACAGGGATCGGAGCAAGCAAAGGGTGTCTAGATTTGTGTTTTAAAGGGAATTCTCAGCATTCAGAAAAAGCTAGCTATAAACCCTGAAGGACTAATGAACTGGAATCTTTCCCAGCTTGAGGGGTAGCATGTAACCTGATCAAAATCAGCACTTCCAGAAGGGGAGGCTGTTACTGTTAAACTATCAGGGATGTTTCTGAAAAGACTTTTTCCTGTCAGGAAATGTGGCTTTACTTAAGTCACAAATTTCTAAGGAAAGTATCAACTTCATTGAAACTGTTTTTCAGTTTTCCTTTCAGAAAAATTAAGACCTATTTTGGTCCTGAATCAGCAGCGCTCTTCAACTGCACTTAATGTCTTAATGTTGATATGAAATGAAACCTTCATTCAAAACGGACATCTGGAATTAACCCTTCAAAACATTATATTCAGATGTATCTGAATCACTTTTCCCAAAAAATTCCATGCTGAAAACTCTGATATTTTCATTTTCCCCTCACATTTCATATGAAATAAATTTCCACCATTTCAAAATTCTCTATGGAACAGAAATTCTGACTCTCTCCAGCATGTTTTTAGACTTCTCTTTCACTGTATAAATCAGAGGGGACAACAACAATCTCTAATGACAGAAGCAAGAGTAAATTCCATTTTTCATCTCATTTCTCAGGAGTGGCAAGTAAATTCACACCAGTGAAAGTTGTAGGTGCTGAGAACTGGCATAATTTCAAAAAGTAAGCCATTATCCTCCATGATCTCAGAGTATCTAAACTAAAATCAGCATTTAGCATCAAAGATCAGTCCTTTAATTCACTGTGCCAATAAAAGTCTGTCAACACTGCAGACTGTAAATGAATGTAGATATACTAGAGCTGTTTTTTAAAAGCAACTTAGGATACCACAAACACTAATTCAACCTGTTCCTCACGTAAAACACTGGCCTGCTGAGTGCTTGTACTTCGAGACTGCCGGCAAGTCAGAAAGTCAATTCTGTGATAAATGCCTTCCTACTCTCTTTTTTCTTTCTAGCTGCTTCCAACATTTTGAAGCAGTATTGTTTGATTGCAGGCTGCTTCCTGAAGCTGCTTCCTTCAACTGCCTGCTAAACCCAGTGGGAATCTTTCCACTGATTTTAACTGGAGTGGGATCAGGCCCTAAATAAGTAGTGGAGGAATCCCTAGACTTAAAAACTAAGCAGCTGTCTCTGGCTTTCCAAAAGAAAAGTTATTCCTGCAGCTGTTTTCCCCTAAGTGCCATCGCTCCAAACTGTAACAGGATTGGAGGGAGGGGGAGAAGGTGGAATCTTAATAACCCATTAAAAAGGAGTATGGGCCATTGCGCAGCAGCTCTTTCAGTTCTACTCAAGCAGGGTCACTGCTGCCAGGCTCAGACAGCCCTAAGGGCACGGGAAAAGTCGTCTTCTTGTTTTCACATCTCATTCACGGAATGGATAACGAGGGGGAGGGAGGAATCAGCTTTTGGGTTAATTAGCACCATGAACAGACAGCTGCATTGTCATTAAAAGTTCAAGAAGTCATCAGGGTCATCATTGAACTGCAAGATGTACACACACGCACACACGAGGCACACGTCTAAGCCTGGGGTTTTAGCAGCCCTTGCTCGGCTCTGATTTTCCCCTACCCCAAGGGGTACACTTTGAGTCAAGAACACTGAACTGTTGTAGGCTCTGAGGAGAAGACAAGCACAAAGACACCTCCTCTGAATAGCAGTTGTTCATCTCCTTGGAACAGTCTAATTTCACACTTAATATACCAACTAAGAATAATTACATAGTTACACAGCTTTTTTTTTCCCCCCTGAGAAAAACCAGAGGCGTGGCATAGTTACATGTTCACTTCTAATATCCTGTGGGATAAGCAGAACCCCAGTTAATGAAACCAGGCTGTTGGTGTACACTATTTCCTTCCACTGCTTCCTTCCACGAGCAAGGAAGCTGAGGAAGTGCAAGTGCACATTAGCAAATTCAGAAATGAGCATGTATGAATCATAATGAAAAGATAAAACCTCTAAAATGTCAAGGACTGCTATTAATAAGCCTTGGAGCAGTGCTAGCCTCAGAGAGTCACCAGTTGGCTTAAAAACAAAACCAACAAATTATTCAACTATGCAAAACAGCCACAGATTACATTCTCATTGCCACAGATTGCAGTTAACATTTTCTGGTAAGGGATTTTAGAGAAAACACACCAAGAGAAGCAAGGAATTCCCTGCCACCTTCCCAACAGCACAGGGAAGAAATGTAATCTTGAATAGCTGAAACATCACTGCTTCTGTAAATGCAGACTGGCACTGCCTGGTTCTGTCCGTTTCAGCTTTGCTGCCAATACACTCTAAAACCAAAACGGATGTGAAATTGCTATCACTGTACTGAAATCTCACCAAAACATAGTTTTCTTTTCTTGGGTAAAAGGATTACAGATCCTGCTTGCTCTTGCTATTAAACTGGCAGGCAAACATGTAGCTAGCTCATGAGTGTATAGTTCCATTTAATGCTTGGTCTTTGCCAAGGGAAATTACTCTGGGAATACAGAAACAAGATTTTTTTTTTTTTTTCATTTTAACCATTACAGCTCTGTTGATCCCTGTGCACACCGTTTATCCACATCCCTAAATTTCAGTATGTTTATGACAATACAGCATGTTGCAGCAGCTCTAGCAGAGATGTTCACGTGAGGAAAAAAGTAGAAAAAAAGAGATATAGTCCAAAGTTCAGTGGGGAAACAACATACATCAACATTTTGGTTCTAAGTGCCCAAGTTAAGAGTGGTGCTGCAATCTCTGATTGATTTCAACAGAGAAGGGAGCCACATGGGCTGAGCAACTCCTCTTGGAAAATTCCTCTGAAACCTTTCTTTCTTGTTCAGGACCTGGGTATTTTTTTAAACAAAAACTACCTTTCCCATATTTTTCAATGGTGCAACCTAGTGATACTGCCTCAAAGCGCTACCACATTATTTCAGTAACAACTTTGGTCGATCTTTCCTTGTTGGTCCACATATATATTGAGGAATGTGTGCTGGAAGGACCCCTGCCATATGCTGTGAACTTACAACAGTTTGATGAACAAATATAGAACCTGCACAAAAATGTGAACCACTGCGTGTGCCAAGACAACTACTACCCTAGAATCCTGTCTCAAAAAGACAGCCTAGTCAGGATGTGTGTATGCCATGTCAAGAGCTTTGAACAGCACAAAGGACAAAGTTTACATCAATGGACCGAGATGCCATACTGCCTAAAAGACAAACAGGAAAGCAGCTTCTGACACAGAGGGGAAAGAAAGACCCTGGGCTTTCCTTTACCCAGCTCTTCCAGCAGCCATTAGTACTGGAGGAAATCAGTATGAGAGAAGGGCATTCAGAAACAAACATGAGATCTTGCACGGACAGGAAGGAACCTATTGGCTTGAAAACTTTCCGGTACTAGTGAAAGCTTTGTTTCCCATACGCTCAAATACACCAGACAGGTGCTCTCTGCTGCTCTCAGTCTACACCATTTTTTTAATCCATTTAAACTCGGCATTAGAATAAAGGCCAGTAAGGACCTGCATCCCACTTTGCTTGCTGTTTTTTCAAGAGTGTCGATCTGTTGGAAAGGACAAATCTCCTTGGGATCAAGCTGGCAAGTGCTACTCCAGCAGGCTCCTGCTGAGCTGCACAACACAGAGTGATGTAGGGCTCTGAAACACAAGTATTTATTAGTCCTAGCCTTATTGTCTTTTAATTATTTGGCATCAGGAGAATCCTCAGAACAAATTATGAGTAAATACATGATTCTCATCCTGTTGGCCTCCCAGTCAAACCGAAAGAGAGCAAAACAGAATACTCTGGGAAACTCAAGAGATAGCTATAATTTAGAATACATGTGGGAGGCAAGTTAGACACTCGTCCTGATAAGAAAAATAGACTCCAGAACTGAAGTAACAAATGCCTCTAGTTTGGAAGGAACTTAAAACTGCAGGGTTTGAATTAATCTCTAAGTACAAAGAATTAAGATGAGAGCCTCAGAAGGGGGGAAATCAGAGTATCCCCCATGAGGCTTCTGGGAGGTATATTTTATCAGCATCAGAACTCCAGCCCAGCTGGATGACGCACAAGACTCACTATCACAGGTTCTGCTGCAGGGTGCTTGTTCCAAAGTAAAGGTATTAAAGGCAACATATTGATAAGGGTCATTGGCTATCTGCCACCAGATCTAGTCAAGCTTTTCTCTGAATGAATAATATTCCACTAAAACCTTCCTGTGATAATTTGGGGTCTCTTAAAGTACCACCTAGGAGTTCTGTCTGATATTGTAGAATCTTCTATTTCTGTGCTTCTCTGTGAAGCTGTAAACTGTTCCACAGTGGGGGGAAAGCAGCACAGCTGCTTAATTCTATTGAAAATATACTGTCTGTAGGGAAGATAGAAATAGACTTATTGAAGTCTCCTTTTTATCTTGATCCTCTAAGGAAATAACCAACTAAATCCTTAATCCCAACCCCCTTGGGGATAAAAAAAAAAAAAAAAGAAAAGAAAAAAGGGACAGGTGCTGCTCTTCATATTTAGAGAAGTAAAATAAAGGGCTTAAAAACTCATCCTGCCCTCACCCAGCACAATCATTTGCAATACTGAAGTTTTGCACAGGAACTGCAGCCCCTGTCTTCCCACGCTTCTCTGGGTTTGGGATTTTTGCCCTGCGGGATGCTGAGGGAGGGCTGGGTATTTTGTGGCTATTGAAGTACTGTACATGATGGCTACTCAAGTGCCCCAGGGATCACTTTGCTGTTTTACTTCCTCTTGGACTGATCCACTTCACCAAAGCATTTAAGATATTCATTACTGCAAGTGCTTTACTTCTGCAAGCAGTGTGGTCTCGCAACTAGTGTCTCCTCTTCTTTTTTTCCCTATCCTACATTCTCCCAAATACCAGAATTTTTTCAGCTTTTAGCTCTGCACCATATGTAGCATATTATTTATTGGAGGAAATCATTTACTTAGAAATAGACCCATGTATCCCAATCCAGAGGTATGATAAATAAGGAAGATGTTTCACTCTTTAAAGACATTTAAAGCAGGGGACCCAGCAATCTCACACTTCACAAGAGCTGATCTAAAAGCTCTTTCATGCTGTCACCTCACTTCCCTTTAATCTGCAATGTGTGTTTCTCTGGACCTATGCAAGGCAGGCAGGATATTTATAGCAGTGTCAGAAGAGGCAGGAAGTAGGGAACTAGGGTGGGTGCTTGGAAAGTGTATAAAGGGCTTGGAACATGGGGGCCAGCCTGGAACTCCATCCCCCAAAAGAACACAGAGCTGAGGGAGAATTGTCTGGGGAATAGCTGGTTTTCTACAGATATCCTCTGGCTCACTCCTCCTCTACCTGTTCCCTTTCCAACACCAGCCATTTCCTGTCTTTCAAAGTTAAGCGGAAGTTTTCCATTCTGTGGTTTTCCTGTCTTGGTACAAGCAAGCACATTTTTTCCCTTATATTTTAACTGTTTGGAGGCCAACAACAGAACCTGCTCACTAGAGGGAGCTTCCTATTTACAGCTGATCCATGAAATTTGAGAGGGTTGATTGAACGCCAGAGGAGCAAGATCTTTGCTAGTTCGTGTACTCACTGAACATGAGAGATTGAACTTGTTGTCTGAAAAAAGGCTCCAGTGCTCTTCTATAGAAAATTAACAGACTAACATAATGCCAGCAGGCCTCCCTGCAGACTACACTGCAGAAACACCCAGTACTGAGGGAAACATGGAGAAAAGGAAACAGATGTTGAGTCCCCATACTGTCATTACAATGCAGCATGAGGGAGTGAACATTCAAGTCCTTCATTCTAGGCCAGCAGGAGCTTGGGTCACTGACTAGAATATCTCTGTGGAATAGAAGAACTCCTGTTTCCTATGTGCTGGTGTGCAACTTTTTTTTTTTTTTTTAATAAATGAGTAGAGAGCAAGAAGTAATAATGTGTTACCTTCATGCTGTTGCGCCTGGTGTGGCCATTACTACCTATGCAAACATTGTGCAAGTTTGGTAGAATTTGGAGCCGCTTTGCTGAAGTACCAGTGATCCTGCAGGCCAGCAGAAAGCTCAGCCTCGTCAAAGTAAAGGAATTAAGAAGTGAAAAATCTATAGGGTCTCTTTTTCCTCCTTGAGCCCTTTAACCCTTCTGTTTTTACCTACCTAATAAACTAGTTCTTAATTCTTAAGAACCAGAAGGATTGTGCTCTGACACTTTAAAAACAGATGACCATCTAAGGAAGATTGTAGATTTTTTTAATCAGAATGCGCTTTTTTTCACCAGAACCCATAACAAATATGTGTTGAACAATGATGGCTTTGCCATTTGCACACTCTCCTTTTATCTCCTGACTCCAGTGGGACAGGTTACTACATCATGCATATCAGAAGTACCTCCAGACATGGTATACCTGGCTTAATTTCATTTGCTCCTGCTGCTGCACAATCTACATCATTTCCCAGATAAGCAGTATTTTCCTTATAACTCAACTGGCAAAAATAAAAAAAAAAGCCAAGCCCTTGCACACACACACTCATGCAACTTGCATTTCTTGAAGGGCTATTTGAAGGAACTTGGCATTTATCTGAATGGAGGAAGGCAACAGCTTGGCTGGAGTCCTGATAGAATAAAGTGCATGTGCTCTGACCATGGCCAGGTTTTTTCAAAGCCAGTCAGAAATGAACATGCTACAGGCTGTTAAAAATCTATCAGCAGAGTATCAGATTATTTTGTGTAGATTGTCTTCCTTATGTGTTCCCTGAAGCCCAAGTACATATTTACCCTCCTGGATGGTTAGAATCCACCTTAGGCATGCCCAATCTACTTCACATAGTTCCAGATGGGGTGACCTACCATGTGTCACATCTAATGAGTCTTCTGATCTTGACCAGCCTGTATCTAGTTCTTCACCAGTGCTTCCATACTGCATCTCTAACTTCCACAGTAATCCTTCTCTCCTCCTTATACTTTGAGACTAATCTCTGGAGGGCCTTTGCCACTCCCACACCTCCTAAATACCTTATCCCATTACAACTTTCCCACTGAGCCTATTGCTGTGGTCAGTTCCCCCACCTGTAACAAAGATGGAAGTTTTTCAACCTGAGCCTGCCGACACAGACCTCTAGTTCCCCACTACCGCAACACAAAACTATATCCCTAAGTTGCCAATGGCCTCCCTGACATTCTCCCCAGTCACTGCTCTCTCTGCTGGTTCTTGGTGCATTTCAGTCTCAAGAGGGACACCTCAAATCACCTCCTTTCTTCCTAAAATAAAAATGAGATTCTGCATCTCAGGCAAACCACAGCTGATGCCTGATGAGGCTTGCTGTTATTTTTTGCATATGCATCTCTCTGCTATTTAACTTGAGTTTTATTATCTGTATACTGTTCCTAAGGTCTGAGACTGCCCTTTGGAGAGGTCTTATATAAACACTAGCAGGAATTTGGACTATTCATAGTCAACACTAATTTTTCCAGCACACAACTCAAGAGACTTCTACCTTGTTTCCAGAAGACTCCCAGAATCTTTTCTAGCTGGCAGAAGTTTTGAATAAATAAAATAATCAGGGTTATGTAAAACTACTTGCATTTTTATGTTATTAGACACTGCCAGTTCATGCACTACATCTTCACTCTGATCACCCAAGAGAACTACTTCACATTACAGTGGAAAATTAACTTCAGTTTTGGCAGTAGTTTTTAAGCCCTCTAGTGTTTGTAGCATTCCTCTTAGAAACCCGAAATGATCAAGTCAAATCCAACTCTGGTAAAAGACAGTGAAATACTGGTGAGAAAAGTGGCAGTGCACCTGCTTTACACAAGTTACAGGGCTGGTTCAGTATTTCCTCTCCATATCGGTAAGATTTTAGATCATGTATAAGAGAGTGTAAATTCATTTAACCCACCTTGGTCTCATTTACCTCAGGTCCAGCATCAGCCTAATACTTTCAAATTGCAGAAATTTGAAATTCACCAGTTAACATTCTTTTCCCAAGCTATTAAGCTATTCCAAAGCAAATCCAGTTTAGCCCTAGTTTTAAAGAAGGACTTAGCCCACTATAGGCAAATAACATTGGCAGCAGAGTCACTGGTGGGTAGGTAGAGCAGTGGTAAAAGCCCCAGCAGTGTGCATCCCTCCCACATACCCTGAGTACTTCTGCACAGAGTGTTACCAAAAAGGTTGGCCTTCAGCTCTGCCATCTGCAAGGAGTGTTCAGTGCCATAAAGCTGTAGAGAAGTTGAAACAGTCTTGCAACAATTCCAAATGTAGTCAGCTGCTCTGATCAACCTTGTGTCAGAGGAGTCTATATAAGGTGTAGTTAGCTTATAGAGTAGTAACAGTCACCAGTAAAATTTCAAGTGTCACATGTGGAGGTTCTTCGGAGGTTTAGATGAGCTACAATAGGCCTTTAAGTTTAATGATCTCTGCATTTGCTTAACTAATTGGTGCTTCAAGGCACAATTTTCCTCTCATCTTGTATACTACTTCATTTCACTGGTATAATTTGCTTCCACTTCATATCATCATATGAAAGACGGAATCATACCCTGAAAGTCTAAAGCAGTAAGCAGCACATTAGAGAAAAAGCCTCTTCATCTTGAGCTGAAAAAAAATAAATATCATAATTAAAAGGAAACTCAAACACAGGCACTGCAGACATTATTAGGACCAAAAATAAGTTCCTCAGCTTAATCTGGTTCAGAGCTGGCAAACACAGCTTGCCTGGTCTTGCCTGCTAGCTCAAACCAAGCTGTCCTTCCAGGTTTACTAGCTCCTACAAACTTCCAGAACGCATCTGGTGGAAGTTTCATTTAATGGCAAGACCCCCTGCCCAGACCAAACGGCCTCCTTTCTTCAGTCATACATGCTTGGTTGGGCTCCATAAGAGCACCACATGGTATTGGACCTTTGAGGAAAAAGAAATACAGCCTTAGACAACACTGTTACATCTTAAAACTAAGTTCTCATCTTAAAAGTTTTAACATCCAATTAAGGCCAAGGTGATTCATTGAGTGCTCCTACTAAAAATTCTTGGTCCCACCCACCACGGCCGGGATTGTGCTTGAGTACAGAGATCCATTTCATCACATGCAAATTCAGTTGCCATATCTAAGAAAATCTGAAAGTGCAGAACTAACGGTATTTAGTGTCTTGGAAAATGGGAAGTGCACTGATGAACCTGAGAATTAATTTGTCACCTTATACCACTTCTCCTGTGGTCAAACAATCAAATCTGCTCATCCTGAGAAACAGACATGAATAAATATGCAGGTCCTTCCCAAACCCAGATGAAAACTTTCTAAGCTAAAAAATACTAATATTACATATGGCTGTATATAACTATGTTCCCACCAGCCCACTTCTTTCCAGAAATATTAGAAGAGCAATTGGCAGGTGGAGAGTTCTAAAGATCATGTGGGAAATCAATGAAAATTACAAGGAAAGAAATGTCTACATAAAGCAAGGAGCTCCAAGGCTTAACTTTAGACCATCTGGCTCTCCGCTGGCTCAGAGGTCTTGCTGGAGATGCTTCCTGCAAGAAATAAACAGCATGCATATGCAATAGTACAAAGATACAACATTCTGCACTACATCTTCCAAACAGTACTTTCCACCACTTTTATTTTTTAATACATACATCTGGAGAAGTGACTAACTCCAGACCTTACAAGGTGATCTCCCTCTTCTCATATGGACTTAAAATGGCACATATTTAAAAAAAAAAAAAAAAATCACAAAAAAGCAACTTCTACCTCCACTTCTGCTAAATACAACAATTTAATTGAGAATGGCCATCTGTCTGCCAGAAGACATGACCAGGCACAAGGAACACTCTCTTTCACCACAGCTTTTACCAGGGACATTGGAATTCCATAAAAGTTAAACAATTCTCCTCAATTTCTTCCCACGTAAAACAAAATTTGCAGGACTTTATTTTTTTAATTTTGTTAAGCTTTACAGGACATTTCCCAGATTTCCTGCTTCTAAAATGCCTCAAAGGGAAATCCAGTCTAAAAATAAAACCACATCGTTACTTCCTCAAGAGAAGTCTGATTCCAAAGCGGATAAAACACTTTTGCAACCATTACCACAACATATAGCTCAAAAAATTTGTTTTACATTCAGCTCAACTCAAAAGGTTGGTATAATTAATTGGAGCTGGTTTATTTTAACTTTTAAACTAATTTGGCAGATCTCACCTATCTGCCCTAGAAGCTAAGACAGCATATGGGACCTCGCTACAGAGTCTATGTCAAAGTAAAGAACCCATGTTCAAAATCTCATCTATGATCAAGTTGTTCTGCGTATCACTTCCAGCTTCTTAGTGAGAAGGTAGAATGAGAAGGCAGGTTTTCAATCAGGTGCTTGGACTTTGGGCCAAACAAATTCAATGCCTTTCTCCTTCTCTGCTGATTCTTTCTTCCTCTTCTCCTATCACATTCTCAGTTCAAAGGAAGGCAGCCACTGCAGGTGTTTTGAACTCAGTGCTACGGGCATAGGAGGATGGAGTGAAGATTGGCTTCCACTAAGGGACTCTTAAGAGCTTACCTTCACCTCCCCAAAGCTTGTCAACCTCAACTCATCAAAACAGGTTCTTTAGAATAGACAGGAGCACTACCCACGGGTACCCTTGCTGAAACAGGTATTTCTTCCCCCAACACAAACCACACAAAGGAATTTTGAGCTCCTTTGAACTTAGGTAAGAGACAGCTAATAGTGCCATAGCTCTCTTCTGAAGTATATGCACAAGATGAAAGTAAGATAGCTGTGGAGTGGACAAAGTACTTTATCACTTGCAGACTCATTTGTCAAATCGCAATATCACATATTTTCCCCTCTTTTTCTTTTTTTTTTTTTTTTGTAAAGGGGATTTGGGGCAGAGGGTGCCAGGCAGGAGGTGTTTTTCCAAACCTGTGAATTCAACATTCAGCAGTCAAACTCAAAAGTTCCTGCTGCTCCTGCAAAAAAAAAAGGACAAACAAGTCCCTTTAATGTCAGCTATGTCCAGCTGGAAATGTCACAGCTTTGTCACAAAGGAACAAAGCATGCCTGATGTCTGTTCTTTCAAAAGATCCCTTAATTCAAACAAAAGAAAAATATTCACATCTGGAAGGGGTCGTAGGCAGAGGGCGGGAGTGGAGGAAGCAAAGTTCAGATGGCAAGTCATAGCAGTTGCAGTTTGTCTAATTATTGTACTGCCTGTTCTGGCACTTATTGATCCAGTTAGGAAAGAAAGCCAAGAGTTAAAACAGCAATTTTATTATTTATTGACCTCAGAGGGCCAGATAAGACACACCTCTTCACTTTTTCTCCATTCATCATGCTGGAACACTCAGGCTGAGTGAAAAGACCCCTTATGACCAGTCTGGCAGTAGTGCCTCTCTTTTTTTTTTTTTTCCCTTCCCTCCTCTTTTTAATTAAAAAAAAAAAAAATTATTATGTATGAAGTCCAAGCTTCCTTTAGAAGACCACAGCCTTCACTTTCAAAGGATGTACATATAGCAATCCTGCCCTTTCCAGTGGGTTTATTTGACCATCTGCTTCTGTAAAGATTAAAACATTCTAATGACTGCAGGTTCAGGAGACTGCATCAGAATAGAGCCACTGGCAGATGAAAAATTAAAGGAGAATAGAATAAACTTGACAGTAGGACTTGACTGGCTAGGCATGCAACACAAACAGTAAAAGTCTGCATTACAGTCCTAAACTAAAAGTTTTCTCCTTCTTCAAAATTCAGTGCTTCTGAAGATGAAAAGCCTCTCCAAGGCTGCCACCTAGCTAGTTAATTTCTTGTATTGTTTAGGAGCTATTTTAAAAGCCTCTTTTGCTCCAGCCCTTACTGCACTGACTCCTCCCTTCAGAGCTGGTATTTTGTCAGGAGTTTCAAGCGCGATAAAAACTTGCTGCCAAGTCCCTTTCTTCCCCACAATGTGTTTTATAACCCAGCGTGTAGTTTAGTCTGTCTAAACACTGCACTAGTACACTGCCATCAGTTTCCATGGAGATGATTAACTCCTCCAGAGCCAGAAAGCTTTAGTGGGCTTTTTGCCCTTTCCACATATGAAGAACATGACAGCATTTACTAAAACCAGCCTACAGAAACACCACATTTTCCAGACAGTTCTAGCAAACGTAAGGATTTACTTTTGCTTCAATTCATCACCGAGCTGCAGTCTTAACCAAACTTGCATTCAAGTCATCTCCTGGAACAAGTTGCTCTTTCCCCTCATGCTTCTCCTCCTCTGCGTTGCTCTGATGTCTGAAGGCATGACAGCCCCACAGACATCAACTTTTTGAACTACTGTGTCTTAGAGCAAAGCCAAGGCTTGAGGAACAATTAAGAGTCCAGAAGAGAGAAAGGAAAGATGAAGGAGATGACGCTGAACTCAACCAGAAATTAGAGCAGAAAACAGAAAGACTTTATCCTAAAGCTTAGGAGCACTGTTACATGAAACTTCATAGTTTACTATACTCCTGGTCTCTTACGCATCTAGGAAAAATACACGGTGTGTATTCATCACAAAAAATTTATTTAACACCATTTAAAGAAGTTGAATTAAACTGAAAACTACTCTTAATCTAGTATAACATGACCTAATCAGAGCAAGAAAGTAGACCTTCTCCCAAAGTGCAGCTAATGAAGACCATGTGCTGCTATCAGCTTTAGCTGTGGAAAAATCGTTTCCCAGTCTCCCTTTCACAGAAAGGACAATACCTCTGGCAGTTGCCACTTAGGTGTCACACTTGTTGATCCCAACTATGAAAACGGCAACAGAACTTCGGATGCTGCAGTTTCCTGGAAAAATCTGCCAGCATAAAACTATTTTATAAATGTTTTCCAGGTTATCATCACTGAAGCAAACTGTAACCTTCCCAGCACTTTTAACATGTAATGGGTTTTTTGGCATTCAAAAGCAGACATGTTATATAAACTAGACATGAATAACCACGCATAACTGCAGTTTCTGTAGAAGAACTAAAGGCAAGAGGCAGCCAAGCTTACTGGCAAAAGACCCAACTTGAAAGAGACACTGGTTCATAGCTATGGGTGTTCTGCTGCAGTGACAATTATTTTCTATTTGACTTTCATAGCAGTTGCCAGAAGGACTTCTTTGCAGACTCCACTTGGAGTCGGTACCATGTGGGTACCAGCAGTGCAAAGTCCCCCAAACCCATTTTACGTTGTGCTACTAAGGCAACCTACAGAGAAGGTAAGAGGTTTCACTTGTGCCATCCACTCACTACTGCTAAAGTGACAGCCTGGATTTACCATTACACAGACATGTGTCCAGTATTAACTCAAAGGACACCACTATTTGATTTCATGTACTTTGCCACAGCAGTAACTGTACTTTGTTAACCACCCTTGGCTACAAGCAAACCAAAGAACTTGAGATCAGTCTCTACTACCACCTCCTCAGAGATCTTTGGTGTTGTCCTTGTCTCCTACCTAAAGTTAGTGTAGTGAACCCCTAAGGATCCTAAAACCCATAGCGGAGAACGTCAGTCAGGATTCAGTAGAAGTGTTTTAACTTTCCCAAAAGCAGGCACGTTTGCATAGCTCCCAAATCTCCAAAGATCGCAGCGTCGCAGGCAGAAAGTGTGGAGACACTTGTTATCTGCTTCTCCAGCCCTTCCCCAAAGTTACAGGCGCAGCACCACAAGCCTGTGTGAGCCGCACCTCCCATACCAGCAGCCACGGCCGGTTTCCGTGCTTGGGAGAACCCATCCTAATCCTGCCTCCTACTTTTTGTCACCAAGCTGTGGAGGAAATTTTGTCAGCCCACACCTCCAGTTACGTTTTTGTCCCGCTGTAGGAAACATGCCACTTCAACAACTACTGATTTCTTTAAAGGACTTATGGGAGAGGCTGCCGCGGGACAGGGCTTGGGAGAGCTGGGCGGGGGTCCGCCACTGCGCGCCTCTCCTCTTACCGACCCAGGCGTCTGCGGCAGCGATGGAGCCAAACCCGCTCTTGAAAAGTCGGGTTCCCCCCTCACCAGTTTAACCCGCCGCACCTCTGTTTTCACTGGGTGACTCGCGGGACGAGGGCTTCCTTGCGGTGACAGCCCGACTGCTGCCCGCACCCCCTCGGGGTCCCGGGAACGCTCCAGCTGCCCCCAGCCCGGGAGCCCTCCCGGCGCGGGCGGCACTTACCGATGTCGGAGTTGCAGAACGCGTCCTGCGGGTGGATGGGGACGCAAGTGCAAGCCTCCACCACCAAGTCCCGCAGGCTCCAGCTGCAGAGGAACACGGCGAGGAAGCTGAGCCACGCCGTCATGTTGCCCCCCGAGGTGCTGCCTCCTCACTTCTGCGGAGCGGGAGGCGGTCGCTGTTGCGCTCGCCTGACTTTACTCTCGCTCCTTAAACAGCCCGTGCGCCGCTGCTGCCTGCCCGCAGCCTGCACTTCGCCTCTCTCTCTCTGTCTCTGTCTCTCCCTGTCTGTCTCTCGGCGGGCTGGGCAGGGCAGGGCAGGGCAGGGCAGCGCTGTCTCGGCGGGACGCGCAGTGCTGTGGCGATGCGGGCCGGGGCCGGCGCGCGCGGTTATAGCCCGGATCGCGCCCGCTCGGGCTCCGGGGGCGCCGCCGCGCGCGGCCAATGGCAGCGCCGCATGAGCTCATCGGCGGGAGCGGCCGGGGCGGGGCCGCCGCCACAGCGCCTTATACGGAGTGGTGCGGCGGCACCGCGGGCCCCGCTCGCAGGGGGAGGCTGCGGCCGCGACCCGCGGTCCCCCGGTGCCGTGGGGGGTTGAAACTCTTACATCAGTGCTAGCCCTACCTCTGGCTGTCCGTTCCCCAGGCCGTCAGTGCCCCTGCGGGTCCGGCCCCGCGGAGTCCTGCCCCCCCCCCCCCCCCCCCCCCCCCCCCCCCCCCCCCGGCCCCCCCCCCCCCCCCCCCCCCCCCCCCCCCTCCGCCCGCCAACCCCAGTCAGGACCGACCGCCCCGCGATGCTCCTCAGGGCGCGGAGGGGCTCCGGGAAAACACACGCGGGGTTTGTGGTTCGCTCGGGAAGCTTGGGCTGTTTCCCTTGAAAACCATCTGCTCTGTCTTGCAAGCTGAGTTTCGGCTGAAGGCGGCGGTGACACTATATTCCAAGGGGCTTTACAGGCAGCAGGCAGAAAACGCAGAAGTGCGGCGTGCTGCTTCTTTTCCTTTTTCAACAGGCAGTGGAAAGGGGACGTAGGAAAAGAAGGACAAGACCTGGCTGAACTGTAAACCAGGATGTCGCCCTGCGTGTTTTCAATCCTCCCTCTTCTGCCACCTCACCACCAGCACCCATCGCTTCCTTCGTTCAGGGCTTTCGGAGAGAAAGGGGTCATAAACTGCTAACACCGAGCTGGAAAAAGCAGTGTCGTATCTACTCAGACACTACCAGCATTTAATCTCAAAGTGTATTTCAGCAGAGCAGCTTTAGCGGAATTTATAGAAATGTCCTGTTTGTTTTGTTTTGCCTTATCCCCTCTCGGAGCCTTAAATTTCTGTCAGCTGTAGAAATGTAAATGTTATAGGAGAGCTGGGACTCTAAGGAAGGAGATTGCCAGCTGCAAGATACAGACAGCCTTATTATCCTGCAAAGGGGACTGAGGGGTGATTAATCACAGTATCAAACCAGTGTATATAATGTCAGAGTACTTTCCGCGGGGTTTACAAGACTTAAGCACATCTAGTTATAAATTATGCTGGTATTAAAGGCCAGGGACCAGCTGTCCTAAATTTCTAAATAGTCAGCTAAGTCTTTAGATTTACAATTCTGCTCCATCTGGGTGAAGCACAGCCTGCCTACACCTTTTTTTTAATCATACCGTCCATATAAAATTAAAATCTCCCATCTTATGGAAGCATAGGCTTTTATTTGGAGCATCAGTAGAGAAAAGCTTCAAGGTGGGTGTAGTCAGTAGGGATCAAGGTTACAATGCCAACAATGGGAAACACAAGTTCCTATCCTTGCTGTGACACAGGCAACCTGTGTGACAACTTTGCCTCACTGCGCTTCAAATCCCTGTGTAATGGGATAATAGTGATGGGAGCTGCTCAGGAATGTGTATTAGTGAACATATTGAAAAAATTAGATGGTATGGAGATGCTAACGGGTCATATTAAGCATGTATGAGACAGAGTATTAAATAGGTCATTCAATTTATACATCAGTGACTGAATCATTGGGCCCAAATTGCAATATGAGAAACGCTGTGCAAAAAACACTTTAGGTATTTGGACTATTTGTTCAAGGTACTACAACTGAAGTTGAATCCATCAGATTGGATGGACTGTCGTTCAGTCTCACTGGGTGTAAACAAGGAACAACTCCACCAACCTCAGCAGAGTAACATGGAAGAAAAATTAGGTGTGTCTGGCACTCTCATTGTTTCTTTGTTGTTGTAAAAAGTTTGATATCACCAACATCACGATACACCTGGTTTATCAGCAATCTCAGATCGATATCTGAGAGAAGTGGAGTTATTCCAGAAACTGGCACTGGTGTAAATAAGGGAGAGTTTGGCCCACACGCAACTAGATTATAATCACAGCTCCAGCACCACCTCCCTTCACTCTCTGGCCAAGTAACTCCTCAGAGTATGTTTCTTCATTTCTATAATAACACCTTTCCAGTGTCTTCCGAGGACTAACAAGCTAAATGCTTTGTAATAAGCTTTTAAGCTGTTGGGTGCTGTGTAAATGCTGTGTCTATGGTCCACAGATGTAGGACACATTCAGAGAAGAGAAACCCTTCAGTCACCTTCTCACTTTCTGAAATGGGAGAGGAAGAAGACTAGAAATCACTGATGTTCCACAGGGCCCTCCAAGGCATGGAAGTAGCTTGTTTACAGTGAGGCTGACCAAGCTTGTTAAATTACACCAAGTTTGTGCTGATTGCAGGAACTTATTCACTTTTCAGATATAATCCAGGGAAGTAATAGGATGAAAAGGAGAGACACAGCTTGATCCAGGGGTAGGGTACATCTGTTTGGAAGGGTTGGTGTGCAGACCATCTGTATGGCAAGGCTTACCATTATCTTCTATACCACTGTTTGGGAGTTGATTCAGAACTTTTTGTAATGCTTATATTATAATTGCCTGGAGTAGTAGTGCCTGTATTTGGTCAGGGCTTAGCTGATTCACCTGCTTTTTTGACACTGAAATATTCTTTTTTCAAAGAGATTAACTTCTTTATCATAGTAGAGATGCAGTTTTTTTCAACTGGGACTGGATACTGTACAATAAGAACAGTATTTATTTTCTACCCAAAGAGTACATTTCACACACAGAGACCAGAGTGCCTTATTTTTTTAAATTACAGGTAAATGATACTCAAGAAAGTTCAGTCTGGCCAGTGGCCTGCTCGAGGCCTTTGTTAAATCATTTAACCTCCCTGTATATTCATTTTTTCATCTGTTAATAGAGATATTGTATGTTATTCTCTGATAATATCAATTAGATATTTGATATTTGCCTCTCCCCTTTCAGACCTACCAGTACAGAGAAGTCTGGAAGGGACAGGCAGGGATTCTGAGTGTTTACTTATATGAGAAAATATTGACAATGTTGTCAGAGTAACACAGAAAGTTGATGAAGGAACTGAAAGGAGAATTCTCTCTGAATTCCTGCTCTATGCCCTATCTGCATGGGAGAAATTGCAAAGGGAAAAAAGTAAAATAAAAAACTATCATTCTGCTCTTTTGCTCAGATAAAACTTTAAACCTTATATGGCCATACAAAATGTAGCAGAGAAAGAAGGAGAAAATAAAGAGCTTGATCTTCATATGAGAAAATTAGAGTTCATGTTTGGTTAATGTCACCAAATAAAGAAATCTATGTTATTCCAGTCCTCCATCAAGAAACACACTGTTGAACACAATTAAGGATCTCTCTGCTTTACTGGGCAGCCACACAACTTCATGCTGTGATCTTGTCATATCCCACAAGCTAAGCATGACTGGGCTGGGTCAATAGTTGGTGTGAAAATTCCCAGGGAAAGCCATGTACCGCAGGTGTTGTTGACTGAGCAAAGTGGCCTTCTTCCCTCCATCCTGCATAAATGTGTGCAGGCAGTGCTAGGGGGCACTGCGCTGCAAGAGATGGTTGCATCCTTCACGGATGAAGCCAGGTTCTTTGCAATATCTAGGTAATCGATTACGTGGAAAAGGAAAAACGTTAAGCTGTGTGTCTTACTTAAATTTCAGGAAAGAGAACTACTTTCTGCTTACACAGATACTCACAGCTGTTTACATCACGAGCAGATTAATGATGTCATCTTTCTTCCACAAGTCCTGCTTGTGGCTAGAAAGAACCATCCTGTAACTAGGGGCAGAGATTGAGATAAAAGCACTTTGGGGTATT
The DNA here is from genome assembly GCF_003031625.1 of Empidonax traillii. Taxonomy (NCBI): domain Eukaryota; kingdom Metazoa; phylum Chordata; class Aves; order Passeriformes; family Tyrannidae; genus Empidonax; species Empidonax traillii. The sequence goes on along the minus strand of NW_020955384.1, from coordinate 1,051,325 downwards.
CCTTCAAGATGCGTAAGGTGTTGCTGTAAATGAACTAAAGGCATGTTCACTTGCCTTCTGATCACATCTCACTGTGAGGGATGCCACCTGCCTCAGTACAGAAGGGCTTCACCAAACTAGAGCAACTGCTGGCCAAAAAAAAGAAAGAGGGGGGGGAGGGGGGAGGGGGAGTAGGGGGTGGAGAGAGACATACTCCCCACTGCCACCAGAGAAAAATACCCTGACACATGTCGTCTCTGAAAACACTCCAGCTCATCACCAAATCTCAGGTGGCTTAAACTGAGCATGGCATGAATGAAATCAGGACACTTCAGCCTGCAGTTCAACAGTCCTGCCACCTCCTTAACAACGTATAAATTTTAAAGGCTTCTGAAGTATGGTCATTTTTCTATTTTATTTTTTCAACAGTAAATTGACTTGATTCATGAGCACAGAGTCTTGCCATTAGCATTCTGAGTTGTCCAGCTGACAAGTTGCTCAAAAGCATCCTCTTGTCTGAAAAACTTTTCTTGAAGTCAGTGATCTTCGTATCTTTTACACCAGCTCAGCATCACATCCTCTAGAAGGCCTCATTGTTTTTCTGCTTTTATGCAGCAGGTGGGAAAGGATAGGTGTTTTCAAAGCTATCTGATGTCCTTTTTTACAGCACACTCATGCCATCTCATAGGACAGTACAGAATGGTCATGCATTGCATTAGCAAGAGATTCTCATATTTCTTGGTTATCTGTTTCTTTTTCAGTACACTGTTTCTTTTCTAACACTGTCCTTTGAGATGATGTTTTTTTTTTTAAATGTTCGTATTTGCTGATTTGTAAGTGTGAAAAAGTTGGAAAAAGTCTTCTTCTATTAATTCATCCATTGTATCAGTGAACTTTATATGCTATTTAAAATGAGAACACTCTTTCTTCAAAAATGTCTTTGATTCTATAAATACATAGAAAAAATTCATTTGATCTCTTTCTCTGAGTTGCAAAGGAATTATGTCACCTTCCTGTCTGCAAGCCAGACATAGGTAACACTCCATCCCATTCCCAAGCTTTTCATTCGAGGTGCTCCATTAAATCTTCATCAGCTGTAATGTTTTTGTACTGTGTTCAGTCTTCAAGGATCCTTTATAGATTGTGCCCACTGAGAGTGCTCAGCCTGGGAGCAGACCATAGGCACCGTGTGTCACCAGGATTACATTATAAAGGGTTGTAGAATATGAAATCACCCTGTCAGTAGTGCGGGGATCTCCAGTCAGGCTGTGATGTGGCATCAGCTGCAGAAGAGTAACAAGGAAATATCTTTTAACAGCCTTATCAGGCTGAAAATGTTTCCTGCACATGACTGTGCTCTTTGGCCCAAATCCAGTAAAACACTAAGGCACATGTTCAACTTTAAGCACACAAGATGCTCTACTGAAGTCAACAGAACCATTTACATGCACAAAGTTAAATATAAGCTTAAGTGCATTTCTGGACCAGGGCCAAAGGGCTCAGTACCATGCGGGGTTCAAGTCAGGAGGCTGTGATTAGATGGTCTGACAGAATCCGGGAGGGAAGGACACAATGTGATTTGCTTTGTTCTACCCACCTATACCTCATTCCAAGCAATTAATTTTCCCTCATTTTTGTTTATAATAAGTCTTTCCACTTCTCTTTTTTTGCTTTCTTGCTGTTGTAGCCATTTCCAAATTGAAGTTTTGTTTTTCTTTTTTAAACCCTTCTAAACTGAATCCATAGCTCCAAGTCACTGAACAAAGAGATTTCAAATAGATGAAGTGCTTCAAATGGTAATAAGAGCTGGTGTTCCCAGAGCTTTGGAGGCTCTGCACTAAGCACAGAAGAGAGCGAGAGCAATTGAAAATCACTTCTCTGTTGTTCCTTTGTATGAACTGGTTTCTGGCTTATGCAATGCACAGTAATTAAAATTACTGGAATGCCTCGCATTTTTAAGAGCTTTAAGGCAGCTCTGTGGTGGTGTGGCCGGCAGAGTTCATGAGCAGATTCATGGCTCCAGTCGACATCTGACGTTTCTATCCACGTAACCTGAAGAAGATGATATCTTTTGTAGAGGCCTTGGGCGGGGGGAGTTTGAGGAAGAAGGGATAGGCATGGAAAAGCAGTAACATCTGCTCCCTGCATCAGCTCCATGAGCAGGTATGGGGCAAGTCTTCCTTTTGGTGAGACAAAGCCTAAAGGTTGGTGTGGTAGTCAGAGACCTTGTTGCTTTCTCTCGCTGCAGCCTTAGTGTCCTGCTCAAATTCAAGTGTGGGACAGCACTTATACATTCTCTATCTGCCACTGTAATATCAGATACTCACAGTGTCTCCTCCTAGGTACTGTACAGGAAATGTCTCTTTCTGTGAGAGAGGGTTTGCATTTGAGTGCTGGCACATGAAGTTGCTGTGTGCTTCTTGTGGGGTTCCAAACAGCCCCCAAATGTTTAGCAGACAGAGAGCCTGGCAGACTGGCATGTTGCTCTGCTCACAACAGATTGCCCTCCCTGTGATGAGGTTTACTCTGGTTGGCAGTGGTAAGGAAGTACCTTGGTGCTTTTTCATCCCCCGGCACAGTCCAGAATTTCATTTTGTTATTTTCCACTTTTATCACTGAAGGTGGCTGACCACTTCATCTTTGACCTTCTCTGAAGAGCTGCCCTGGCTTCTCACTGTGGTGATTTGCCACAGAGGAGCAGGAGAGCTGAATACAGCCTTACTTGGGAGGGGAGCTGACTGAGAATATGGCTTTTTTGGCACATTGAGCAGCTAGATACTTCTCCACTCACATTTCTGCCTCTCACCAGCCTTCTGAAGGCATGGACCGAGCATGCTCCCTGATCTCTCAGCATAATCTTTCTCCCCTTCTCCTACACACCAAAGGGCACGGTCAGGAGACAACCTGGTGTGAGTGTAGGGAGGTAGAGAAAGATCCCAGGGGGGAGGCAATAGTCCTGTATCTCTCAGACAATCCTGAAGCTAGCAGAACTGCAATCTCTCCGTATGGAGTAGGTCACCCAGTCCCTAAGATGTGCCACTGGTTTCAAACCATGTTGGAATCCTCTGAAATCACCATACTTGGGAAAAGCAAGAGCAGAACCAGGGGGCTGGACTTCCTCTTTTTGTTTCTTTAATGAGCCTGGAGATAGTGTAAGTCTGTCAGGTCTGAAGAAAGGGTCTTTTCTTTACCTGCAGAACAGGTGCAACTGCAGGAAAAGTTGCTGTCTCTTGCTTCTCCCTGAACAACCTAAAAAAACTTCCTGTAAGAATAAGCCAGTGTCTTGATCTCCATAGTCCAGGTGTTACTAGTTTCTCACCTGAAACTGTAAATAAAGGTGTTGGTTACAAGGACAGTCTCTAATGACAAAGACAGTGTCCCAGCAGGGAATGAACTCCGTGATTCCTGTTGCGTACGCCAGTGCACGAGCGTCAAAAGCGAGAAGCAGTTCCTTTGTGTGGAAACTCCAACAGAGATTGTTGCCTTGGTATACTATTTTTTTTTTATAAATCCAAATTGACTTTTTCAATGCCTTTCTTCCTGTGTTCCCAAATCAGTGCTGTATTCCAAACAGTAGCTGACTGCTCACTTGTGGCAGAGCCTTCCCGCAGGCTTACAGTTCCAGCCAATAGAAGCTGGGGAATTTCTGATGTGAGATTTCAAGGACAGATCTCTTCTCTAGAGCAAAAGGCAGCACTTCTGTTTCCTCACTCTCTTGGAATTTTTCTCCATAAATCTTGGCATACGGTGTGAGACAAAAGATGAGGAGATGGTAGATCTGCAGTCCAGAGTGAGGACTCTCATTTGTTTATTGTCTTGCTCTTCCCAAGTGAAGAGCAATACTTTCCTCAAAGGACCTTTTCAGGTCAGCACTGGGAGTTCCACACCTAATGTATTAATGTCAGGAGTGAAAAAAATACGAGTTTGATCTCCCACAGATGTTCAAAAACAGTATTCTTTCTCCACTAAAGACAGATGTAACAATCTACATACAGCTCCTCTTCCCCTTTCCTTTAGTCTGACGGCCTCCATCCCTTAGTTGCACCTTTCTGTTTGCTTCTGAGGGGTGTTTCAGTGCAGGATACAGAATTATGAAAAACATCACAGTGTAATTATAGAACCCTTCTGTTAATTTAGCAAAGCAGACCTGGTTTCCTTGCCAATGGTAACAGGTATTATGCAGCAAGAGTTAATCTGTAACCAGATACAGCATGGCTGGAGGCAAAGCCAAGCAGCAGGGACAGAGCAAACTTCCTCTATTTTTCCTTCCCACTGAATAACAATATCTTTACCAGGGACTGTAGGGCTAGGATTATGATCACATGCATTGTTAGCAGAAGCTTAAAAACCAGTATTTCATATTGACAGAGTTCAAATCCTTTTGTTTTTAACGTGGTTTGTAGCAAGAGCAATATGGCAGCTCAAAGTTCTGTCTGTTCTTCTGATCGGGAGACACCCAGCATGCATAAATGTGCTTGCACCCTACTGGTTCTACCCAGAAAGGAGGACTTCCAATGCAGAGCAGAGGAGTCAGTGAAAACTACACATTGCTGGCAAGAACCAGGAGGGTATAGCACGGATGTATGGATAATGTACCAGGAGTTGAGGTATGAAGGTACCAAAGCTTGAATATGTGGTTTGAGCAAGAAAACACCCCTTTATAGCTTTGTTCTTAGTAACTCTGCCACCAAATCTCACACAGAGTATTGACCAGGGCTTTAGCACCACAAGTGCACTGCTGTCGGATCCTGGACTGCTCCAAGGCAATAGTTCATCTCAAGTTCTAAGAGGTTGGAGAGCTATTAAGCACTTGTAGCAGTAGCAGGCGTCCAACAGCAGCTTAGTACAGCACATCCTCTTCCTCTCCCTCTCCTCTCCCCATCTTTTCCTTCTCCCTGTCCTGTCCTCTCCTCTCCTTTGGTTTGCCTATGGCTGGTACCCAGCTGAGGAGCTGCTCTACAGCACAGCTCCTGTTCTTGCCATCTCCCAGTATCTGCAGCAGGGATTTTAAGCAAGGATTAAAGGTAACTGCAAAAAGAGACTGACCTCTTACCACACAAGACATGAAGGTCAATGAGGAAAGTGCTCTCAGTGTAACAGTTATGCAATGCATGGGAGGAATCTACAGTTTTAATCACAGGATAATTAATGAAAAACAACAAAGAGCTGAGCAACAGCAGTTTCTACCAACAGAGACATGGTTCTTCAGCAGACTTTCCCCAGCACCTGACAGTACAAAATACAGTAGATAGACAAGCATTGTCTATCTATTGGATTTTTATTTAAGCCATATCTTTATGCTCCATGGATTACAACTGAGCATTATTTAACCAAAATCTTGCTTCCTTTTCTCTCAGTTCAAGCTCTGTAAGACGACCACAAGCCCAGTGAGTGGAATGGTAAGAGAGGAATGGAGACCTCAATGCTGGCAAATCCTTGGTGCAGCTAGAATAGAAGGCACTAATCTGGTCTCCATTTTCTCACAGGACAGCTATGGGTATACCTTCTGAAAGCATTTCAGTTCTCTCTCCCACTGTTGAGACTGAATGAACTATTGCTGGGGAAAACCTTTTCCCACTGATACTTACATAAAGTCACTTTTGTTTTGAAGAATTTATTGTGCCAGAGAAGCAGGATCATCAAGAACAGCACTGTCTGCCTCATAGAAAGAGGGGGAGCAGACTAGGAAGGGAATTTTTTGCTTCATTTGAAATCAGTTTCCCCATCTGGAATAAACCTTCACCTCTAAACATCATATATAATGGCAATTTAGCCTAGAGAGGCTAGTATAGCGTAATCTGTACATGGCTGTAGGCAAATAGCACTACAGAGAGCTGCCTGGAGGAAACCAAAACTTATTCCCAGTGAATACAAGAGCATTTCCTTCTCCTCCTTACGGAGACAGAACCTAGCTCCTTAGCTTAGGCAATGCCTCCAACTCCCCTAAGGTGTTTCCACAAGTATCAATGCAATTACTTTTAACAATCCTTTTCTTTTTTCCTGGCATTATAATCTGAAGGATAAGCAGTCCCAGCCATTCAGTTTTATTTTGAGAAAAGGCTTTTGAGAGCAGGAAGGAGAAAAGAGGAGAACCTGGTGCTGAGGGGAAAAAAAAAAAAAAAAAAAAACCAACCAAAAAAATCATAAAACCTTATTCCATCAGGCATTCCTGGGAAGAGGGAGAAAGGGAGGGTAGTTTTTAAAGCCATGCTCATGGCTGCATGTAAGGGATAGTTCTCAAAGGATTCCCTTAATCAGATTCTGAGGAAGATAGGCTGTCTCCTTGTAATTCACTCCATGTCTTATTCTAAGGCCATATGCTCTGGTCACGTGAAGATTTACAGTCTCAAATTTACTGGCCTCAGAGAATCTGAAAGAATTATGCAAGAAATCATGTTCCTTGATAACTGAGGCCTCACACAGCCATGCTTCCTAAAGACTGCTTCTAACTCGATATATGGCCCCTCTAGGGCTTTGTAAGCCCTTCTGGGGAAAAGAGAAGGGGAGGAAAAGGGGGAGCTGATGATCATTGCCATATGTGAGAAGCATCCCTGTCTGCACGTGGGTATGACGTCCGTGTTGTCATGCAGGCTGAGCTCTGCATAGCCCCCCTGTTTCCTGTTTCCAGTCAGCATCTTGCTGCTGGAGCAGGAATCCCATATCACTCTATACTGCAGTTACAAAAGAGGAAAATGATGACCAAGGAGGGGGAAGGGGTGGGGGAAATCCTCTTAAATAGCCATGTAGGATGTCTGGGCAGGGATGTCAGCCAAGAGTCCTCAGAGGCAGTAGAATAAGTGGGAGTTCAGCAAACAACCATTTTCTTCTTTTGACTAGTGTTCCTCAGAGACCTCAGCACTCCAGTTCTCATAGCTAATTTTAGCTATTTGTGGTTGGCCTGTTCTAATGTTCCTTTCCTATCTCTCTCACACACACTGAACCTTGGGATACTCTCTGTGGGCTGAGAGATGATGTGAAAACCTCTAATCTGAAGGTCAGATATCAAAAATGAAGTGGGATCATGAAACTGGAAGCACAATTTGCTTTTTTTCCAAATAAGGGAGATATATTCATATTAGAAGTTCTTAGCATACCAACTTTGTGAGGTTTTTATGAAGTATATGAGGGGAATGACTGATTCTTGAAAATATTATGGTAACCACCAAAGATGTTATCATCCCATGGACACTGCCTTTCCTATGCAGACTGTGACTGATATGCTTTCATTACTTATTGGCACTGCTCTTCATTAGGAAAACCAAAACCACATTGTCCCAAACACTGTACTGAAATATAACAGGCAGAGTGAGTCCCTGCCAAAGGGCACAGAGTACACGTTAGGGAGGGTTTAAAATTAATATAGTGACAATAAATGTGCCGTGCCAGGAGTGAAGGAGCTTGCAGCACGTGGCATTTGTACTGCAGATGTCATGTTCATGGAACTCTGAGTCTTACCTGCTTTATGCTCCTGTGATGAATTGATGTCTTGATATCTTCCACAAAATTTGCTATACAGTGATGAAGCTGATGTCCAAAGACACCACAGAGTACAAAAGAAAGGAAAAAGGTTTAGGATGACTCCTACTTCCACCAAATTTTCCCAGAGACATGAGCAACAGGTGGCCTGGGAATCAGGTCAGTAACCTTAGTCTGAGTTGATTGATTTAAAAGGCTTTTGAGTCAGGTGAGGAATCCTGGGAAGCTGTTTAGGCGGAGAAAAAGGTAGTTACTGTGTCTCTCAAGGACAGGAGAGGACTATTCCTTGAGCTGACAGAGGCCAGATTTTTGTTACTAATTGGGCAGAGACCCTTGGTTTTGTGTTGGACCAGAAATAAAAGACTGACTAGAGTATGTTGGACAAGATTGCCTATAGCACCCTGCTCTGGCTGGCAGGAAACAGTCAGTCTGCATGTAAAACAAACCACACAAGCTGCCCATAGTATTCTTTGTGCCCTGCAGTACTTTCCAGGTGAGGCTATGCTGCGCAAGGAGCTATTTTCCACTCTACAGAGACTCAGCCAGGACAATGGAGTCAGCGTCATTGTTAGCAGACGCATAGACAGGCTGCTTGCAGTAGGGAGAATCCCAGCAATGAGCAGAGCACACTGCTGGCCCTCAGAGTACAGGGGCCATTTCACATTGTCTCTGGCTTTCCACAAATTTCTGGGAGCTCTGCTGATTGCTGAAGGTGCCCTTCATTTTTAAGAATTTTTAAGTGTTGGAAGTTTGTTTCACTTTCAGGCAGAGATAAATCCTGCCTAAACTGAAGGAATGAATGGGGGAACCTCCCACGCACACACACCATCTACAGGTTTTCCTAATAGTCCCTGGACAGATGGACATGGTCATGTGAGTCCTTGAAATTCTATCTGTTTTGGAGGAGTAGCGGGTGTGGTGCCGAGGACATGGACAGATATACGTGTTGCCCTTCACAGAGAAGCTCACTGTCCTCCAAAGACCGAATATCAACAAAATCCTTCCTGTGGGGACTTCCAGCTCTGCCCGAGCCAGCTGTAAATTCCTTTGAGGCTAAGGCTAAGAAAACTGGAATCCTGGGAGGACTTGGTACAGTCCCAAAACCATTTCCACTGAACCTTCCCAAAAATATGGTTTCTCTGACCAAGGAATGTCAGCTCTGTAACAATGCAAAGCTGAAGTCCTAGACCACTGGAATTAACTAGAATTAGCTCATAACATCTTTGCACTGAGCCTGTCTCATCTAATATGAAAATCACTCTTCCTCTGGGAGACACTTTGTTCCATTTTTGTGTAGCATCTGGCACAGTGGGGATGTTAGTGTTTGAGTGAAGTGCTACCTGCATACAAACAAATAAAAAAATTAGTGGGACCCCTAGTTTCTCTGTTTATTGCTTTTGAGTTGATTATTTTGAAGTGAATAATAATAAAGCGTGTGAGTAAGCACAGCAAAGCTAAAGGCTGCTTCAGCCAGGAAAAGGCTGAGAAACAGGAAAAACAGAGACTGGCATATAAATATCCGTAGCATAGTGGAACAGAAGCCACAAACTGGTACGGAGTGGCTGAAGCAGGAGGTATCAGAACAGTAGTTACATACACACAGAGCTCCTCAGCTGGTCCCAGTGAAGCTGGAACAAAACTACATTTTCTCTACAGCAGGTTAAGTTACAGTCCTTCAAACCCAGGACAGTTGGCCATCCTGACCACCAGACCCTACCAGTTGCTTCCTCACTTGCTGTTTTCACATTCTGTCCCTCCCCATCTGTTTGTCTTTTTATGGGAGTGGTCCCTACCAGTTGTCACCCTCTGCATGAATCAGCTGAAAAATTTGTGTCCCCCACTGTGACAAGTTACTTGTGCATTTTTTTTGGCTCCCTTCATGATAAAATTTCTTTTCTGACCAGAAATTTGCAGTCTTCCCCTTTTAAACGCAGAGGTTCTGGAGGGACGTTAACACCTCCTGGAGTGACTGCATTCCCTGAAAGCCTTCTCCAGAATTTTGTGGCCCTGATTGTCAGCACTCTTTCCTCCAAGGATAGAGAATGCAATCCAGGCCTCCCTCCCTTGCCTGTGGTCTCTTCAGTGAGCAAACAGCCAGAATAGCCATCAGCTATTCACCAGCCACCAGGAAGGGCATGTCAAGGGTGGGAAGGAAGAGCGGCTGCACCACATTGTGTTCCAGGCATGTTTAGTTGGCAGATAGTCCTTAAGGGACTGCTGGATGTTGGAGTATATTTAGGGCAGCTTCTGGGCTACTTGAGCTCACACTGATAGAGGTGAGGCAAAATCATGCAGCTGCAGCCAGTTCCTAAGGACTGACTGCCTTCCCACCACTTGAGAGAAAAGTCTGAGAAGAGCAGAGAACCCAGTCCCCCATCACACTACTTATACACACCAGTTTCTCTGGCTCTTCCTATCTGTCAAAGTAGGAGGGTGGGTGTTTCAGTGAAAACTTCCCTCCAGGGTGAGGAAAAAGGCAAATAAAGAACAGCGAAGTGATTTGCTGTGCTTACATTTGTCCTTGCATCCTAAACAAGACCCACAGACTGACATGAATGATCTTATTAACTTGTACTCACATGAAATACACATAAACACAGGGGAAGGCTGTCAGGGCTCTTCCCAGCTCTCAAGCGGCCCTTTGACAGGACTGGACTGTTGGGTTTTTTCTCCCCAGATGAGAAGCTGGTCAGCACCACCCCTAAACTCACCTCCACCCCCAAACATCTGTTTTGCCAAAGGGTGGAGAAGCAGACCTCCTGACTGAGGGTGGAGCAGTTTGAAGGGGAGGAAAGCAGTGACTTCACTTTTTATTAAGTAATAGCAGAGCGGGGTGTGCGTCACTGAAAAACAAGACTTTGGGTGGGGGCAAAGGCTCTCTGCAGCATCTGATGCGTGGAACCTTCCCCTTTGTGGGAAATCAGCAGAGCACACCTTTCTGAAGAAGGAATTCAGAGAGTCAAAGATGGAGTAGGTTAAGCACCTTGTATTCTCATTTAAGGGGATTCAAGAGGAGCATCAAGGTGAAAGGGCTGGTAATGGTGAAGGCCATTTGGGTTAGATTTTAGGAAGCACTTTCCTCCAGCAACGATAGGGAAGCATGGGAATAGACTAAGTCCATGTGAATGGAATAACATGGGAATAGATCAAGACCATGAGAAAAAAACAGCATGTGGGGATCAGCTTTCATGGGGTCAGACAGCACTATAGCCCATGTACAAATATGGTGTGGGATGATGGCAGAATAGACGAAGGTGTCTTTGTGATCACACAGTTAGCTGCAAAGGGACTGCTGTTCTTAGGTTGGAGTCAGCCTCTTCTCAGTCCAGTGCTGGTGAATAAGTATCATAGGTTCTGGATCTACCTCTCCAAATAAGCCTCTCCCTGCAGCTGACCCCTTCAGGGCTGTATGGACAGCAGCCTGTAGCATTCTCTTCTGCCTGATTCAATTGGCTCCTGCAAGCCTTGGTTACTGCTGAAAGAGTCTCTCAGGCTCGAGAGCAGTCTGGTATGATAGAGATCATTCCAGACTGTTCTGATGAGAAGAGTAAAAGGCAGACTTAGATTCCAAAGTCTGCAAATGTAACAGATATTTTCATACTCTTATACTCTTGATACTGCTCTGAAAGTACAATCACCAGGATGTCCATCTAAACAGAAGCTGTTTCACCAAAGGTTGTGGGTCAGTTGTACAAAGCCTTCCCAATGGCTCTGTGCAATGCTGATGGCATCGTCACGGTGTAGTTCCGGCCCCATTTACTGTGGAGACATGACCAAAGCCACTAATTTCCTCTCCTAGGCCTCCCAGGTGAAACTCAGAATACCTTGACACCTTCCTTCAGAGACATGGCAGTGTGGGGTTGCACCTACTTGGTGTTCCGCTACCTAGCACAGGTACTGGAGTGCTGGCGTGTGCTTTGCTTGTTGGATATTTACCCAGGATCTTGCCTGGGCATGTTTGACCTGTGTTGAAGTTCAGGCTGTTTAGACATGTGCTACCACTCAAATTAGTTATTTTAAATCTGGTTCCTACACACCTTCACATACTGCAACCACACACGGTACAAAGAATTCAAACACATGCAATAAGCCTCTTTCCCTGCTCCTGCCTCAAGTATATGAGAGGGTAAAGATAAAAAATTAAGGAAGCAATAAATGTTCCCTTTCTGCCAGGCTGATTGACAATGGCAAGGGCAGTTCAATTTCTAAGGGTCACTAATAATCAGAATTTTGTGTTCCAGCTCCCAACCTGAGAAAATTAAATTAACTGAGTGTTCAGAGAGCTCTACTTCCTTCCTCACAAATCATAAATGGCTTAGAAGAACAGCACTGTTTTGGAGATGAAGAAGAAAGGGACAAAGAAACATAAAATAACAGGCATCCACCAACTCCCCCAGTGATACTTGCCAAAGCCCTTTTTCATTTCTTACTGGCACAGCTCCTAAAGCAGACCATTGCTCCTCCCTGCTCTAGAAACACTGCACTCACAGCTGACAGTTCAGGTGGACTGCCACACACTTGCTGGGTAGCAAAGGCTCCTCAAGCTGGAGCTGAGACAGGGTAGGAACTTCTGACCAGTCCCTCTGGCATTCTGCCTCTTGCAGCCTTTCTAACTATGTTAGCAGGTCCTCTTAAGTGGCTCCAGCTAAGCATCCCTCATCTCCTGCAGGCCCTGTTAGCTGCTCCTAATCCTCACTGGATCCTGATTTTTTGTTGCTCAAAGACAACTTCTTCAACAATTTCCTAGTCCTCTAGTTTGCAGTATTTTTATCTCCCAAAACTGCAAATATGAAGCTAAGGGTGGTCATCTACTATGGCACAGCTTGTCCCAGCTTTTCACACTTGCTCATCCTCATTATCCTCATTTTCATGATGACGATGCTGTTGTTTTCTTACACAAATCCTCCCATATGTATATGAGTCTTAGGCCTACCTCTAGGCTTTTTCAGCTTCATTTCTCTCCAGATGAGGTCAGTAGAGAAGTCCTGCCCTTCTAGTTCTCCATCCCTCTGGGACTCCTTCCTGGCAAGACAATAAGGCAGAAAGAAAACCAGTGTCCAGCTTAGTTCCTTGTATCTTGCTGTCACCCTGAGCATCTCATCGGGATTCACCAAAAAACAGTAATTGTCCTTATATAAGTCTCAGGAAAATCCTCTGTTTATAACAATTTAAGATCCTACTGTCATATCTGTGCCCCAAATGAATGAACTCAGAAGGGCTAAGAGGTGCTAGTGAGTTGGGAAGTTCAAAGCTTTTCCACCTCTTCCCTGTTTTCTTAGAGTAGGCACCATTCACTTCTCACGCCAGGGAATTAGCAACACTAATGACAGAATGTGTCACCCCTGCATGCTGAGCGTGACTCACAAAGTCAATATGGCCCAGCAGCTGAGGGGAACAATGCACTGTGTTCTCAGTTACGCTTTTTTTGGCCATCACTGGAGCCCAGAACAAGGCCAATGATGTCATGGCCATAGGCTTAATGTGTAAGTAACATATACAACACTACAAACTCTCTGTGATATATTACTTCCACATTAACGTAACTCTTAGGGCACATATACGCACAGTTGGTTGCCAGAGCCAAGAATAAGTCATTTGGAATAGATTATTTTATTTCAGGCTTTTAACAAGAATACTTGTCACTCCCCATAGGCTCATTCTGGAGAGGTAGTACCTAGCTCTGAATTGAGCTGTATAATTTAGTCAAGACCTCAGCTATAAAGACAGAAGTTTGGAATGTAGAAATGGGCAGACAAGAATCCCACTTAGAAATAGCTTACATTTTTCTTACAATTAGCCATTGTTGCAAGTATTTATATTAAAAAAAAAAAAAAAGAAAAAAAAAAGAGAGAGAGAGTAAGAAAAACCTCAGAGGCAAAGAAATTATTCCCAGTCATTTTCAAGAAAATTTTCCAGAAAATTGCTTCGAAGCCTTGTATTTGAACAAGGCTTTTCTCCATTAGCCTCTGAGTGGGGGCGGGGGGCGGTGCTCAATCCCTTCAAAAATGTGTTATGTGTCTGTCAAAGGAGCCAGTGCAGGAGAGGGGGTAGAGGCCAGGCATACAGTGGCATTGTAACTGGGGCCCAGCCAGTGGGTTCACTATTACCAGGCACACTCACCCAGGGAACTGGGCAGGATTTGCAGCCCACACTGAGCTCTGAGCAGCCTATACTGCTGCTGGCACCCAGCTCAGGTAGCCTGACCTTCATACAGACAGGGCTATACAAGCTACTGTCTGCTTTCTGCATGGACAGCTGTGCCAAGAGTGGCAATTCCCTGATTTAACTCTTCCCTACTGTACTGCCAGGTCGCTTGTGGGTGCTTCAGGTGACAAGGCCTGCCTGTGTCCCATTTATGGGCTCCTTTCATCATTTGCTGGGTTAAGCCAGGATCCTGGTGCCCAGCAAAACAGGGGAAGCCCTGAAAATTCATAACACAACATCTTATCTCAAGGGAAAAAAAACAGAGGCATGTGTGTAGAGGCTTGTTGAACTACGCATTCCTGTAATAGTTTCCCAACGCAGAAGTACCAATGGGACAGTCACACACTTTGCTGCCTGTTCCCAACAGGCTGAAACCTTTATCTGCTGCGCAGGCTGGGGCTGGAGTGCTGCCAGTCTCCCTGGAGACCAGCTGTGGCCCCCTTGGTTCCTGTGCCTCCGCACTGGGCAGCAGATTGGGAGAAGCTGGTGCAAGCTGCCTGTACGATTAAATTTGTTATTTTCCAAAAGGATTTAGCTTTGTTTGTTGGTTATTACTAAAGAAAAATCCTAAGCTGGTGCTTTAACCTGCGTTAAACCTTTCACGGGGTTAAAGAATCTGGTTTCTTTGCTTCCAACTTGTAAACAAGGAGCAGAGAGCTAAGAGAAGGCAGGGAAAACAAAAAAGTTTTAAAATACGATGTTTCTTACATTCTTTTTTTTTTTTTCCCAATCAAAAAATATTTAAAAATTTTCTGTACTAAAAGGTTGACACATCAGATGGGTTGCTGAACTTTGCTTCTGAAAAAAATCTCACAACAGATCATCAGCCAGCATCTCAGACATTCAGACATGCTCCAGCTCCCACACATACCTGCTGCTTCTCCAGGGATTTGCTAGTCAGCCCATCCAGAAGGGTTTGTAGAATATAAAGATGATGAGAGATGTTCACATATTTCATAACTTTTCCTGTACAAAAAAAAAAAAAAAAAAAAAAAAAAAAAAAAAAAAAAAAAAAAAAAAAAAAAAAAAAAAAAAAAAAAAAAAAGGGCAAAGGAAGCCAAATCAAATAAACCACTTATTCCAAAACAATCTTTCTATATACAAGATTGGCTTAATTGAGCTTTGTGGCTGACTATTACTTAAAAGATAAAATATTTTCAGTTGAGAGGGTTTTAGGTCAGCAGGAACTGGTAGGCTACAAAAGATGACTGTAAATGTATAGTTTGAGCACAGAAACTACATTCAAGTCCTATTGTAGTTGCCAGGTCAGGAAGTGTCTATGGGAAGTGCCCTTACGAGGCCTGACACTGAAGTTTTAATTTCCCTTCTTTGAGCCATGCAGTGTAGATCATTTCACAGAATTTCTGCAATTAAAAAAAAATAAACATTTCACACTTAGCTTTGTCTTCTGCTCAGTGGATGAACCTAGGTCTTCTCTAGTACACAGGATTTAAACAATACTCTGAGAGCAGAATGACTAAAACCCCTTTTGAGTTCATAGCATTCAGCAAGATATCATATCTAACTGCTTCAGAAACAGCAACAAATTTGTTTTGAGAGCACTAGAGCAGATATTATGTATTTTGTAAATGAGAGGCTGCCTGCTGAAAGTGTAAAGGCAAAAAATTTGTGTACTTGATACATAATGGCAAGGGCTTGGGTATTCACAGTTTCTAGCGTGCTGCCGGCACTTTACATTCAAAGCACGAAGTCCAGATGCAGTTGCAAGTGCTCATTCCCTTTTGCAAGTCAGCTGTGGCTCAGCCATTCAGGGGCTCTGGCTGCCATGCCAGCTTCAATAACTTGCAACCCTGTCACCAGAGCCCTTGCCTTCCCACCCTGGCCCTGCGGTGAATCCCACCACAAACACATTTGTTTGCGGGCCTGTTCTGCAAACAGGATCAGGGAATCAAGTCATAATACTAACAATCCTTCTGGGCTTCAGAGCATAGTCTGGGACTGGAGGGCATGTCAGGCATCCAGAGAGCAATGGATAGCCTTGTCACGATCACCCATGGGAAATCTGGCTAACTTACCCAGCATTACACTGGAGCTCTGTGGCAGTGACGGGAACACCAGCCAACTCTGCAGGGCAGCAGTCCATCCCTTCAGTCCCATGATGATTCTTGCTTCTTCTGCAGTCCCCTGTTTAATCTAGTGACCACTGCCACCTACTTTCCACAACACATGAGGCAGGGGGGTATTGCAAGGAACTGTTGTGAGGCTTTCACAGCCATGAGTAGCCATCAGCACACTTCCCTCCTGCCTGTGGAGAAAGGGAGTGTCTAGATAAAGAATAATCTGTGCGCTTTGAAATGAAGACAGCATCATAACTCAGATGATGCTCAAATATTGCCCAGGTAACTTTAATCCTGGATTTCTTGGCTTTTTAAGCACTTGACTGCATAACCAGTACTAAGTTTTTATGCAGGCTTTTTGTGTGAAATATGTGGCACGTGTAAATGTGGTGCTTAGGGACATGGTTTAGTGGTGGACTTGGCAGTGTTAAGCTAACGGTTGGACTTGATCTTAGAGGCTTTTTCTGAACTAAACAATTCTAGCATTCTTTATGGAGTATGAGAAGAATGAGTAAGGGAGATAGGACCTGGACAATGCCAAAGACTGGAACAAATGCTTTCTCCTTGCATTTTACGGTAGATTATTTGGAGATAAAGGAATTTGAAGGGATTGCCAGCAAAGGCTCCCCACTCTCTGAAACTGCCAGTTCCTCTTCAGTACTGCCATCACTAGGATTGTCTGGGAGATGGTATTACTGAGGTCTGTCTAGCTCCTATCAGAAGGACCCAGCCCTAGACATAAGATGGAGAAGTCTTACGGCCTTTCCGACATCTGCATGATACACGGGATATCCTTGCGTCTCCTGTTTCCTTTCCTCCTACCATTTCATCAGCGGATTGGACAGCAATGTCATCCACTTTGCTTGTATTCCTGTACACTGAGATAACTCTTCACCAGCTCATTATATCAGCTTTAGTGAAGATCTCTGTAACTAGAGTGGCACAGAGCCAACTACCAGAGGGGCCAAAACCTGGCACAGAAAGACCAGCTGTTGTGAAGTTCACTAAAATAACACTCAAAACTTCAGCTGGGTCATCCTTATGATCATCTTTTCCATTTCTTTCATTTATCTTATCCAAGCTCCTCATTCTCAATTTTTAGGCCCAGAATATCTCAGCCTTCCTGCTCCCAGCTCTACCCTGTCTACCTTTGTTTTAAGTACCTTCCGAGGCTTACACTTCTCTCTTTGTGCTTTGCTGCTTCCTGCTCTCCCATTCCAGAATCTATGGGACTGACTCAGACACAGCCAGCCAGCTATCCTAAGGGGCTTATGCAGCAGAAAGTCACTGTACTGAGGCAAAATGACAGCAACCCACTTTCTGGATGATTATCAGCAGTTAGCAGAGGGGGGGGCACATCCAAAGTAATCCAGCAACATACCAGTCCCACTTATTCTGAGCCATGCCACTCCTCAAAAAAATAAACTTATTGGGTGGCAGCTGCATCATTAAAAATTATTATCTTTAATGGAAGATTTTTACTTTTTCTATCAGAAACAGACAGCTCTTATTTCCCATACAATATACAGTCTTCTCATTCTCTTTTCAGAGGCTCCATAAAAGCCCTGGCCAGAAGTTCTCCACAGGTTGATATGCCATCCCCTTAGCTCAGATTTTCATGTTATTATGTCCGTCATTACAGTCTGCAAGATACTGAAAGGCAAGCCTGATACTTGGGTTTTCTGTAATGACCTCTCCATATATATTTTGCTGCTGATAACCATAAAGATAATAATGCAAATAGCAGGAATAATGATAACTATAAGGTGAGTGGTAAAATTACTCTTGAAATCGACCTTAAAATTGAACAAAATGTGGTAATATGCCTTCTGGAGAAGCCAGAAGCACTCTCCTCTTGCAGGATGAAAGGAGCTAAGGAATGTGCTGGCTGGCACTGAATCCCTGTCCTCTTGGGCCTTTAATGGGTTTCCTGCTCCTGAAGGTTCAAAGAGCAATTACAGTCTCCAGCAAAAGTACAGCAAATGGAAAACAGATTCTCTGGCTCCCACTAAAATGCCAAGAAAATAAGTAACCAAAAGATGGAGGACTCAAAGTCACTTCACTGCAGCAGTTTACTGAGCTGAAAGGAAGTTTCTCTTCGTTCTTCCCTAAGGCCGGAGGAAGTCCTTATCATGGGAGGTAGATGTGGGAACCCAGTTCCAAAGCTCTGTGCACACCCTAGGGAGGCTTGTGTTAGAGGAGAGAGACAATACCAGACAGCTTAAAACTGCCTTTGAGCTCCAGCTCCTTCACCTCTTTGTTGGGGTGTTATTTTTGTGCTTTTGGATTGGCTATCAGAGAGGAACAAAAGCAAGGTCTGGGGAGATGTCAGGGCAGTTTAATTCACTGCAGCAAATCACCATATATATGGAGGTATATATCCAGTACAAGGCAGCCTGATAAGCAGAGATAGGAGCTAACATAGGAAACCAGCCTTGGATATCACCAGCCCAACAGTGGCGACACTTGTTAGCCCCTCCAGGCCAAACAGCCAGCTGCCTGGTGCAGAGGAGGAGAACTGTGAAGACAAGCGGTGGGATATGGATAAAAAAGCCCTCAGACCCAGGATAATCTTTCCTAAATGCTGCTGGATGCATGTAGCACAGGAAGTTAATACACTGAGAGACTAGAGACACAAGTTCTGTGACCTATATACTCATCTCCTGTGAAGACCAGCACGACCACACAAGATGGGCTCCAGCAGGGCAGAGCCATACAGGCATTTCCTCAGAGGACTCTGCAGCCAAGCTCTGAAGGTGAAAATGCTACTGGAACAGCAGGACTGGATTTAGGACCAGAAGAGCACACTTTTTTTTACAGATCAGGGCTTCGATACAATAAAATCCACATATAGTGCGGGGTTAATTAATGGAAGTTAATACTACTACATGCTCTATATAAAAGGCAGCCATGCATAATTCTCTCTCATGCCCTGGCTCTAGGAAAAGCACTTGTATGATCAGTAACTCCTGCAGCATGAACACACCATGGCACTAGTGTGAGATAGGGCTCCTTTCCCTTTCTGAGAAGAGCTATTGCTTTACCAGTAGGTTTCTTATTTGGTATTCAGTAACCTACGCCATACAGGGGAAAATGAATAAGCCTGTCTGAAGTGAAAAGCCCTTCAGGTTGCTTTGCATCATGTTTCACTTCCACCTCAGATTACTTGAGATTAAATCCTATCGTGGATGGCAGGGAGAAATAACTAATACCTCTGAGCATCAGCAATAATACCAACTTTGTGCTCAAACAAGGATGCTCAGTATCCAGTGACAGTACAAGTGGGTCACCCAGCCAGCTTAGCAACTGGAGGAATTTCTCCACTAGCACTTACTCCTGGCACTGCTCCGTTATACCGCACATGTCTGGGGTGTAGCTCAACCCTGCAGTTTCTCAGGTGTGGAGAGGAAACTGTATCCTCCTAATTAGACAGTTGTGAGGAAATAATTGCTAGGGATTTCTTTGGTCATCTTATATTACAAATTGATGCTTCCTCTAGTTTTCCTTACTGTCTACAGAGGAAGAAGGAATCCATTCTCTCCTAACCTTATGGATGTGTAATTCCCCTTAACCTAACAGGAACCAAAGAGAAACTGAATGCTGAAGAGGACTGGTGAGGAATGGATGAATGAACAAAAGGCCCCCTTATAAAAGCTCTGGATGTGTGAGGTGGTTTTAATCTCTAACTTTCTGCTAACAAATACGGACTACAGGCAGAGAGTTTGGATGTGAAATATCCAAATCCAGACCCAGACACATTCAGACAGGGAATATGTTTTTTGGTCCCATCTTTTCACAGCAGGAAAAAGGACTTGCAGTCAAAGCAAAATTAAAGATTAATTGATTTAATTTGTTCACCTTTTAACTTAACATGTTTGGACAACATAAGGTGAAAGTGGCCTGTTCCCCACTGTGGTTTGTTTACTTCTGTAGACATTAGCTACCAGTATCAGCTCACTGTTTCTCTATCCCAGGCCTCATCCCTTCTCCTTAAACTGCACAATCAATCTAAATTTCAATTTATATAGGTAATGGAAGAAGCGAAGGCCAAGCAGGAAGGGAAAAGTAACAGTGTTGGAGCTTGCAGTACAACAGAGCCACACTGTCTTCCATAAATGACTAATTCCTCTTCGAACATGGTCTTTCTTTTCTCAGCCCCATAGTATTGCATACGTTCTTTTTGATGAATCCCTGTGAATAAATTTAGGAGCCTATGCTCCCAGTGCTGCTTCAGAAATGTCTAGAAAAGGTAAAGCTCTGTGATTGTCTGGCCTCTTCAGTGCTAAATTTAGAACAAAGGACCTCTAGGTGGGTTAAAAATCAGCTCAACCATGAGACGAAAAAGCTAGTGATGATCAAAGGCTTAGCATCTGCTCACAGCCAGTAATAAATGGTGCACACAAGAGGCTGATTCTGTGATCCATATACTTCAGTCCTTAACAACAACCCGGAACAGAAGTGAACCCCCGCCATATCACTGGAAGATGCAAAATTATGAAACTGCCTGACACAACAAATGACATCTTCAATTGAGAGGAACCTCAAACACCTCATGAAGTCCAGTAGAGAGAAATGCAAAATTATCCTTCTGTGCTGGAATGACTCCCTGCATCCCTACATTCTGGGAGCAAGCTGGCTGAGATACTGAAAATCAGGAGGTTACAGTGGATTTCAGACCAAATGAGTTGCTAGTGCACTGTCACCATAAGGCAGCTGTGTTCTGCGCAACATTAGGAGGAGAACGGCTGGCAGATCTAGGAAAGTTATATTCCACAGTGCCTGACACTGGTGAGGCTGCATACGACACTCTGTCCAGCTTGGAACCTGTCCATGGGAAGAAAGTGGAGGGTATCCAGCAGAAGTCTACCCCAATGGTCGGAGGTCTGGAGCACATGATCAGCAAGGGTATGTTGAGACGGTTTGTTTAGGCAGGTGAAGGGAAGGCTAATCTAATAGCCTGCAACTGCCTGAAAAAGAATTACAAACGTAACAGATCCATGTTTCCTCACTAGCATCAGATGATACAACATGGAACAAGAGCCACAAATTGTGGCCTGGCACGTTGAGCCAGACATTAGGAAAAAAATTCCTGCAAAGGTGGGGCAGCAGTGGAACACAGGCCATGGAAGTCAGAATATCCAATTTAGGCAATTTTCAGGACTTGGCTATTCAGAGTTAGGGCTGACCTGATGATGTGCTGGCAATTGTACTTCTGTGAATAAGTGGGTGGACTAGATGAGTTCTACAGCTGTTCCAGTGACAATATCTATTGTTCTGTGATTCTTTACAGTCACTAGTCAGTGAATTTGACAAGGAGATTTCCCAGAGTTCACTGCCCAGATAGATTTATTTCCTAGCACAGACTTACATCATTGCATGCCTGACAGCTATTTTTCCTCTGAAGTATGGTGAGCAGTGTTTCGTGCTCATGCCCAATAACATGATTCTCATCTATTTTTCTGGCTATAAGTTGGCCACTGACCACACCTACATAGAAGTTGAATTTGAGATATGTGTTTTTGGGGACTAATATTGGGATCAGCTGCACAATGAACCTCTTCTCTAACCAGACCTTAGTCAGAGAGCACCTCACTAGGTACTAACATGGGATTTTAGAAGCTTACCCTTAAGACAGGTCTTGAGAGCAAGCTCAGACCATTCTTGATGGTCAGAGACATCTTTTGGATTTTTTCCTTGGTTCTGAGAAGCTATAAAGACATTTTCAGAGATACAGCCACAATAAGGAGATGTTGCCCCAAAAATTCTGAAGCAAAAAGTCAGTTGGCTTCAAATAATATATTGGCATCTAAAAATAATCTGAAAGCCCCTGCCCAGGTCCCAGACATATATATAGAACACACACGTACCATACCTATGCAACAAAAGGCACTTACTCAGGTGACAGCAATAGAAGAATCATTCCTTGCCTCTGACAGTTAAAATGTTAAGGCTAGGTCCTCTTTTTACCAGTCTAGTCTCTTCATCACAGGCTAGTATCCTGTGATAATCCTGGCTATGTACACAGAATGACAATGACTATCCAAACAGTCTCTAAATCTGGTTACAGCAGCCCACATTTCGGTCAATGACCCTTTAGATGAAAAAACTAAGGTACCAAGGAAAAACCCAAACTCAGAATGTTGCACTTTTATAAAGAATGCAATAGTTTTACTCCACTGTTTATGACTAATGAATCACAAGGACTCAGAGAGCTGCTAGTTAATGTGTAATAGTATTTGTGAATCAGAAGAGGGGCAGTCTTGTGGTTATGGCTGGACTGACATTCAGGATGTCTGGGTCCAATTCCTAGTCTAGCATAGATTTTCCTTTGTAAGCTTTGGCAGGCTGCTTAATATCTCATCCTCAGTTCATTGCCTACAAATTTTTTCCTTTCTTTGACTTCTTGGCTGTCTGATCTGTTTTAGTTCTGAAGTATTTCTGTAGTTTCTGACATCCAGGAAAGTACAGAGTAATGTGTATGATGTAACAAATTATGCTTTGAGCTGCAAATATCTCTAAAACAGCCTAGAGGCTGGATGTGTTCTCTTCCAACAGCTAACAAACATATATTTGAAGAAACCAGCCTGGGCAAGTGAATGGGTAGCAAACACAGAAACTACATTTAAAAGTAATTGTTTATAATGAATTCAGTCAAATGACTGCTGCTACTATTACTTTTGAAACCAGTACCAGCACAGGTGTATTTAGTACCATTTCAAGCAAAACCATTTTAAATTACGGTACAGGTTTCCACTGGTAATTCTGTAACCTGGACTGTAGTAAAAAAATAAAAATAATTAAAAAAAAAACCCACAACAGTATTTCAGTGTTCTCTGTTCATCAAATGTGAAGTAGGAATTTTACGTTTGACGTTTTAAAATATTCTTTACAAATTGCAACATTTGAGTGCTTATCAGTAATGTCTCCCAGGGCTGATACCTCTAACTTTCAACATAGAAAATAGTTTCAAAATTGAGCCTACTGCTGATTAGGTTGTTTTCCAGCCTGAAATTCTCAGAGGTTGATTGAAATGTCAAGATACGAAACCGAACGTGGACATAATTATCTCTACCTTACTACCTCATTTCAGAAGAACTTTCTCTGCACCAGTAGGTCTAGATTTAAAGAAATAAAATCAAGAATAAGCAGGTAACATTTTATTTGTTTGGCTTTTTGGACTTTGACTGGAAGCACACAGATCCCAGGGTATTAGAACTAAAACTTATTTTTTATTCTACCAGCAGAGTTCTACATCATTACAGACATGTTAAAAGCTGTCCCCCAAAAAGAGTAAAGCACAAATACAAATACACAACGGGGGTTTAACTCATCAATAGTGCTGGACTTGTGCACACGCCTGAAATCAAAGAGAGAACATGGATATCTACAGAAGCAGGTATAAAGACGCTGAGAGAAAAACTGACAAAGAAAAGCTTTTGGTTTCCTACCAGAAATTCAGTAATCAGGGTAAAATCCATGATACAGGGCAAATGAGTTTTTCATACTAAGCGCGAAAAGACAGCGTCCACAAAGTCCAGCAATGCAGTCAGGTGAACCCTCACTGAAAACAGTCTTTGTGCACATCAGGCACCTTTCGTTCTGAACTGGGTGAAGTCGTAGTTTGGAGTTAGTGGGACAGTGCCTGTTCTGGAAAACAGCATGAGCTGGAAAGTGCTTCAACAGTACTAAAAGACAGCAAAACCAGACAATACAGTGGTGCTTTGCCCTCTACAGAACATAATAGTGACTGAGTGAAAAACAGCTGCGTGTGCATTAGCACTGCCTGCAACACAGAGAAGGATACTGTGCTGTGCACTTGTCCTAACAGTGGTCACTGTGCCCTGCAAATTGTGGCCCTTCGTTATAGACAACTCTGAATGCAGTAGTGCCTCTGTAGTCATAAACCACAAACCTTGAGGGACAAAGGATCAAGCCCCTAAGGAATTTTTTTTCAAAATTAGAAGTAGGAGGTGATAGACTCAATGAGTTTCCTAAGACTCGCTGTAGTTGGGTGAGGAAGGCTTACAGAGCTGTTACTCAAGCATGCTGACCTCCAAAAAAATCTGGGGATAAAAGGGCTTCTTCAATTTCCCAAAATTTACCAAAATATCTGAGGTCATGGCAGTTAGCCACTCTTCTATATTATACAAGCTGGTGAGGGCTTTTAACCCTGAAACCTCTGAAAGCCATTAAGTAAGTAAATATCCCTTGAAAATACAATTTTACCATTTGTTCAGTTATATTACGAAATGAAGCAGATTCTCATAGCAAAGAATCAGTCTGAAGAGAAGCTAAGGTTGTATAATCCTCCTGTATGACAAGTACAACTCAAAAATGGTACAGCTCAGTTTCTAAGGCTCTAACAAACACCAGCTGAATCTCCCACCTCAAAACATGGGAAAGCAAGAACTGATGGACTCATCGGAGAGCTCAGCCTCCCTGCTGCCATATGTTGCATCTAATGACTTACCAAAACAGTACATTGTTGAAGAAAGGCAAGACAGTAAAAACAAACAAAATAATGTACTGTGAGAACAATGAGGTGTTAAGGCTAGATTAATCAATTAGATCTTTCCTATAACACAGCAACAATTTCAAGCCCTCTCAGTTTTTGGTGAAGCAGCTGCTAGTGCTGATTTACAGACAAACGCTTGCAGTTTCTGCTGGCCTGTGCCTGAGACTGCCACAGCTGGATAGCAAGGCCTGACCTCAGGTTCATCAGACCACACAGCATGTCCAGTCCACTTATACCAGTCACTCTTAGCCCATTAACCATCTCTACAGGTTACTGCATCTGGCCACCTGCATTGACTTTGACAGCCACTGCTATTCTTCAGCAACACCTGTGTTTTAACAAGAACATGCACAGCTTAGACACACACGCTTACTCCATGCTGTACAAAGGAAGGTTTTTTTAAACAATATATTTTAACCTATCTTTCAGAGTAGATTTTCACTACCCAAAAATGCCAGCTATTGCCTAAGATGAGGGTATTCAAACTCCTCCTGTGCGTATTTAGGTACCACGGGTTTGCCCATCTTATGACACGTGATTAAAACGACAATATCCCTCCCCTTTATAACTTTTTTTTTTTTTTTTTTTTTACACTTAACTACTGGCATGATAAAACCTAATGTACCAGCTGAACAGACTCAAGCCCACCCATTAGTCCCTTTAAGTTGCTTCCCAAGATGGTGATAGGGGACATTCTCCTGGCCAGACACCCCTCTTCTCAACAGATGGATCCCCATGCCCTTCAAACGAGCTATTTCACAAGTGAAAGCCTGCTTCAGGAGTTAAAAGCTGGCCAGTGTTGGCATTACTTCTAATGACTATAAAAACAAAGTAAACTTCTTCCTATTAATCTCCATCATGGACAGCAATGACAGCGGTTACGTTATGTGACATTTACTTGCAGGGAAGCAGGCACAAAGCTTATGCACAGCTACTGTACTTGTGCCAGCTTTGGGAAAACACTCACCAAGGCCAGCTTGGAGCTTAAGACCTTACTTCCATCATTCACCGGATGACCATTTTTGTTCCCCACTTGATTTCTCAGATATTGGAACGTCACGGATGATAAACAGATAAAGCAGATGGCCAAGATGGGGAATAGCCTCACCCAGCTCCTGATGAGCCATCAGAAATTAGTCTTTGTCAAAGAGGCATTGTTTTGATTCAGACTCTGAAATACACTGTGGCAGTCTGGTCAGGGCCAGGCCTTCATCCTGCCTTGAATATAAACATGGATGAGGCTTCTTTACCACATGTTTTGGGAAGCATCAACAATTCTTGGCAAGCAACAGGAAAGAGATGACTGAGAGACTGCTGGCATGCTCCTTAAGCTGATGTCATCTTACAGTCAGACTACAGCTCTGGGTACCACACACTTAGTCACACACACACACAGAGCTACCAGTCACCAAACTTTTGTTATGGCTAAAAAAATTAAACTAGTTATTTTTGGCTGGAGAGTTCACCCTTCCTCTTAGAATTGTTACACTGCTTTCTTGCTCCAATTGGCAAGCCAACTGCTCCCTCTGGAGCACCCACCATTCAAACACCAGGATAAATCTGCCAGGGAAGAGCAAGAGCAGGGCTGCTCCTTGAATGCTGGTAAGCCAGGAGCCAAGGGGGAGCCTTACTAGCCAGGTCTCAGGCCCACAGTGCCAGAGAAAGGTGAGCAGGACAGATCCAGAGACGATGGTCAGGTCCAACCAAAAGTTCAGTTCAAATTGCTATATAATGGTGATGAGACAGGTCTGAGGTCAAGCCAGGAAGTCAATCAGCAGGTCAGGAATAGGATTAGGTCCAGTGATCACCCGGCAGGTCCATAGCGACAAAAATCAAGCCAGGAAGCCAATCCACGTTAAGATCCAGCTCAAATCAGACAGGAGCAGGGCCAGAGCTGTGGCTGTACAGAAGAACAGCTCTCCTCCAGAATAATACAAGCAAGGAATGAATGCCCAGGGCTGAGCTTAAATAGAGCTCCTGGGCCCATGGGTGTGTGCCCCAGGTGAGGTGTCTCAGGGTCATTAGGGCCATTAGTGAGCTCAGGGCTCTAACAAAACCAGAGGCTCCATGTAGTCTGAGATCATTTTGTATTTACCTGCTGCCTTCCACCTGTTGCCTCTTTACCCACATGATAACTGACATCTCTCCTTCAACATGATACACCCTTCTTCTAATCATAGCTTCATCCCATCACATTCCTCCCTGGGATGCTTTTTCCTCTGCAATTTCCTCTTAGAGATCCCACTGGCTTCACTCTCCACCGTTTTCCCATCTTTGTGACTCTTATTAGACTTGCAAATGCTCAGGAATAAGTTGCTGATTTATGTAATTAATAGCACAGGCTCAGAGGAGAGACACTTGAATTTATGTCATTCTGTAGTTACATATTTTTCTATATTACATTTTATTCTGTGTGTCTTGTGGAGGATGTAATCAGCTAATAAACTGAGCAACATGATCAGGCTGAAAACTTTATCAGTTTCTTAGGAAATACCAGGGTCAGGGTTGATTGTACAACTTTATTTGCTTCCCTTATGCATCTATGCTCTAGTCCTTGATTACCGGATCACATACTGACTTTTTTTCCACAAGTTTTCTGCATCATTTAACACCCAGCTCTGACTGAATGAGTTGTTACCTCCTCATAAGTTTTGGTCCACTGTTCTGACATTATTCAAATGCTGTCCTGGGGTGAGAATTATTCTTTTACCCGTGGGCATTTCAGTGGTTCTCATGGCTGAAGTTTCACAAACAGTAATCAGTACACATTCAAAACATCTCTGCCAGCTAAAGGGAGATTATCACACCTGTTATATAGATGTAAATTTGAGCTAGTAAGAGATTAGGTTCAAAAGTATGATATTTGAGTGTCTTAAGTGAGGTATCTTAGATTTGGGGGTTTTTTCTGTCTGTGTAGGACAATTTAGGACTTTATAAAATCATAGAGAAGACTTCAGCTGCAACCATGACTGCCTGGCACTTGGATTAGTAAATGTAAGAACTGTTAGGTCACAGAGTCTGACTTCCTGTATTTTATAGACCTATACATACATTTCGTTAAGTTATCCCTATAACTAGTCAAATAATTCAAGATTATCCAGAGCAAGTAGCTAGGAAGGCAGCTAGTCTTATTTTGAAGACCTGAAGAGATAAAGAGCTGATTATTTCCTTGGGTTGATTTTTGGGGAGTGATTAATTGCTCTCACTGTTAAAGCTTTATCCCAAATTCCTCATCTGAATCTGCCTAGGTCAAGACACAGATTCTTACTTTACTTTTCTCCACTAGATTCATTTTACATCTGGCATTCATTCCTCAGGAACATATTTGTAACCTGTTCCCCAGTCACATTTCAAAATGTTTGGTAGGCAACTCACTGACGAATATGTTCTTCATCTCCTACATAATGTCAGTTGATCTTTTCCCTGCCAGTTTTTAAGACTTTCTTCTTTTTTGTATCTGTAAACAAGAGTCCAAGATGTCACTCCCCAGAGCTAATTGCAGCAGGATTGAAAATTTTTCAAGTTAGTTTCCAATGTCCAAAACCAAGAAGGCCAAAAATTGAGGGAGAGAACATTAATTCTTACAGAGAACTGTGATTTAAAGGATTTTCTCAGAATTTCATTTGGAGTTTTTGGCACAGTTAGGGACAGAATCCAATTCCCTAAGATGCCTTTCAGCTGCCTTAATCATCAGAGTGCCCTTCCTTTTTGTGCTACTCCCTGACTCATAATTTATGCATTTTCCAACTTTTGGAAGAAATGAAGCAGGGGTTCCACAAACAACCTCTTCCTTAAGTCCGTATTTAGCCTCAGAACAGGTCTACCTGGTGGACCCTTCTGAAGGGGACCTGTGGAAAAAATAACTCCGAGGTATGTAATTAAATACTGATTCATAATGCTTATGTACAAGGAAGGAAAATGAAGTTTGTGTTTCCTAAAGTTTGTGTGCTTAACTTTTTGACCTTAATAAGGTTCTTTTCACATGATATATGGGCATGGCAATTCCTAGGCTTACCACAAATCAAACTGGAAAACAAAATTCCCTCTGGCAGCCGTATATTGGCACACGCATGACTCACCAAGGTTGGCACTTTGACCTGCACTTCATGAAGAGCAAGCATGTGTTTGCATTCATCACCTGTGACCGTACGGACATCTTTGCAAATATTTTCTGTTAGGAGAGAACTGGTAACAATCAGGACATTTAAAATGCATTCTCGACTCTGAAGGGAAAAGGTCACAGTGGAGACAGCTTTCCCATTCCCTGCAGTTCATCTGAATGTTCATGCTGGGTCTGTCCTATCCTGGCTCCTTAGGCAAGTCCTATTCTCCTCCTGTAGTCGGTTTTAATATCTGTCCTATTCTTCCCTGTCATAAACTTCTTACCCACTGAGTTCTGATGTTTGTCACCAGTGCCACTGGTCTTGGCTGACCCATCCAGTGCCTTTATCCCTGGTTCTCTGTCCGTGCTCTACCCCCTCCCTGACAATATCTGCCTACCTGCTAATTTCTTCTCTCAGGCTCCCTCCCCAGAGACCTGTTCAATCACAGTGCACCCTTTTATTTCAAACTCACCCTCCAGTCCATCCCAGTTTTCTTTTTGCACCTTGAACTTTGTGAGATACCTGCCTTCCATAAGACATTTGCCAACACCCTGCTCCTCCTCAGTCCATATTTTCTTGCCCCAACGTTCCTTGCCTTCCTTGTTGCTGCACATCAGATCACATCTCTACTGTCTTTACCCATAGATTTTTTGTCCCACTGGTCTCCATGTACTCTGGTCTTATCTTCCACCCTTATTCTCTACCCAGCCAGGGTTTACTTCTACTTTCCTCTTACATAGCAGTCTCCAATCCCAGTGTCATCAGCTGACTTTCCATTGCTCCCTGAACAAATCCAGTCCTTCCCAGGGTTGGTTCTTGTTTTTCCTCTGTTTGAACCATGGCTTTTACAGGCAGTGGTGTAGCCCTGATGTTGGCCCAGCACAGGGAGTGTGGTAGGCACAAAGAAAGGGACAGACACGCAAAAAACATCACCATGCACTAGCACATCCCATCAGCTTTTAGTGACCATAAGCAGGTGTCTGTCTGCATGACAACTCTTGCCATGCTGTAAAAGCAGGGCAATTTACTTACTTTTTGTTGAAGGCTAGATTGCTGCAAATTACCCCATTTATGCACAGTCAGAATGAGCAGGAATAATTGCTATGTGTCAGTTCACACAAAGTAACATGCTTTGCTATATTTGTTTAGTCATGTTTCCACACCCACAGACTCACTTGCTTCAGTTCAGTACCTGTAGCACCTGAGACTTGCAACTGCAGGGGAAGATCTCAGAGAGCCTCTGTACTTCAGCAACCTGCTTAGCACAGACAGACATTTTGATAGGCTTGGGGTAGATCTTTGGCAAGACTGTGCTTAGCAGGTGCTAACTGCTGGTACCAGAAGTGTGAAACTTGACTATATTTGGCCAATTTTCATAATTGTGAAGGAATTCAAGGACTGCTACACTTCACTGGCTTTTTTCATAGCTGGAGTTCTCAGTTTCCCAAAGAAGCAGTCATGGATATTCTTCACTATAAGCAAACCAGCAACTCTTCCTTTGCTTGTGTGTCTGACTTTATATATGTAAGTGTATTTAGCCTCCTGGTTTGCCTGAAATTCTCTACACATTCTTCTTAAAGGAAGCACTCAGGGTGGAGTATTCCAGCCTGAATTGTCACCAGAAGGCAAATTTTTTAAAGTATCTTACAATAGGTTATAGGCAGCTTGAGTATCATCCCTCCTCTGACAATGCTGCAGGTGTTACAGGCCACCATTATCAGCCAGAGAGATACCAGGTGATGGCATGTCTGCATGGAACCTGCTCACAGAAGACATTGTTAAACATATGGATCATTCAAAGTATATGTACTTATGTAGTGCAGTCTGCTGGAAACAAAGAACAAATTGTAACTGCATTCATACAAATTTCAACAGAAATACATATGATCTAAATAATAGTAGTAGCAGTTATAATAATAATAATAATAATAATAATAATCATAGTAATGATAATAATACTATGCTGAGCATGAAACATTCTACACATGTGCAAGCCCAGAACTGTTTTCAAACATGCACTTAGAGAGATTAATATATATTAGTCTAGCATAAAGCTGAGCTGAGTGATAGGAAACACATGTTCCTTGGTACTTGTGCTTGCACAATGGTATAAAAAGAGTCCTGACATTCTATAGGTCTCTGGACAATTCTGCTATTGATGTGTTGTGAGTCACTGCAAACAGACCATCGTATGTTTCTGAATCACTTCCTGCTCAAGGGGTTCCTCCACTTCTTCCAGAGATTGTATACCAGGGAGGAATTCAGTGGGCTAAAGCCCTGGAGACCCATTCTAAATGCTTTCCCTTCCTTTCTGTGCAGCTGAATGACTCAGAGATGGGATGACACCTTGAACCGATGTCGGTATTCCCTTGTTGAGATGGAAGATCCCTATGGGGAGTCCAGAAGAAAATTTAGTTCCACGTTTTATTTTAAGGAGATCCTTTCTGTTTCACTTTATTTTTTGCTGTTGGCATTTTAAGGTTTATGAGGTTTGGGGGGGCAGGGGTGCTCAGTGGGTTTGGCAGTTAGAAAATGATGCTGTGATAAAATAAATGATGTTTCAGCTGTTTTCAATACAGTTGCAATCCTTTGCCCCACTGTCCCAAAAGTGTTAGGGCCCAGCACACAAAAATGGTCATTAGATATATAATTACCTCAGAGGCTCTATCAACTTTAGAATTAATAATACTTGTAACTAGCTTCATTGAGATTCCTGGAACACTCATAGTAGCTTCTCTTAGATATGTGTTGGTGATTTGTTGGTATTCTGATAACGCAAGAGACCGCAATTCTAGCACAATATAGCAGGTAGACCATTACAGAATTACAAGTCTTGTGTGATTTACAATGTCCCAATAGTCCTGCTTCGCATACAAAGTAATGTCAATAAATTGTTTTAATGCATTTTCATAAGGAAAAAATCTGCATTTAAGGGAAATGCAATCTTCTCCTACTATTTAAAATGCTCCTACTTTCATTTGACATTTCCACTAAAAATACTGTCTTGATGACATTTTTTCCCAAAGAGATAAGCCCTTGTGAATTGCAGAAACCTTGCATTTCAAGTGCTTTTTAATTGGCTTTTCCCAAGTTACACTGGACTGATATGGGATCTTTTGGCAAATGAGTATTGTGACGAAAGTACAATCAGTTTCTAAGTAATTGCAAAATTATTTTAACTTCAAGAGATGCTTATCCTGAATGCCAGCTGATACAGTGCTTCCTCACTTAATGGCTGTAAACAGTATTCCTGAATGAGCTGCAACTCTTGTTCAGAAATTATTTAGAGCTGTCATACCTGAAGGACATGCATTTCACTGGGGCCTGATTCTCAATCCATCAGTGAACAACATGGGCCTGTGCTCTTCAGCTTTTGGGAAGCCTCATAAAAGTAAGATCCTCCATATGCATCTTTACAAGCAAAAACATAGAATGCCAGAGACATGCACACAGCACAGTAAGTAATACTCCTGGTTTCTGAGGTGCCCAGCAGAGTTGTGTAGACTTTCTCAAAATGCCCATCAGTTCAAAAGCATAAGCACAGTTACTGATGAGCCCCTCCGAGTTTGTTCGTTCTTACTGTGCCATAATCTAGGATGGAGCTGCCTCAGCCAGCTCCAATCATCCCCTGCCCAAGACCTTCCCGAGCCACATAACTGATCCTGTGATCTTCATCTTTCTGTCACTTACAAAAATTGGATGTTACCTATGTTTTTGGAGACAAAATGTCCATTTGTTATGACAACCTCAGGAATTCAAGGCTGCAATTTCAGATCTCATTACTGCTTACAACTTCTTGGATTTTATGTGGGAATGGATGGTTCCAGGACCTCAGTTCTTAAAGGTTTGTTTTACCTCATCTGTTTCTTTGTAGATATGCCAGGCTTTTGATGGTGTCATCAGCTTCTAACACTTAAGGCATTCTTGCTTCTTCAGATTTTTGCTGAAGGAAATCTTTGTAGCTGACAAACCACCCATCTCCTGTACAATCTTGTAATTTAACAATGCTAAATGCAGGTCACATTAACTTCCTTACATCCTTACCCTTTTCCAGTGGATGGTTTCTCATTTTGATAATACTTCCTACCAACCTGTTGTATTGAGTGTAAATTTGGACTAGGAATAAAATGTCTCATACTGTGTTCATCACAGGCTCAGATCCACTAAAACTGCAGTGCTGTGTTAGCAGTTAGCTATGCCAGTTGACTAGGTCTAGTAAAAATAGCTATCATCGCCTTTACAGCTATCTAGTAAGGCTGCCTGTGAAATAAATACGTCATTTCTCCAACATAAAGGAATTTATGCCAGACTGCATCAGCTGACCAACTGTTCCCATGCCATAGGAGTTTTCACTTGACTAACCTGTGCTTTCAGTGTATGCGACAAGCCTTAACAGGTTCCCTTTCCCTTGGAAGATATCCTCAAACTCTTTTTCAGTTGTTTTGATCTTCTGCCTGTTTGGTGACTTACCTCTTTAATGAAATTAAGGGAGTGGCATGTTTTTATTCGTGGCTAATTTTTTTCTCTTGGTGTGATTATAAACTGTACTTTTTCCAATTTGCTAATTGCCCATGAGTTTAGTCACAACTCTAATAGGAATTGGCTCACTACACAAAGTCCTGAGCTTCACTTGTTTATGGTCAATTGCCTATAATTTTACTTTCTATGCTGACATGCCCATTCCTGGCAACATTTCTGCTTGCACCAGCATCATGTTCAAGGCACAGGCATTTTATTTATTTTCTAGATGATAGTGCTTTAATCTTCCACAGCACTGCTCACTAGTCCCACGAAGCATCATCTAAGGAAGTGGTGCTATTGTCCTTTTTATCCATGCTAAGCAATGTCTTGGAAAGTGATAGAAATTACTGTGGTCCTTGAAGGTTTTTCCAAATACAAGCCATTCTCCTGACTGTGTTTGTAGATTTGTGTGCAGGATGGCAGCTCCATGCTCAATGCAATATTCTGCTGCCGATGCCTTGTCTTGTAATTGCCTACATCCTCTGTGGTATTATAGCACTGTCTGTCTTATTTAGGCTTTAGTCTGAATTATGTAACTTCCTTTGAATGGCAAATTTCAATAGCATTTCCAAAAAATAACTCTGGCGCACGCAGTAGATTCTGACTGTTTTTCTCAGGTTCCAGCCACGTTTGCTGTTTCCCTAGAGACTCTGCTCCTCAAAGTCAAGGAGCTTGACTCCTCAAACCGCTAACAATCCCAAATTCTGTTGCACTTTTCCCTGGTTATCTTACTGTTTAATTGCATATGGTTCCCATGTTTCATTTTTATGTGGAAGCCAGTATTCTTTGAATTCCTGTGATACAGCATCCTGGTGAGCCTCAGATGTCAGGATTAATTCAGAACTATTAGAAATATCCAGTACTTCAGCACCAGCTATTGTCAAAAGTGAAGCTACCTCTGACTGACATAGAAGCATTAAGCTGAAGAGTCACCTAGCATAATTTCCCACAATCACTGAGGGCCACACACTAGCAGAGGAGGCCAGAAGGACACAGAGTGTCCACACTTCCACACGCAGTCACTGCAGACCACTGCCCATCATCTTAGAGCAAACCAGGCTGCTCCTTTTCCATGACCCCCAATATCTGCTATTAGACAGTTTAAATTTTTTTGTCAGTCACCCTCCATGCTCCCAGAGAGCATTCAGACAATTTTCTTAGCTTTTTTTTTTCACCTATGGGCACCACAGCATTGCTCAAAATCAATTTCATTCCACCAAATGCAGAAACGTATCCTGCAGATGTGTATTATGTAGGTGTATGTTTGACCTGGTCACCAGCACGTCTTCATCATCACTGGGGAGAAATACAGGCATTACGGTGGAGCAGCTATTCTCAGCCTGAGGTATGTGTCTCAAATAGTTTGGACAAATCAGGCTCCGAAACCTCCAGTTTATCTCCACTGATTCTAAAGTTTGTCCAGACTGGCTGCTGCAGATGATATTCATATCATACTTCTCATCCAGTCTAATGCTGGGTGAGAAGTAACTCATTGAAGAAGTGTGACAGAAGCCTACTTTATTCAGTCTCTCATTCCCAACTCTTCAGACATGAGTAACATAAACGTGGGTGCAAGAATGGGATCTGTCTAGAACTTCTAAATGTCTTTAAGCTTTGATCATGGAAGAAAAGTGGAGTGCAACAGGAGTGGTTTCTCCTGGAAGGGGTGCAGTGGCTGGAAGGATACAGCCACCAGGTTCCAGTTTGCCAAGTTTCTGTGCAATCTTAGACATAATGCTGGGGCCATCAAATATTACTCACATTTTCCTGACATTCCTCACAAACAAAAAAGTGTGTAAAATAGCTCCAGTGAAAATCAAAGCAGGGTTTGTGTCCTATTGGCAGCAATGTCACAGAAAGAGAGTCCTGTGCCTTTTCAGCTTGGTAGACAAAAGCCAGGGATCTGCCAAATTTTCTAGTTTCACTTTAACTGCGGGAAAGAGGTTACAGAAGAGACCCCAAGATAGTAAAGGCTGATCTACATATGAAACACGCGGTTGAACAGCACGTGTTCTAGGCTGGTGGGGAGTTCCGTGAGCCTTCCAGCACAGCACTGAGCTCCAGCTCATACATTCTCGTCCGCAGGGGCAGTTGCCTCAGTCTCATTGCTCGTTGTCAGGGGTGGTGATGTGCTGTGATCTGGGAGGGGAGTAGCCTGCAGACACGAGGTTGTGCTGGCATCATGTGTTGCAAGAGTGGTTAGCACAAGAGCTGTTGCCTTTTGACTTTCCCCATGAAATCTGTGCTGACCAGGACTACGTGGCACTACACTGGTAGGCAGCCCCTGCAAAAAGATTTCTTGTTTGCTTGTGAATGCCATCCCCATTGATCACTTTCCAGCTGGCTTATATTGATTTAGCTTAATTCAATGCAAGTGTTTTACATGTAGAAAAGGCTCTGTGAATGTTCCCATGAGGTCTAAATCAGATCTGCTGTGTCTCTTGCTCTTTAAATCCTATTGTCACTCATGTGTAGCTTTCCTACACTCAGTACATGCTTATTCCTGGGGGGAGCAATTGCCAGGGGCTTAATTTTAGAGAGGAATGCTCACCCTGCTGTCTGGGAATGAAGCCTGGTGTAGACAACTTCAAAGACTAGACAGATTTGTTGCTGAGTTTAAAAGACATCTTCCCCTTGACTGGGATTTGCTATTGTATCCCTTTTGCTCTCATCTTCCTGTTCAGCATACGGGAGGTGCTCAGGTGCTTTCCAGACTGTTTCCATCTTTGGACCCTTTCAAATGCATGTGTTAGGTGCTAGCAAATTCTCAGCTCTGCCTCTTGCTCACTGAACATCACTGAATTTACTGAGGATGTGGTGGATTTGACAGGATCTGTGCTTAAAGAATCCATTGTTCGACTCTGTTTACACAGAGCCCTGGCACTCAGACAGCACAGACCTAAAAGAAGGGTTATTTTTAATCCTAATAAACTAGAACAGAAGGAGAGGGTTCTTTGCCTTCTTCCTTCACTTCACATCACAAGTTTAGTCCTAATGAAGGACTTCACACCAAATATAATAAAACAATGAATTATTTTTTCCTGTGTGCCTGTTGTTTTTCTAGCAAACATATGTGTTTGTTTATTTTTAGATTATAAAATGCAATTATTGTGTTCTCTGAAGTACACATGTAAAATTAAAAACATGTTGAGTCAACTTGCTGTTTAATTTATGTTAATTAAACTATTCAATGGGAAGGATGTTCCTGGTTAGGTCGCTTCAGTGGGATCTGGATTTTATTCCTGGCTCTGCCACAGATTGCCTGTTTGATTCACGGCAAGTCACTTAATCTCCCAGTGCTTCAGTTCTTCAT
The DNA here is from genome assembly GCF_003031625.1 of Empidonax traillii. Taxonomy (NCBI): domain Eukaryota; kingdom Metazoa; phylum Chordata; class Aves; order Passeriformes; family Tyrannidae; genus Empidonax; species Empidonax traillii. Next base: position 1,015,136 of record NW_020955384.1, on the reverse strand, counting down.
TTCCAAAATGACAATAATTCTCCTTCATCTTCTTTGTTTTGACTATAAATGTTTGAAGCAGGATATGTTTTGCACAGCATTTATCATAGTATACTCTAAGTCTACTTTATAATTGTATATATTGATAATAGGTCATCTTGTCCCCAAGAAAAAAAACACCTCTGCAAATCCTTCCCAATGCAATCAAATATACTTTCCACCACACCCAGACAGACAATGTCAGAGCTCTGTCAGATCATGCTCAAAACTGAGTTTTCATCAGTGCAAATATGCTGATCTCAGATTTCCAAACCCTAGGCTTTTATTCTCAAAGTTAAGAACTCACCTTCAAGAAGAGCTTAGCTCTTTCATTGCATCCTTAAACTTCATCTAAACTAAGGAGTGGATGAAATCTCATCAGAAGTTTTGCTACAGATCAGGTCCAGGCCTGTGAGTTAGGTAAGACAGAAACTCTGGCTTGAGCACACTTGGCCGGCACTCCTGGGAAAACTTGGTGCCATGTGAATGGCTGAAGGACCTGCTGAGAAACCTGTGATGGTTTCTCACATCACCATTTGTCAAATAATCAGTCTCCGAAGAGGCTACAGTGGTCTAGCAGGATCTACCTCTGACTGGCCTGATAACCACTTAGGAGCACTGACTATTTTCTGTCACAACTTGATGTATATGCATTTGTGCTGACCATCTTCCCACCCCACACACACACGTTTTATTCCTGTTTATTCACCGGTTGTGTTCTGCCTGGATGTTTGCATTTTGGTTTTGTACAATGCCTAGTGCATTGAAGTACCTGGCAGTACCAGAGTAGCAGTTACCAGAGGAGCTGCCCTCTGTTTTCAGTCAGTGCTGGCTTTAGATGAAGCGTTTTCTCAAGCTGAGAAACTCCACTGAACCCTAGATCTAAGACCTTATTTCTCCAAATCTGGGAACTTGAGCTATATTTGCAATAAAGAGAGTGAGCAGGAGCTAATGCCCGATGGGATTACACTGTTACTTTATGACCTGGCAGCACTCATACCGAGTGTTTTCCAACGACCTCTGCAGTCAGTATAAACCTCTCAAAAAAGACCATGATATCTGCAAGGCTTGCTTTCTTCCTGCTGCCTGTGTCTGCCTAGCGGTGTAAAGGCCAGCTCAGTCCCAAGATCTTTCTACCTGCGCAAAGCTCCCATGTAGCCACACTTCTGTCAGCCTAAAACTCCTTTCTTCACTTGACGTACATTGTACCATCATTTGCAAATGTAACTGAGGCATATCTAACATGAGGTTCACGATGTGAGGTCAGGGTGCCAACGCTTTGACTGCCTCGCTAGCTGGGTTTGGGCTGCTGTCTCACAGAAAAGGAAGAGTCCCACCTAGCATTACTGCCAAACACATGCCAGTTTTTGGTCCCACACTCCAAATGGACTTCCACTAAATGACACGCTTCCCATAGCCAACCTGGCAGAAAGGCCCACGTCCCAGGCATGACCCAAAGAGACAAAGTACCCATTCTTTACCGGCTTGTCTGGTCATGTTCACAGAGAGGAACTGGTGAGGATAGCAGTAGCACTAAGCTTTCTTAATGTCATCTGAAGTCAGTATAAACCCCATTCATTATAAAAATTTCCTGCACAGGTTAAATCTGCCCTCCTCATTGCTAGATACATTTGTCCAACAGCATTGTAGGCTGCGTGATGCAACTCACCACGCTCACGAACAACATGATCGTGCAATAGACCTCTCTTGCTGGCTATCCCTTGGGAGGCAAGTCCTGGCCACCAGCTGACACTCCCACGACAGATCAAACTAATGAGGCTGAAATAGAGGTCACTGAAGTTCAGAGCTGGTTCAGTTTGCACCTGGGTATTTAATTCTGTATGTCTCTGGTTCCCATCAATAAACTGTAAGCAAAGGAGAGCAGGAGGAACCAAGGATCAGGGTTTGCATGGACATCTACCTCCCATAACCCTCACACAGAATTAAAGTAAGTAGCCTCTGCTTCACCTCATTTAGCCAGCTCTCTAACAAGTCACACCTATTCCATACAGGCATTTCTGTCTTCCTCCTGATTCACTGAAAAACTCGCCCTCACTCTTTCCGTAAACTCAGCATCCTGTCTTCTGTTGAAGTTACAAGCCAGATGTTAGCTTAGCCAGTGATTAATACCTTGCAAAGGTCAGCTTTGAATCTCACTGCCAAGTTCACCCACCTCTCTGGGCAACTCCTTATACATCTTCTCTTTCCTTCATAACATATTTGCAGTTGAAAAATATTGAACCTGATATGTTACTTTATATCTTGAAAGCACATTAAAGATAACGTTAAATGCTGAGGAAATGTTTTGAGGCTGTGCTTGGAGAAGAAGGACCTGTTTAATTTCCTTCTACATGGATTGCTTGTAGCTCTGAAAGTCTGATCCCTGGCTGTCTGTCTAGTCCTGTGTAGCACCTAACTGCCTCTTGAAACGGCCCAGTGGATCTAAGGAATTCAATGGAATTAATGTCATCTATTGGTGAGGACACAGAAGGTTCACATCAAATTTTACGAACTGAAGGGTCCTCATTCTCTCTGAGTCCCAAGCCAGGCTTTGCGAGGTTAGACAAGTAGTAGCTCCATGTTAAAGATTAAAGCTGTCTTTGTCACATAATTCACAGCTTAGCTTGTCCCAGTTCTGTCTGGGCTTCTATGTGTGCGGTGTCACCAAAGAAGAAGCTCTGCTCTGCATCAACAAATGTGAAGAAACCCTTTTGATAGGTAATATTTTATGGAATTTGATCTTGGAGCCTCTCACGTAGAGAAATACAGTTAAGAGCGGGCAAATTTTGCCTGAGAGTGTTTTTGTTTTCTTGTTTCTTTTGAAGTAAAAGAGGAAATGTGGGAACCATTTCTAAATTGCCCATGCTCCAGAGTGACAGAAGAAACCCAGAAACAGATAAAGACCAACAGCTGGAACATATTGTGGTACAAGGAAGCAATTAGCTTATGGCATAAAAGAATGAAATCACATATAGACGCGATTTGTGTCTCCTAGCATCACCTTGGCAACCTGGAAACTTTAGGGCAAATGAGGCCCATGGTCCCAGGCTAGTGCTGGTGTGGCACAGAGATGTGCCACCCTAGAGGGAAGAGTTCCAGCCTTTCCTTAATGGTCACAACCTAAGACCTCACAGATGTGTGGGAAGAGACGAGAGGAAGGGGTCAGCAGCTTCCCCCCCTCTCTGAGCTTTCCCAGCACTGCTCCAAATTCCTGGAAAAGCTTGCTTCTCCCTGCTGCGAGGACACTTTGAGGAAGCTTTGGTCCATGTCCCCCTGGGACTTTGCATCATAAGCTGGGTGACTGGCCTCAGCCTCTCCGCTGTCCTGCTACTCTCAGTCACCCTCAGCTGTGGGCATTAAAGGACATCCTCACAGGATTGCTTGAAAGTTACATCATCAAACAGCAAAATGGTGAAAATACCTCAGGGTAGGAGAGGAATTTGAGATAAACCTTCTTTACCAGATATTGCAAAAGAAACCATAGTCTCATTAAAATGAATGAGCTAACTACGATTGCCTTCAGTGCTTGCAGGACTCCAGTCCCTACGTGTGCGATGCCATGCCGCCACAGTGATGAGCTCGGGACAGCATTAGCTGCATGAAGTCAGACGGCTGGATTGAGGGATGCAATCAAATTTCCTGCCCCGGTTACAGTTTTACCATCCAAAGCCTCAGTTTAATCAGTGGTTGTACTCATAGTGGGATTTGTTTCAGGAGGGATCCCATTTACCACTCCCAGTTTCTGAGAGCTGGTTAATCCTTTCACGGGGCAGGGTTCGCATATCATGCCTCATAAACTCCCTGTGTGAGGGTTTAGGAAGAAAGGACAGGATTTGTCATAAGTGCTCCTGCAAGCATATCTTCACAGCAGGCACAGAGATGCCCAGCCAGATGGCTTCACTCCATTAACTTCTCACCGGTGGAGATCAAGTCCAAAAATACACAGTGGCCAGATTCATGTAGGCTAACCTCATTCTGCCTCCCTTGAAAGGTCTGGGAACAGAAACACCCAAACTGTCCCTGCATAAGCCATCTACATGTGTATTTTTTACCACATTCATCCAGGTCTACATTTTCCAGCTTCCAACTGGCGAGCTTGCATCATGATATGCTTTGTGACCCTATCAGCGCAGAGGATCTCCACACAGTGTCCCGCTGTGTGGAGTGGACGTGCTCGCTCCAGTCCCACTGAGGTTATGGAAAAATTCACTGCATGCAAAGGGTCACAGCAGCATTTGTACTTTCAGGAACCCCTCCCATCAAGGACTACCACTGGTCCTGTGTGGTGCAGGATCAGTTTAAAATAACTTCACTTAGAGCACTCCATGGAAATCCCCTGCCAGTCACCCTCCTCACGTGCTTTTTGTTCTGAGAATCAACAGGCCTCAAAGAGCGGTCTCGGAAGAGGCCACATCTGTACAGAGTTTGCTTTCATCCCCACAAGGGTTCCCAAACAATGCCAATGCCAGCCAGAGATTTGCTGAATGGTATGAGAACCAAAGGCTTTCTTTGCTTTCTGTTCATCCATTAAAACTTTGTGAGTCAAAATTAAGAGGACAGGAGTGGGAGCTTTAGGAGGCTGTGGTTTCTCACAAATGCCTAAAGCTAAGTACTAATGAGAAAGTTAAAAAAAAAAAAAAAGTCTGCAACCTATCACCACAGCAATGCCACAATTAGAGACAAATCCAGTGTGCGCTGCCTTACATTTATGATGCAGACAAACTAATTTAGCTAATTAGGGCTGTCTACAAAATGCATATGAAATAGTACTCTGTCTTCAAGGCCTGGTATCAGAGATTCTTGCTACTGAAGTCCAAAAGTGCACAGACACATAGCATGGGCACCTGCTACTCTCCGAGCATGGAATTAGCCAAAACACTCCTGTATGGGAAGTTTTGAGTATTTTCTTCATTGTCCCACCCATAACTGACGGGTGAAACCCAATCAGTTGAGAAGCCCACAAGGACAAATGTATACAAAACTGTCTTTGATTTCGGAATTTAAGAAACAAAAACAAGAGAAAACAGAAAGCCCATTTGGTTTCTCCCATTTGAGATTAAGATTTATTTTACAGGTCTTGAGTAATCCTAAACAAATTAAGGTATGATCTAGCTTCTTTGAGAGAGCAAACTTTTTTTCTTTGTTGTGCAAAGATTTTTTGTTGTTGTTTAAGAGATGCTTCTATGCCCCCGAAGTTCAATCTGTGTATTCTGATAGCAACTGTTTGTGCAGCACAGAAGCTCAGCAGAGAAGTTCAGTCACAGCATTACTGAGGTGCTGGCACTATCTCCATGAGAATTAAAACCGGGACCACAATAAAAGACTTCAGCAACTAGTTTTGAAAAATAATTTAATGTCATGAAGTTTGGTGGGAAGAAAAGAGGTAGAATTGTATTTAAGAAAGTAGCCTTTAAAGAAACCCATCTTTCTGAACTTGTTTCAGACTTTGACTGTGCCTGGTATTGCCCCCAGCCAGAGTGCCCAGCATGAGCTCCCTCAGTGAACCCAACGCCCTTCTTTCAGGCACATGCCCAATTACCTCCATGTGGGTTCCTTCCCACATTCCAAAATCCTGCCTGGATCCCACAACAGTCTCAGGACTGTCCCTGGGAAGAAAAACAAATACCTTCTTTTACTGGGCGTGGACCAACTCACATTTGCCTCATTTATCCCAGAGAAGTGAAGATATTGCCTCACAGATGAAATCAGCTCGAGTCTCCACCTCTATTTCCAGTAAAGGGAGAACCCTTTCTCTTTAGACAAAACAGAAGGAGTGGGCTGAGAGAGACCACAGCATCCTTTGCCACTCCAGACTTGCCCAAAGTAAAGAAGAGAGTCTATGTGTTACTCCAAAAGGAATTTCTCTGCTTCCTGCTTCTCACCATTCCCGGCTGTTGCAGCATGCGGTACATCAGTATGTGTGCTCAGCAGGGGAAAAATGCCACTGACCGAGGTGGTGGTTGTGAGATGAAAAAGGTTGATTCACACAGTGGTTTCTTCTGTCTTCCTCTGAATGCTTTCACTTCAGGAGCCCCTTCCTCGTTACAGCTGGAAAAGATGTAAACAGAAGCCAGTCCCAGCTGAAAATAATTCTGCCTGTGTCCTTTGTGGAGCCTGTTCGATTTTCCTACTGGTTTTGCCTCCTAATATCAAGCCAGGTTGTATCTCAGCACTGAGGTCACAGACAAATAGGAGCACAGGTCACCCACAGTTTCTTCCACTTTATTGGAAGTTCTAGTGGCTTTAGCAAACAGGTGGAGCAGGATTGCGTCTTATCCCATGGAATGAACCACAAGAGGGAGACAAATATCCATGGGGTGCCACTGTGGGCTCATGCCTTTGAAGCCTAGGTAGGAAAAGGTATTTTTCAGTTCTTGAGAGATTTCAAGGTTTTTTCCTAACCCAAAGTTGAATCTCAAAAATTCTCAAGAATGAAACACAGAGAAATAAAACGCATGTAATAAAAACTTCCCTCTTGCAGTTTAAAAGCATTTCATTTCCAATTTGGATTAAGGGGGGGGGGAGGGGAAGTTAATTAGTGCTCATTTAATAAGTGTTCATTCACAGAATCATTGAAACATGACACTTCAACCTTTGAAAATATAAAATTTACACCTTGGGACCTCAGTTTCTTCTCCAAGCAACTGCTGGATTTGGAGAGATGGTGAAATACAGCCCTTCCCACAGCTTTTGGCTCCTACCAAAACTATGTAATTTGAAAGTTCCTAAGAAATCTCAAGAGACACAGAGCCAATTCAAACATAGGATACAATGGTTGCTTTTCATGTTCTCCGTGTCTCTGACATGAGCCAAAAAATTAGTCTGGATAAACACAGAAGATTTTTATCTAGAGAAAGAATCTTAAAACTGTGAAGCACAAGAACGAGGATGTAGGAAGAACAGAGCTCATGCTTGGCCCCCACCTGCTCTAGGCACCTGCAAAAGATGCCACCACAAATTTAGGGTTCAGAAGAGCTGCTGCCAGTGTTCAACTCCATGTGTAGCCATCCCACGGATGATGGAAGTCCGTGGAATAGAACTTTGGAGACACTCCCCACATTTATGTCCCAAAGCACAAAAAGTAGGGGCCGTGTATCTCACTGCTAGGCTGCATTAGCAAAGTATTTGAATTCCTGCATGAGCCTAAGGGCTCAGAATGCTGAAAATAAGATCTAGCTGCAAACCAGAACAAACTGAGCCCCTAGCACAAACATTTCCCATGTGAGATAATACCTGACTTTCCAGGTCAACGGACAAAAGAAATGTGGTGTAAATATCTCTGGCTATAGGCCAAAAAAGCACCCACTAAGAATTCAGTCTGAAAAAGGTAGTCAGTGGAAATTATCATCTGGGAATGGTATGACATATGGCTGCAAGTGATAGACCATTTATCTGTGCAACCGAAATGAAACACTAATGTGAGAGCATATAAAGATAGGGCATAATGTGAGATAAGAGCTACCCTCCTGCTCAACCCTGTGACACAGACTGAGGCTACATTAACAGCAGCAAACCATACAGTTCCAGGCTCGTTCTCTGGCAACTCTGGCATGATTCAACCACAGCCATGTTATCGAATTCTTCTAGCCTCCAGAGTATCCTGTGGGGCATGTCTGCAGACTAATGCTGGTTCCATGTTGTGCTTGGGAATTGTCTGGCACAAGACTCTTCATCTTATGCCAGAATATGACAGAGATTGGTATAAAAATTTAACAGTATAGGCAAATCAGGGCCATTGTCCTTGCTATGCCATTGTTCTATTTACTAGTATAGACATAGCCTGAGATGCCAGCTGCAGGGTGACACTTCACATATTTCTCATTCTTCTTTATGTCCAAAGTCCCTTCTGAAGCATTATCAAGATTATTAGTTGCGCTTTTAAAGAAGAATGAAAATAAAATTGATCCTTCAAAGAAGTCCAACTGTGACTGCCTGGTTCTCTGTGCTGCTATTTCTATGTCTTTTAGTGCTGAAGAATGTCAAGAAGGAAGGAGACAGAGATCTATTGCCAGCTTTCAGGAGCCCAGAGAGTACTTCAAATGTTCCAGTATCCCATTCCCTGTACCAGCAGCATCCATGGCTCATTGTTTGTGGTCCTCTTCCTGCCAACATCTGATACAGTGATGCCAGCCAAGTCCATGCAGGGTCATTGGCAGTTACAATAGCATGAATTTTACAAGAAAACTTCAGAACCATTTCTGTGTCAGGAAGATATTTCTCAATGAATGTACTAATAAGCTCAGGACCTGTTTCTCATTTTACACTCACATAAGTGTACCACTCGCAAATGTGCTACAGCAGGTTGTGAAATCACAGCTGAGCCCTTGGAGTCATGTGTGAGCCTCCCAGCTTTGCAGTCAGGGTGCATGACTAAACTCTGTGTAAAAGTTGGGGTAAGAACTGCATTCACTTCATCCTTTGGTGACAGGAAAGTACCTGCAGCAAAGCGCACAGTGAGATTAGAGACCAGCAGCAATAGGGCAATGATTGGCTTCAGTGAGACCTAATTATTCCCGTAGTGCCTGTTGCTGAAGGTTGTTTTCCACTGTGAAGTTTAGGGAAGCTTTCTCTCCAAAGAAACCCCATGCTGCTCATTTTGAAATCAGTGAGAATTCAGAATTTTCAAAAAAAATAGGACAATCAAGCCTGCCAAGTGAAGGGAGATCTGTCGGCCACTGTCTTGTGAACCTTAGGGATTCTTGGAAGAGCAATGGTTTTGAAGACTTCAGGATAAATCCATAAAGCTTTTCCTTTCCCATCTGTCTCCTTATATATTTTACCATAGCTTAGATGCTACAGTTTTTTCCAAAGGTAACTTAACAAAAGAATATTCATAGAGAATTCTCCACCTCCTTAACAATCTCTTCCTGTGCAATGTTTTAACATGGGGAATGAAATTTTGTAATTAGAGAAAAATACAGCAAAAGGCACACAATTCAGGTCAAGAGGAAGAGGAAACTCAAGCATTTCTTCTTCTCTTTCATCAAATCCTATAAAATAGGTTTAGACAGTTTTTCAATATATAGAACTGGGAGAAATGTATTCACTCTCCTAGCAAACAAAGAAAGCCAAGAGGCTTCCTTAAAGACACCACTGCAAAATACCAGCTAAGTGAACACCATATATTGAGAAATTAAAGAACTTTTTTATGTATTCGCAACAACCTTTAAAAAATTTACCTATGATTTAAGGTGTGGTAATGGGGATTTATTAACCAGGACTGCTAGATATGTGTGTGAATACAAATATGCACGTGTGTGTGCACATACACTGTATTTTTGGTTTGTTCTTTTTTTGCTGAGCATCTGCTTGCCCAGATATGCTCATATAATTGTCACACTCGAAGCTCCGAAGGAATGAGAATAATATCAAAGGCTCACACTCTTATTCCCCACCATGGGAACCCAAATACATCCTGTCTCAAATAAAGGAGAAGTTAAGTAACATTAGAGGTGGAATTAATGACAAAGTGTTCCGGTCTGTGCTTAACCCTTTTCACTCACTTCCATGACCCATTCTAACCACAGCAAGTGTTAGAGCCCTAAAACACTGGTTTGTGGTTTGTTTACTCAAGGATGTGGGGATTAAGTCATGCTACTGTTGGGTTTTCTTTTTTTTTTTTCTTTTGTGTTGTGCTTTTAAAGCAATGATAGAATCAAAGGATGCTTTTTTACCACCCTAAAGGATCTTCATCCTCTAAGGCACTGCTGACTTGACTTACTAGCACAAATTGATTCATGCAATATCTCCATCTATATACTATGTTCATTGCTATCTGCAGCCCCAGTGCTGAATAAAATGAAAAGCCCATCCATCTGAAGCATCTTGAATCTAACTTTGCTTTACACTCATTCCTTGTTCTCCTATTGTTCTCGATGCAGCACTGAAACCCATTTCAAATTAGAATGTTTTCTCTCCCTTAAAACCTTGTAATCATCAGTCTCATTCGTGCCTCTTCTTCATGCTACTTCCCAAATTTTCTTGCTGCCTAAAACTTAGGGCTCAGCTGTGTTAGTTTATTCCCATTTGATGTTACAAATCTCCCTTACAAATAACTAAAACTACTGTGGACTAAATAATCCACAGCACTGATTTCATTGCCCCAGCTCAGTAAAGAAAACTCTGTTGTACTTAACCCATTCTAAAATGACACCCTGACTACTCTTTTGCTAGGAGCACTGTTGTATTCCAGCTGCCATCCCATCCATCAACTATGATACTGCTTCAGGTCCTACCTTGTACAGTGCTATCTTGATCCAGATGTCATTGAACTCCTCCTGCCACAAGTATCTGATTGTTCTCATCATAACCCCCACCTTCTCTTTCCTCCTGAGACTCTTGTGGATACCTACTCCTCCTCAGGATTTGAAAGCACAGGCCCTCTTTCCTCAGATAATGATTTTTTCTTTGCTATGCTCTAATTATAATACAGTACTCAATACACAGGTGTGTGTTTTAAAGGAATCCATAGCACACGTCTTTAATAGAGCAGAGATATTTCTGCTGGCAACTGCTATTGTTCAACATGCTCTTCTATCGTTGCTTGTTGTTCCCTACACTATTTCTCACCTGGTAAACAGCAGAGGAGAAGGACTTGTCTGTCCCAGTCACTGGCTACCACAAACTTCCATGGATCACAGTCCTGATCCACGGGGTGAGCCATGCTGCATGCTGTTGGTGATTACATCCACTAGTAAGTGAAAAATAAAAAGCACTACTTCTCCTCTATTTTACTATATATCCCTAATTTTTCTGTGCCTGGCAAGGCTGGCAAGTGCTGATCTTCAGCTTGGGATTTTAGTAAGATAGCTCAATAAACAAAATGACATCATGTCATTACATCAGTATTTTCCTGTAGTTTTGAATCAGCTTGCTTGCTTTTACAGGAAATTATATGTTCACTGTTCCTCCAACTTAACTGACACCAGGGAAGTGCCACACACATTACTTTCAACATTTAGCTCTCAAGTGCCTGAACAACATTCCCATCATCCATTAAGTACCCACCCAGAAAACAGACTTTGTCATTATACAAGTAAAGGCAGCTAAATAAACAGAAAGATCAGGTTTAGAGTATAAAAGCTTGAAAAATTTATAATATTACTTCTGGGGGAAGGGTGAAGCAAAAATTACAATACCTTGTCCTGTGGGGCCTTCTGGCCCAGTTCAAAACCCTAGATGCTGTGGAAACACAATACTGATGCCAAGAGACCAAAGTTTTAATGACTCCATCTCCCACCTCCCCAAATCCTTTCTAATATTATCCATGATGTAATCGCAGCCTGAACTATTCATGTTAGCATTGATTGGAAGGGTTTTGCAGAAGAAAGAATAGTAGAAAATGGGAGTTCATTGTATAAGCCGAGATAGTGTGAACTAGTGCAAAAAAACCTAAACATAGCAGATGGAAACCAAGGGACCTTCTGCATTGTTCATGGACTACAGGACAGTACACAAAATCACAGACTTAAGATCAGCATCTCCCTTGAGGACCTCAGTGAAACAAAAGAGTGGAAAGCATTGTGTTTATGGGTTAGATCGGGTTTCATAGAATCATAGAATGTTAAGGAGTTGGAATGGACCTTAAAGATCAAGCAGTCCCACCCACCCTGCCATGGGCAGGGATACCTCCCACTAGACCAGGTTGACCAAGGCCTTGTCCAACCTGGCTTTGAACACTGCCTTTCTAAGATTCCTCCCTTCTGATCAATTTAAATACAACTCTGTTCTACTGCTCCACCAGCAATAAGAAGAAAAAATACTAATAAATTGACAAGAAGTATTGAAAACCTCATTACTTGTTGGAAAGGAAGGGCAGAAGGTAAAGGGGAAAGTGTCATAGTTTACAGCCACGTGTTTTCAAATAAAGGCTAATGTATGCATACCAGCACCCACTTTTACACACCAGTGCCAAAACTGATAAACTGCCAAGTGATCTTTGCAGTGACACTACACACAGAGCAGAGCCCTTAAAATCAGCCCTTAAAATGTTATACTTTGGGCCATTAATGTAAGTTGGAAATAACTTCATGATTTTACCTTCACTACTACCAAAGATGGTTTTGACGAGTTCCTAGTTCAGGATTCAAATTCCTGTTTGACTCTTAACAGGCTTCTACATACACCAAGCTCTAGACCATATGTAAACCTTGCCATCTCAAAGGTTTTGTGAGACAATATTTATAATTGCAATTCCAGGGATTAAATTATGCATATGATCTAACACCCTGCATCTGATCACTGAGCTAGCTACAGCACTATAGTCCCATCCCAAAACCTGCAAGCATCTTCTATAACAGTCCTGTCAACAGTTCATGCACATTTTAAAATCATCAAAATGTTTTTCACTATTTCTCCAGGAGAAAAGAGCCCTTACAACACATAAACAAACACAAAGGCACAGACGTATTTCTTTGCTTTATTTCAGTAAAATCATGCGTTTTTTATTAAAATGTGGTGCTATCCTGTGATTATAACAATCTTCTTCCACAGGAAATTTATGACTAAGTATGTGTAAATACTCATCTCAGGGTTCTGCCCTTGTGGTGGCTTCGGTCACCCTCAGAACTTCTCACCACGTGTGTGTGTGAATTGTGTCATAGTTGTGTGTATAATACATTCTCCCTTCCTTCGCCTTCCCTACCAATCTAGCTGCTTGCCAAGTATGCTGGCTGGCCTCCTTATTAGCAATAAAAATGGGACCCGAGTCCCAGCAAGACTCTGATGGAAGCTAGAAGCATTTCCATTGACTGCAGTGGAGTTCAGCCCACTTCCACCATTTCAGCAAGGGTCTCCCAACTCTATTATCGGGTGGTTGTGGACACTGGTTGATTTAGTCCTGTGGACTATAGAGAGCTTTTGAGTACACAACTGCAGCACAGGCTAAGGGCACTCCACTGTCACTAGATAAACTCATTATATAATGCAGCTCAGTGCATGTGCCGTGGCCTCTCATGTATTCTTCCATAAGGTACGTTCATGTACGTGGAAATTTGGTGGGGTTTCGGTGGCAGAGGCAGATTCTGCCACTCTGGAACCACAGCTTTCCCAATGAGGCTATCACATGTCTGGATCTGCGTCTCACCCCAAGCCCCACACACTATGCCTAGGGCAAGCTGTGTGTGACCCCAACACGCTCTGGCAACAGCTGGTCACCCCTAAGTGGGATGAGACCAAGGCTTACTAAGAAAGCTGAGCTCAAGCTTCCAAGAAGCAAAGAGAAAGGGAGAAGTTTGAGCTGCACGTTGTCATTGTCGGTGGTATTTTGCAGGCTAACGGTAAACTCGAGTTGTTTATTGGATCCCAGACTTTCTTTGCATGTATACAGGAAAACAGATGCTTCCCACTCCCAGGCCTCATGCCCAAGCCAGGCTCCCTCAGCAACACTTGTGCACAGGGTACACAAACAGGGCAGTAGAGACATTGCTTCCTGCCTCTGTCTGCTTTGAGCTGGTGATAGAACATTATCTATGCCGCACACTTCTTTGGCCTCCTTGCCAGGGTATCAGGCGGGCTCGCAGCATGCAGTTTGCTTTTCCTGTGCCGTAGGAACAGCTGCTGCCTCTGCTCACAAACAGGGAACAGAGGCCAGGGCTTGCAAATGCTCAAACAGGTGGCATGGGGTATAGATGAGAGAGCTGGGAAGTGAGCCACGTCTCCCAGAGCCTGAGCAGGTGTGTGCCCTAACTACTAGGTTACCTTTCATCTTCCAGCATTAAAGGCCTGGCATGGTCCACCCATAGCCCTATCTTCAGTAAGCCTTAGGTGCAGTCCTTCATTTGATCCATTTATGCCAGCAGCAAATTAAGTTTCAGACTCTTACAACGAATTAGAGAGGTGAAGGGGAAATAGGGCACAAACTCATGTGCCTGGACATATGCTTAACTATTTGGCTTCAGGATGGCCACCTATCAGTCTCTTGCCTCTTCTTCTGAAGCAGTGGTGCTGGTCCCTGGCTGTGACAGGACTGTGATTTATTGCAGCTGTGTGCCCTTCTGTGGTCTGAAGACGATCCTTCAGCTTTCCGCCTGAAGAAAGTCCTCACAAGTGACACAGGCTGCTTGAGAACGTGATGCACTCACTGTTCCCCTGTCCTGTGGCATTTCTTTATATAAGCAGCTGAATTGCAAAACATATCAGTGTTCATTAGTAATTTTGTTATTTATAGTGATCTGCCACAGATGGAGACGGCAGCCCCATTCTATCTTTAGGGCGTAGTGCCTGCCTGTCCATACAGACAATTGGTAATTAGCTCAAGAACAATTTGTTTACCTATTCTCAAACTTCAATAAATAGGAGACCCATTTATCTGCCAAAATTCAGCTCCCTCCCTTTGCCAGATCTCCAGGTCAACTGCTTAATGAATTGAGCTCATCGCTTCAGGCATTTAAGTAATGGCAAAAGTGTCTTTAAAGGAAATGAAATACGTAATAAAAAATAACTGGTTATGTGCTGAACAAAGAGCATTTCAATCGAAAGGATCATGAGCACAGGACAAGATGAACATCACAGGGTGCAGAAATGGACCAACCAGTACATAAGGGAGACGTAGTGTGTATCTATTCTAGTTACTCCTGACGTGCACTTCCTACCAGTACAGCCTCACAGCTCTGAGCCAATAACTCCAAGAGAACCCTGCATGAGCATGAAACTGGAGAAGAAAAGGTAGAGAGGATGCTCACAGTTTTTCAAGTAAAATCCCACATATGCTCTAAGAGGCACTTGCGTGACTTGGGTGGTAGAACCCTGCCCAGTGCAAAGGCCACACAAGCCAGGGAGAAGATATGACTTTTTTTTTTTTTAAATTGCTGATTCCAACCCCTTTGTTTTCTTTTATTCACTATACCCACTCCTGAAGTGAGGGAAGAGAGGAAGAGGCTTTATGACAGATGGACTTTGTGAGTTTCACCTAAGGGTTGGCCCCAGTTCTCTCCCTCCTTATACCCCCTGCCTTCCCTCTGGCAGGAGGGGGACATTCACTATTAAGGCCAAAGCAGTCTGTGTGGTAAAGAACAAACAACCCTTGTCTTTCTCACAATTCAGATTCTGTCAGCATCTGAAAGTGTTCAGTTACTCCAGCTTGCAAATGTGACTGTGTTTTACATGCATGTACATGAGTGTACACACATCCATATGTACAGGGTGGGAAAACTGCTATCATGCAGCAGATCTGAGGAGTTCTGCCTGGCTTCCGTTTCCAATCATATGGGACCCAGTAAAGAGCCACTTGCTTATTGCCCTACTACCTAGACAAACTTCATTTGGCCTTTCTATCTTCCTATCAGCATCAAGGAAGGGGATAAAAGCTACTAAATAAAAGAAAATTATTTAAAACACCATGGCTGGAAAGAAATAACTACAGAGGAGCTTATTCTTTTGTCTTTCAGCTCACAACTCCGAATTTCCCTGTAGTGGTCAAGCTAGGACATGCTCATGCTGGAATGGGGAAGGTAAGTAAAAGAAAAAATATATATCACTCCGGAAATGAACATATATGTGGGACAGCCTTCCTGTGATCATACATGGCATGTGGCCAGCCAGCAAAGGGGTTAAACCTACCTACAGCCTATCTGGGTCGCACTGGCTTTTCCTGTGGGAGAAAAGACCTTTTTCTGCTGTCACGCACTTGGAGACAGGCTGTGGTATTGGGTTGGAGGCTGTCTGGGGTGTGGGAAGGGGGGTTGTGAAGAGTGGGGGAAAAGCTGGCTCGGCTGAAGTCATTAGGCTTGTCTATTATATACTTTCTACTCTTCTGAAAGTGGTAATGTTGTTTATTCAAGCACCTGTAATATGCAGCTACACCCCATAGCTCTCACAATGAGAAGCAGTGGCGCTGGGCTTCTTGAGTGCATTATGATGACCTTATTCAAGAAACGGGAACCCTTCAGTTATTTTTTTTCCTCCTTGCAAGGAAGAACAAGACTTTACAAAGCAGAGTGGCTGGTTGCCTGCCAAAGAATCCTGAAAAATAGTTCACTACCCAGAAGGACCTGTTTGTTTTTCCCAGGCTCTCTGGGATCTTTATTTCCCCAGTGAATTAGCAGCCCCTGTTTCTTGGGGTGACTGAGCTCCCCTCTCAGTAAGGCATCGCCAGCACATTCCTGCTACACTTTAGTCTTCTCTTTCTTGCCTGTATCTTTTAAAAAGGCATTCCCTATCTGTCTAAAACTTGATTTGCTCAGAAGTAGGAAATTCTGATGTATCATCTCTGAATCCAACGGTAGATGAACTTCATAACTGATATGCCTGCTACAGTGCTTCCCCAGAGCAGACAGACCTTCTCCTGGCCTCAAAATTATATATAGTTACACCAAACTTAACTTGGTACAGCTTGTTTGCTTGTGCTCTGGAAACAGAAGCCCTTTCTGGCTTGCTGGATTGCACATGGAAGCTCTCATAATCTTTCTTGCTTTGGTTGCAATGCTTCCCTGTCCGGATGGCAGCTGCTGGAGAGGAAGTGGGCGCAGATCCCCATGCTAGTGGTAGGGTTGGCTTTCAGCATCAAGGAACAAACAAGCATTTAAATAAGCAGGAAATGTTGGTTAAAATCGTGGTGCTGCACATGTAAAGCAGGCAAAGGTGCCATTGAATTAGAGTGCATGTGGACAGCCTAGAGGTGTTTGTAGGGAGAGAGCCACTAACATGTCCCTAGGATGGATTTCATTAGCAAAATCTAACCAGGAAAAACCAGGAGGAAGAAACCTCATCCTCTCTCTTGAGACCCCGCAGGCCTGGATCTCTCTGACTGCTCTGCCATTTCACCATAATGCAGGGAGAGCTTCATGTCTCATGCACCAAGGACCCTCAGTGGCTACAGAAATGAGGGCAGAATCAGAGATAAGTACCACAATCTTAACAGTGCTTCCAGACAAAGCTCTCGGCAGAACTTTTAGCTATTGTCTTCTGCACCACACACCAGATCTTCTTCCACATCTCACTTTCTCTCCCATTTTATTCTTTAATGATGTTGGTTTTTGCCGTCACAACTTACAGAGGAAGAGAGTTTCTATTCAAATTCCAGGCACAATTGTATTCAGCAGTACAAGGGGGGTATGTAGGAAGTCATTCCAGATGAAGATAGGCTAACAGCCAGCATCTTAGAAGAAAGAATTGATCTGAGGCCAAGTTTACTTTAGTCCATTATGAAATTAGTGACTACTAGCAAGGTCTGAATGTGAATTTGGGCACAGAGTTTCAACACTGCTCTGTTCAGTAGATGGGGAATGTACAGGAACCAAGAGTTGTTAACCTTATGGTTTTAGTTTGGGCCCCTCTCCAGCCACAAGCAGCCTGAAGGAAAGTTGGGACAGGTTAAATTTTCTTGAAGTCCCACTGCATTTCATTGCACAGAGCAAAAAGAGAAGAGTGAAAGAGAAAATAAAATAAAGAGTAAGTCAGTTGGTTTAAAAGACAACTAACAAGAATTTGTTTCATGTTGTTTTTAAAACAATAGGGTTCAAGCCCAAGTGGAACTGACAAAAGGAAACCACAGAAAACATTGGGAGAAATACAGAGAAGCAGAACTATGGGTATACTAGAAAAGTAACACCTATAGGTTAAAAAAAAAAAAAAAAAATCGAACCTACAATTAAGTAATTCAGAAGAGGAAAGTTTCCAGGAGAAATTATTGTAGTTGTAACCATCATAATGTAAAAGCAATAACCAGTGATGATAAGGAGATTATAGAGAGCTAAAGGATTCCTCTGCTTTGGTCTTCAGAAGCAGAGGTGATAGCAGGAAATATCAGGTCTTTGGCTTTAAAACATACGTAATATGAAAAGAGAGAGGTTTGCTTTTGATTTGATGAATGTAACAAAGTAAATGTTAATACAGCACCTGCATAAGGTCATCTTTTGTATTAAAGCAGTGACTGGAGAAACAAAGGATAAAATAATCAACCTAATAGCCAAAGTACACATGTGAGTATTAAAAATAGTACTTACTGCAACAAATGTTGCCAAGATAGCGAGCCATGTATTTGTACCTGCAATGGGTGCTTCAAAGGATGCGAGCATTTAGATTGCAATCTTATTACCAACAGAAATTGTCAAGGAAGTACTTGCATTTTTTATGTTACTAATGATAAAATCACGTGTAATGGGAGGCACCATGACTTAGAAGAACGAGCAAAGATGGGAAGTCCAGGCACTGTTATTCTTTATTTGTACTGAGGCAGTGGCCAGGAGCCAGAAGAATTCTGGACACAGAAAATGCCTCTTCCCCAAAGAGCTCCACCACTGGCTTGGAGGGAGATTGGTGTTATTTCACAGTTTTTCTTCAGTTTCTCTGTGTAACAGACCAGAGGGATTATAATGATTACCTGATATTTATTGCTAATTCATGTTCATAAGGCTCTTGGCAGTATAAGAAGTGCTGAGTGTTTATTACTTTGCAATAATTGCTAGAAAGTGCGTAGTTATAATAGACTTTCATTTTCACATATTGTTTGTTTTCACATAATTTTCAAATTATGTGAAATTTCACAAAATTCACTCACCACATTTTTTAATCAGAGGGTTGAACAAAGAATCCTCAAAGCTAAAATGAAAAATAACCACATTAGGACTTGTACAAGACAGGCTTCATTAATTGCCTTCCCCTTAAGGGTGGGTCGTCACAACTGTCTTTAGCTTGGAAGAGAAAATTAGTATTCAAGGTCAGAAACAGAAGGGGTAACAGTATACCATTAGAGAGAGAAATGCTCTTGCCAAGTGATGTGTGCGTGTGAGGTGCCTGTGGAGATGAAGAAAACAAATTTGCAATAAAAGGCATCTTTTGAAATTTCCATTGAGAAATGCAGAGACAAGAGCCTCTCTATTGACTTGGACAGAGACGCCAGTAATAGCTTTCACCCAGAGACAGACAATCTTCTAATCTAAAAACAGAACATATGCCCCTTAGCCCCTCCCATGACCATCGCTATCCTCCTTCCAAAATCTGGGGTCACTACATATTTCAGTGGCACTGGAAGATCATAACAAGTGCTCTCTGTGTTGCTGGTCCTATCCAGTATCAATACACATAAAATATCTGTAGAAATACTGCTTAGACAACAGTTTACAATGGAGTCAGCATAGAAGGACCTTTCTCATTTTGTACTCAAGTTGCTCAGATTCATGGGATCAACAGTACTCAAGCAATCTTCCAGGGACACCATGGATGGACACTGAGAGGCGAAGTCTTTCCTTGTGCATAACAGAACTGTTGCTTACCCAGCAGTTCCGTAGAGGTCAAGGCATTTTTAAGCATTTGAGCCATTTGAGCATACCCACCCCATAAGTGATTGGAGGTCTCTGCTGAATAGGGCGAGCACTGCAGTGAAAAAGGAATAACACTTCTTCCTGACTCCGGACCTCTGGACCCATGGAAAAGAATAAAGCTCTGAGTGTGTTAGTATCTGCCATTTGTGTGCTAACGTGACCCTAGAGTGCCCTAGGAACAGAGCCCAGCACTGCAAATGCACTCAAAGGGCCCCTTCACCTCTTCCTGATCAGATCATGAGAAGAAAACAACTGCCAGATCTGCAAAGAGAGGAAAAACAGTATCTGTTCATGTGACTTTATATATATTTATATTAATTTAATTTTTTTTTTTTTTTTTTTTTTTTTTTTGCTAGACTTCTTTATTTTTAGACATCTCTAATTAGGTCAGTTTAAGAGTCACCTTCTGTCCCATCCTGCCCCATAATTATGAAAATACCTTCCCAGTACAAATCCTGGCTCAGATGAATTTATTACATTGTAGAATAAAAACTTGTTGTTCATAATAATATGGTCAGAGTTATTTTCTCTCTTACTGGATGGGAAAGACTTCTCTGCTTCTTTTTTTTCCATGGTATAAATATAGCACAAACTAAACAGAGCCACTCTGTAATGTAAAAATACTGCAAGGTTTTTATCAGGAAGGACAGCTCGTCACCTTGTCTCTCTCGGGACTGGAAATAGAATGTTCCAAAAGTGAGAGCTTTGAAAATCCAGTGTGCTAAAGAGGAAAGGAAGGGGAAAGGGCTGCCTCGGTTTGTCAAGGAACAAATATTTTCTTTTACAGAGGACAAATAATGACTTGACATGTAACATTCATTCACAACAGAGCAGCCCAATCACTGCGTTCCCACTGACTCACAAGTGAGGAGGTTCCAAGTGTCTTGAAAATAGCAAAAACATCCCCATTTCTTGCACATCAGTCTGAAAGCTTTTGCTGGACACAGAAAACAGTGACTGATCCAGGGCACTGGGGCCCAAAGCTGCCTAGACCTGGCGTTTGTATTAGGAAGATTTCATGTATTAAAGGCATCATCTTTAATGTGTGGGGGAATTTCAGTTTGAGGATAATAAGGAAATGCAGACTCCACAGTGTCTTTATAATTTTGAGGTGGGTTAAAATTAGGCTTAAACTGATTCTGTGTCAGTTGGATTGGGTATTTTCTGAGAAGGGGGGTATAATTTGGGGTAAAGGAGAGACTCAGAAAAACCAGTTCCTCTGAAGCTAAACACTCAGTGCATTTCACAAGCCAGCCAAGGCTCAGTTAAACACCACATTGCCAAGCTCAGCCTCGAATACTTAACCTTCCAGCTGAACCTCTCTCTAACCCCAGCTTGGACACACAAAGTGCTTCTGAAAGTCAGTCATCTCCAAAGTAGTATATGTTCAACCTGCAAGGCAGAGTTAACACTGGATGATGCTCAGAGAGACAAGGCTAGGGCAGCCCTAGCAGATCTTAGTGCTTAAGATAACTATGGCACTTTGGCTGACTGACTATTTTTTCACATGGCCACATAACTAATGAAAACAAAAGGGGACTGTGAAGGAATACCTTGCAGTGCCTAGGCTAAATATGAGAGAGGAGTGCTGTACCCCTGGGACCCTGGCATCTGGGAACATCTGGGATGTACAAGATGCAGTAGATGAGGGGACCTTGAGACAGAGGCAGCAGAAGTTTCTACCCAGATCCCTCCCTGAAGGAACCTGTGCTCACTCAGATCTCAGGTATGGCTCAGACAGTCCAGCAAATATCCGTGGTGGGGTTTTACCCCAAACGAAATCCTGCCTTACAGGAAGGCCTCTAAAGAAGGTCTGATGTTTCTGCCTGACCTGGGCTTGGACTGCTCTCCAGCCAAGGGCAGAAAGGTCTGTGTTTCTTGGGCAGGCTGAGGATGGGAACAGGCGCCAGCAGGTCATGTAATATCAGCTTCCAAGATACCACCACAGGACAAAGGGATGATCACATCTGTGTGAGCTTGTCCCCACTGATCCAGCCAGAGTCCCCTTTGCAATGCAGCAACAGGGAACATGCTAGGGTTTGGCCTGTGCCTGGGTTAGACAAGAGAGCCAGAAGGGAAGCAGGAACTATCCCAGGGAGCTTTCTTACTCAGAAAAGGCATTTGTCAACACACTGGCTCAAACTCTTCCCAACAGGTCACTAAAACACTATAGCAAACAGCAACTTATGGCTCCAGAATGAGTCTATTGCTGCTCAAACAGCCAGCACAGCTAAGCAAACAGGCTGCCAGGGCAGGGGCTGTGTTTGCACTTGCTGTTTGCACTCCTCTATGCAACTAATGGGATATAGCATTTATCCTAAGAAGATTGCAAAGTAAAAGAGAGAGAGAGAGAAATGCCTTCCTGTTGATCTCTTTACAACTTCTTTTATCAGTTTCATGTATTGGCCAACCTGCCATTTTTGAAGACAGATTTGTCTCTTATTAGGAAAATTGGTAACTTTGCTCTGGAATAATTTTTAATAGCCTCTTCTTAAACAATGCCCTCTGGTGTCACACTGCGTACACACTGGCTTTGGTTATGTCTGGGGTTTTTTCTCCTGTTAGGAGAATGGATATTTTATTGACATCTAAAATGGTTACAAGGCAGGAGGAAATGAATTATACAAAATTTAAAAGTAGAAAGCTAATAAAATGGTGGACTTGATAGATAAGGCAGGAAAATAAATCTAATTTGACTGTAACTTGAGAGCTTCCTGTTTATGAAGTAATAACCGTAAACTAAACCAGCGTTAACCCAGGACACGGCTGTTATTTTGTCAAATTTGGCTGGCTCTAACAATTAACAAATGGTGGCTCAGATTTCAGCTTTGGTGTGGCGATTATTTTGATGCCTGGTGGGAAATAAGTCTGTATCTCCTAAAAGGGGATCTCTGTGAGTTTCTTTCTCTGAAAAGTCCATGGGAAGTGCTCTGGTACGGGCCAGGGAAGATGTCAGAGCTGTTTCCTGAGAACTGCGCAGTGGTATAGCACTGTGGGAGTTTTCTTCTTTGTTTTTAATTTCTTACTTTGTGTCCTTGGTGAGTCCCCCCCCCTCTTTGTTAATCAAGCCAAAAATCCTCGGGCCCATCGGAGAAAACACTTTCAAGTGCTTTTCCTCTCTCGCCGTATGGAAGGCATGATGGAGAGCAAGAAGAAATGAACCCTTCCTTTCTTTAGTGCTGTGTTTTTGAGGAAAAAAATCCATTTACCAAGACAAGCTCCTTTCTAGCAATAAAAATATCACCTAATTCTAATTTGGAGAGGGAAGTTGCATCCCTTCCTCTGCCTCTGGGAAAAACGTTCCTGGGCTGAGGATGCAAACATTTCAGATGAGGCTCAAAGACATCTGTTGCACAAGCCCAACACTTTGTTTTAGATCCCACAAGTGTCCTTGTTCCAAGTAGGTCATTATATAATGGCTTTTGTATTTTCTCATTGCCAAAAGGGTCTGGGAGAATATGTTGTAACACCGTGTCAGTGCCTCCTGCCCATGCAGTCCCTCCTGCAATCATCTCATCTGGGTGGGACTCTTGCTTGATGTCATTCAGCCCAGGGCAGCTCTTATCTGTGCTACAAAAATACCCAGCTGCAACACAGCCTGCATTGTTCCCCCCTGGTATTTTGCAGGCCCAGGCTGTGGGTTCCCTCTCCCTTCTTCCCACTGCCTCTGGGGCATTCCTACCACCTCATCCTGCCCCGCCACACCACCGACATCCCCACACAGACAGAGAAGGCAACACAGCCTAGAGCAAGGCTGCTCCTTCTGGATGCCTTGTAATGGTTGCCTTTACATATCCCCTTTATGTTTGTTTGTTTGTTTTCTTCTTTTGGTACCCTCCCACCCCACAGATGACTGTCATCTTCCTCTGCTCCTTTCCTAAGTAGTTCCTGAATAGTGAGAGCACAGCCCTCACCACAGCAAGAGGGAGGAGGACTGGGGGTATTCGCAGTCAGCATAAGGAGAAGCAAAGACTTTTTCTTTATTCAGACATCTAGAAGTGGTCGTGGGTAAAATGAGTTGCACCTTTCACCTTCCCCAAAACTGTTCAGTTTCTAAGAGCTTTTCTGCACCAGGATGTGGCTGAACCTTTGGCCTATGTGTAAGCTGGCATTTACACAAAACTTTCTAAACAGAGTAAAACAGGTTAGCAACAGGCTTGTCCTCTGTTCTCTAGTGAAGATGGCTCCTGCCCTCTCATGGTTGAAGGCAGATATGTAAAATCACTTGTTTGTTCTTTGCGAAGAAACACCAAATACCATTGCACGTGTTTCCTTGAGCTGGCTCCCCACAGTCTGGCATCACACTCCTTTAACACACACTGACACAACTGGGAAACTCTTCTGGGGCAGAGACTGATCAATTGTCATGAGTGAATGGACACGTAGCAAAACAGGGTTGCAGTCCCCAGCTGTGATCTCAAACCATCACCAAAATACAAAATATAGGTAATAATGGAAAGAAAGTCAATCACTTGCTCACCCTTTTTTACACAGTCTTGGTCTTTTTCCACAAATTATTCCATCCTTCCTGCATCTGTCCAGCCCTGAGGAACAAGAACTTGCATACGTTTTGCTGATGCACCAAACAAATTTTTACCAACACACTAAAGTCCAGTATTAAAGATGTGAGTGAGGTGTAGTTATCCATTACATTTTTGTGACCTACTTGTTCAGTTTTGCTTTCCCAAATCAATGAGCTGTTGTAGATATTTGATCATATAATTAGAATTTCTACTGTTTTGATCCTTCCTCCTTCTTTTTTGTTTGTTTGTTTGTTTGTTTGTTAATTTTTGGGGTAAGATACAGAGCATTTCTCATAACTAAATACAGATCTGTGAAATGCCATGTTCTCAGAAAACTCCAGCTCACAGGCAACTAATCTCTCATTTCCAAGTCTGAATCAAGTCTAACATCCAACCAGCTGTCCCACACAAATGCCCATGGCCTCACACACACAAATCTTGCCCAGAATCACAAGCTCCCCCAGAGACATCCTTTTCCTTCAGAGCTTGTTGGGAGACCTGCACCACTTCTCAAAAAAGGCTGGAGGGGGATAATGTGAAATGCCAGGGACCTGGTGCCTAGGGGTGGCAGACAACCAGCTCTCATGTTGATTTTCTGGCATTGATTTCTATTTCCTGACCACCCAAAATACTCCATTTTCACCCATCCCAACAAGAGAAATAGCAGTTCCAACATCTGAATGAAGTAATGCCCCTTAAGAGATCAAATATTTTTCTGAAGCATCATAGAAGCAATGCGCATTAGCAAGAGCCATTTGGGTTAAGCTCCAGCTGCCTCTCTGATGCCACGTTTACCAGGGCTGGTGCATGAGGAAGGAGAATGGAATTGATTTGCTCTGGGTTTGATTGGTCTGGGGAGATTGGTCTCTCTTTAAATCACAGAGTCCCTGCTCTGTCCTCAGCTCTGCCTGTGTGGGGTTAAGCTGACATTGTACTATTCAGGTGTAGAGATGACTTCGGCTCACAAAGTATTCCTGTTCTTTTTGCTCTTGTCTCTTTTTCACTGGATTTTGATAATCAAGGTCAAAGTTGAGAACCAGCACGACTTCCGGGACATGGCCAGCATAGTAGCCATGGCAAACACCTATGCTACCACCGAGCCATTCATTGACTCCAAGTATGACATCCGAATTCAGAAAATTGGCACCAACTACAAGGCTTACATGTGAGTGTTTGGCTCTGCCAGAGCGAGACGGGAAGGAGACAGTGCTGTGGCTGTGACTGAGTCGGTGTCTGGGCAGTAGGAAGCTGAGTTAATTTCTTCGAAGAATAGCCCTACTGTTCTCTTCCCACCTCTGAACCCAGATCCCTCATCCCCCCATCATCTTCTCCATTACTCACCATCAGCTCATTGTATCTGGAATGTAAATCTCTGTCCACCTGTTTCTAAGATTCAGTTAGTTCCCACTATAATGACTATGCTCTGCCATTACTTCTCCATCCTGTTGTTGAAGGGCTCCTCTTTCCAAGCAGTATCCTCCAGCTCCAAGTACCCTCCCGTTGGACCTGAACCCACCTCCTTCACACCTGGAGGGGAGGGAATAAAAAAGATTGAGCCAGCTGCAACTCATGGAGTCCTACAGTGTCCAACCCATAGCAACACCCCATCCTCCAGCCCATAGCAACACCCCACCTGCTGCCCAGCTGGACACCACAGTCCTGCAATCACATGAGGACTTGAGGAGCTCACAGTACTGGGTACAAACGGCCACAGACGGGCCAGCATGTGGGTTTATGTGGGAGTGCTGCATGCGTGCTCCTTGAGGCATGACAAGGAAGGGAAGGAGGTGAGACATTTCTGTGGGTGCCCCAAAGCTCCTCCCTGCCCTGTGGGGTGGTGAGGTGGGTGGCAGGAAGGCAATCCTCAATGCTGGCATGTTTAAAAGTATTAGCAAGCATTCAGTCAAACTTCAGTAGTCGCCAAGATGAATTAGAGATGCAACCGCGTGAGTCAGTAAGACACCTGTTTCTTCTTACTGCAAACCAGTAGATGAGAAAAGCCACATAGTACAGCTTCTCCAGAAGCTCCTTATCCAGCCACAAAATTCTGGACAAGTAGTCATCTCCAGCAATACGCTCTTCAGGTTGCCAGAAAAATTGCATACGCTACCTAACACCCACAACGCTGTGAGTTTTGGGTCCATGTTTACAAACCTCCAGGCCATAGTTCTGCTGAAATGTGGTTAAACAAGATCATCAAATGTACACAATCACATATTTTTCAGCTGTAACTGCCTAAGATTCCCAGTTGGATTCCTAGCACAGTGGTATTTAAGAAAACTAGATAATGACTGAGTCACATTCCTCATGGGAAGGACCTGTGGGACACTCGCCTACTTCATGTGATCTCAATGAAAGAAAATTTATTTTTAATCTGATCAGGTCAACAATAGAACAGTTGCCTAATATTACATTAACATCTCAGGGAGTCCAGTTCAAATTGGCCAAAGGAAAGAAGGCTTAAAATGTCAATTAAAATTCCCTATGCCTGCCAACACACCCAGCCTTGGCTCCAGAGCCTGCTCCCCAACTGCCTCTAACCGAAACAAAGGCCCAGTTAGCCTGACCATATTCTCTCCTCACTTATTATTCACTCACCATGCACTCATCCATACAGGGATCAGAAATAATACCAGATGACTGAGGAAAGAAAGCAGTCACACTAAGAGCTAATCCCACTTGGGAGTATAGCTGCGCAAACAATTGTTTGCTAAAGGAAAAATGTTTTCATATGAAAACAGTCATGAACAGTAAACACCTTAATGAGAAATGAAGTTTGTTAGCAAAGAAAGAAAACAGCAAAATTCACCCAGTGACTAGTTAACCCAGAAGGTTGACTTATATTGAGATAACCATTTATGGATGTGAGTTTGGGAGAGGGGTACGGTCAGTCCCATCAGGGACTGTTCCTTCTGTCCCAGCATCAGACAAAATAGAAGGTTGTTTCTATGGTATAAATAAGTCCATACTATGTCCAAGGACAGAGGTGAAAGCACCCAAAATACCAGAGCTCTCACTGGTGTCCCAAATAGAAGACTCAAAATCATTAGTCATGCTAACAAACCTCAGTCTTAAAGGCAATTCCAGCATCTGCAGTAGCGTCATGCTAAGTTACTTCCTTTGATCTGTGAGCCATGGAATCTATCCAGTATTTTGATACCTTCACCCACACATATAGACTTTAAAAGCCCCTTTCCTTCTGAGGAAAGACTGTACTGAAATTCTCCAGAATATGTTTACTTTTGCAACAAGCATCTGCCAGAGGGAGGATGCTGCAGGGTGACTCATGCATTCCTCCCTGCCCCAGATGTCCAATGCACTTCCTTCCAGCCCATGACCCAAGGCTTCAGTTCAGTTTCCCATTGATTTCAGTGTAGTGACTCCAGATTTACACTGCTAACAAACACCTACTTAGCCCATGCCTTCGGCCAGTCTCAAAACAGCAGATAAGCAGCATGTGATACATGTCTAAAATTCCACCAAATGTATTTGACTGCCATCATAATATGGGGGAAGAGAAAACATGAATATGGCTCATGCTGAGGGGAAAACTGGGGCAGAAACTATGCTTCCACTCTCACCCGAACTGGGGACAAACAGGGGGTCATTTCCAGTTAACACTCACGAAATGTTGTTCACTTCGAATTAAGCCAGCAGCTGCTGACTTGCAGGCATGGGATAATCTCGCCACCAGCTCTTAGTAAAAGGGTAACACCCTTCCTTTCTAGTTTCATGAATGTGGCTTCTGACCTTGTCACCTCCAATTCAGTTCAGTGTGCTCTGCAGCACATACCACATCAACTGTGTCTAAACTAGAGCTAGTTATAGAATGAAAAGGTCCGGGTTAGAAATGGTGAATATAGGACACCGACAGCTCTTGATATGCTAGTTTATCCAGTTATCCTAAACAATGCTGAAGGTGTCTTGGTCACAAATCTGTTTGATCAATAGATCTCTAAGAGCCTAGAGTCCTTTCCTTTAAGATACCACACACTGTGTGACCCCCTGATGTTTAGGATGGTTGGAAGAGCTTTGACTTTCATTCCCTGAGAAAAATGGGGTTTGAAGAAGGACATTCTTAAGGAAGGATTTTTGTCTTCAGTCTCCTTTTTCATTTCATACAATACAAAAAGGGAAATACAAAATAAGCCATATGAGGAGCAGCTGAGGTCACTTGGTCTGTTCAGCCTGGAGGAGACTGAGAGGAAACTTCATTGCAGTCTACAACTTCCTCATGAGAGGAACTGGAGGGGCAGGCACTGATCTCTTCTCCGTGGTGACCAGTGACAGGACCCAAGGGAATGGTCTGAAGTTGTTTCAGGGGAGGTTTAGGTTGGATATTAGAAAAAAGCTCTTAACCCACAGGATGGTTGGGCACTGGAACAGGCTCACCAGGGAAGTGGTCACAGGACAAAGCCTGGCAGAGTTCAAGAAGCCTTTGGACAGTGCTCTCAGGCACATGGTGTGATTCTTCGGGATGATTCTGTACAGGGCTAAGAGCTAGACTCAGTGATCCTTGTGGGTCCTTTCCGACTCAGAATATTCTGTGGTTCTATCAGCTTGGGGGCACAGTTGACACCTGAACTGCTCAGACATGCTTGGAAAGGAATGATCTTGACAGAAGCTCTGGTGTAGGAATTTGGTGACTAACCCAGTGGGCTTCAAATAAAACTTTTCAGTTTCAAAACAGCAAAGTTCCCTAACAGGAAAGTTAGCAATACAGCAGAGAGGTATATTTTATGTCTTATACCCAATATTGACTGCGGATTAGTAGGCATAAACTAATCAAACAAATGAACCCAATGGCTAGAGCAGCGTTCTTATTTTGGGAGTTTTTCCATGTCAAATTTCCTTGTAAAACCGTCTAGCTGTGGTTTCATTTTCTTAGGAACAACACAGCTGCTTACCTTTGGTATCCCAGGCACATTTTCTAAAAAACTGATGCCAAATCATCTTGTTGCTAATCAGACTCCAGGAATTCCCATCAGTACTAATGGGATTCTGAATGCCATCTGCTACTGCAGGGCAATTTTCAGTTAAAAATAAATGTTAGCAAAGAGTGGTCCTTCCTATTGCAGAGCTGAAAAACATAATCCTAAGAATCCCATGTCAAAAGACAAAGAGAGTCTGAAGGTTGAACACTGACCTTACAGGCCATCAAAGGGCTCGTAACAGTCAAAGCTTGAGGAGAAATCCATTTTTTTGCTTAGAAAGTAGGACAGCAAAATGGATGTTGAGTGAAGGCAACAAGGCAACAAGGGGTAAGAGGTATGGAAACACATAGTTATTCAACACAGTAATCAGCACAGTAAAAGCTCCTTTGCCAGCCCCTCCACTCCTTCAAATTTAAATTTCACAGCAACTATACATACCACTTTAGAAGAGAAATGGGAAAAAAGCACTCCAGGGTGTCTCTCACAAGAGTAAAGGGGAATCTTAGGTAATTGGCTTTAATGATCCAAGTTTATAGTCTATGGGGACATCAGTATTCCCACTGCTGAACATGGTTTTACAAGTTCAGAGTCTCTTTTGCACATCATGTTGAAAAGGTGAGAGAATCGGAAGCCAGGGCTCCCACAATCTCACACTGAATTGTTGCATCACATCTCATCTTAAATCTCTGCCTAAATCTTCTTTTGCATGGAGGTGCTCCCTGGATGTATCCTGTCAGCTTGTTGACTTGTCCTAGTTTGTACCCTGTGGAAGGTTATCCGTACAGCATTGTCACAGCAGGATGTTCAAGGTCTGTCTTGGGCCTAAGGTCAAGAAAAGGAAAATTTTCACCCCAGTGGATGACGGTGAAACCCAGGACCTGCCAGAAACAGTACCTTTTTGGAAATCAGCCATTAGCTGCAACCAATGAAACTCCATCAGTTTTACAAGTAGAAATTCTCTAAGTCCAAACACAGTGAGCCACAAACAGGTCAGTGAAAAGTCAGTGAAAAGACAGCATGATCATATATTCTATTACATCAGTACAATTGAAATCAAATTTAGGTAGACATAGAATGTCAGAGCTGGCATTTGGGAAGCTGCTCGGGCAAATATTTGCCTTGAGAGTTGTTCTTCCATGGACAGAGAATGCTACTACCCATTGCAGAACACAAGGGTGATTATCCCAGAGATCTTCTACACACATTTCAGCTCTCCCTAGGTATGATTTATAAAGAAAGAAAGTACTCACAGAGCGTGATGTGTGCTCAGGATTCCTTGGAGGTTTCCCTCTCTAACTCCTCATTCAGCTTTTCATGAGTCTGAACAACATATCCTGTATTGAGTGTTGTTCAGGAAGGATTTGGAAAGGCTTCTGGGAGGAAGAACCTCACCTCATCCCCTCCTGTCCAAGCACAGAGTCAAGAATGAGGACTACAGTATGTGTGAGGATGGGGCAGGAGTCTATTTTCATGTTCAGGTTGTTTTTGGTTTGTTTTCCTAGGAGGACGTCCATCTCTGGAAACTGGAAGGCAAACACAGGTTCTGCGATGCTAGAACAGATTGCAATGACAGAGAGGTAAGGAAGAGGGTTTCAAGACAGTGTTAGCTGTACTTGGGTTAGAAGGGAGGAATTGTATTTGAGGCTTTGGTTAATTGAGAGAACTGGTAAGCGAGGTCTCCTGGGAGGCTGGATAAAGGAGTTTAAAAGACTGAGTGTTTCCTTAAAAAATACTAAGGACACAAAGGCAAACTGTCCTATTTTGAAGAACAGACTGAAAGTACAGCTAGAAACCAACATTGCTAAATCATTAGATCTCTGGTGAATGTAGCCACAGGAAACAAGCCCAGCATGCTGAGGTCAAGCACACCAGCACAAACATGTAGGATAAAATCAGAAAGGTCAAAGCACAAAACAAGAAGTAACAAGAAGTTATTCTAAATACATTACTAATGAGAGGCAGACTCAGAAAAGTGTTTTTCTTCTGCTTAACAGAGGAAAAAAACTGTCAGCTGAAGCACTGGAAACACTTTTTTGCTGTAGTCTCCCAGAAGTGGACGCTGTTTTAGCTGAACAGAGCTGAGGGAATTCCCTTATGCATCTTACAGACTAAAATTTGCAGATGGTACTTCCATATCTTCAAATCACTGTGATATTTGCTAACACTGCAACTCCATGACACTGTAGACTCATGATAACATGCTTTACTGTAACTCCCAGCCCTATTCTGCAGAACTGCCATCAAGTCACTTGTTCTCGTCACTTATTCTCCATCCTATTTAAGTAGATTATTCACGAATTTATAGACTCCATAGATGACATGTAGGCACTCACCTCTCGTGAATCTAAGATTTTTTCAGATTACACTTCCAATTTGTCAGGATCATGGTTAATTCTAACTCTGTCCATGTTTGGGCACCGGATTTGAAGAAAAATAGCAAGGAGCTGGAGAGAGTCCAAAGGACAATAAAAGGAACATTCAGAGAAAACATAATCAACCAATGAGAAAAACATGCAACAATTGCCTATTTAGATGGGGAATCTCTGTATTCTTTCAGAGCAGATTAAAGAAATGTCTCCTCTTCAGGGTATGAGAGTTGTGGTGGTGATCATCTGAGGTCCCTTCTGCACTTTTAGCTGTGTGAAACAGGGAAGCCAAGCCAAGCCCCAGATCAGACACTGAAGGTGACTTGACGAGACCCTAATAGTACTGTGGGATCTGGACATTACGATGCATACTGGTTATTTATAACACAGCTGAAGATAGAGAGAAGGGCAGACATTACCTTATTGCAGTGCTGTAAGACTAAAACCCAGATTCCTGCCAACCTCTCACATTGCATTTTGAAGGTTCATTTTATAGATGTAGTACCACAGTTTACTACTCTAGCCTTATCCAGCCATAAATGCAACAAATCCCGTTGAAATCTGTGAGTCATCAGTGAATGCAACAGGGCAAGAGTGTGCTGAAATGCTCTGATGAGTAGGAGCAACTTGAAGTAGCTACTGTAGTGAACAGTAATCCAGTGGATCTACAAGCTCAAATAACACAAAAATGGCAGTAGATCCTCTGAAAATGGAACCCCTAGTGCATGTGCATAAATACACTCTTCTTCCCCATAGCACTACTATCACACCTCAGCAGCCCTGGTGCTTCCCAGTGCTCACCTAAGGCCAGAAAATGTTAAAGACATGCAG
Source organism: Empidonax traillii (assembly GCF_003031625.1). Classification (NCBI taxonomy): domain Eukaryota; kingdom Metazoa; phylum Chordata; class Aves; order Passeriformes; family Tyrannidae; genus Empidonax; species Empidonax traillii. The sequence goes on along the minus strand of NW_020955384.1, from coordinate 983,205 downwards.
CTATCAAGGTCTCTGGCATGAGAAACAATTACCTAAACTTGGCTGCTGAGCCCAGACACCTAGAGATGTCCCTCAGGAACAGAGGTGGTGCCCACAATGGTGCCCCTTCACGTGGGTCCACAGCATTGCCTCCTACCTGGCTCACAGGGTCCCTAGTTCTCCTACTCCTTACATTTCTGACTCCCCCTCAGGCACTGTCTTCCTTGGAGGTCTGGGGTGAACGTACTTGGTCTCCTCATTAGGGATAAAAGAGCACCGGTAGTCATATAAGTCATAATCTTGCTTCTTCCCAGAGACATTGTGTTCACACAAGTTGATCATTATATTGTCAAGCTATGGGGACTCTGGCTGGCTTCAAGGACGTAAACTTGTTCTTTGGCCAGAACGGCTCTTTCCCCAGTCCCTGTAGGGTCTGCAAAATGTCAGTGTTTTCATGAGACTGTGGCCTTCCCTCCCCTCTCTGCATCTTGTCATAGTCCTGCTTACAGATCTGCTGTTCCGAGATGATTATTTTTATTTAAATGGCCAGGACTGCAGCACAGCTGCACAGGAAATAAGACCAGGCTGCCTCATTCCCTCCTCATTTCCACAGTGGGGGGATGCAGTCCCCCTGTAATACGCCTCTTGTCATTCCCTCTTCTCTTCTGACACCAGGATAGGTAAGGGGGCACCAACTCACTTTCCCATCCTGAGATGGCTAAAGAAAAGGACTTCAGCCTTTAGCTCTCCCTCTAACAAAAGAGTGCCTGGTCCATGTGATGAGACCACCTGACTAGGAGCAACACCCAGGGGATAGAAGAGAGGCAGGAGATTGTAAAAAGATAAAACTGAAAGTAAATTGTAAAACGCAGGAGCCACTGGCTTACAGATCAGGGAGGGGATGGCTACTAGCTAAATTCAGCACTCACTTTCCAATCCTATTCCAGTCCCAGTGTGCAGGACATCTTATCAGGAGAAAGCTGCCTGCATAATGGAGGCTTTCAGGCAAAGCCAATACAAACGCTGAGGGACCAACACTACTGGGAGACTAAATGAGCTAAATATTTATAGCTTGGCTGAATGACAACCAACTGGAGATCCGATGTAAGCACTAAGGAGGGAAAGAAACATTTTAAGGTGGCTTTGAGGGCAGAATTGAATCAATATAAAATGAAGGGAAACTTTAGGCAAGATTTTTTTTTTTTGCACCATCTTCTGTGCAAGAGAGGGAGGCAATGACCCAGCAAAGTATAAGAAGGATGCCCTGTAATAAGGGCTCCCAAATCTCTTTGTGTTGCTATGGGCAGCAGGGTGGGTGGCTGTATTTGGTGGAGTGCCCAATGACAAGTAATCCTAGGCCATGCTTCTGTGCTTTCTGCAGGTACAGACTCTGGGCAGATGCCTGTGCGGAAATGTTTGGAGGTCTTGACATCTGCGCAGTCAAAGCTGTCCACAGCAAAGACGGAAAAGACTACATCATTGAGGTGAGAGCATGGGGAACCTGAGTGCAAGTCTGCTTCGGGAAGTGTATCAGCAAACATGCTGCATTGGAATTCACACCCACCAACGTGCTTGCTTACCCCTACACTGCCCTGCAGTCTCTGTGCCTCTGTGCCGACCTGTACCCTCAAGCTGTGGCCCACGGATGTGTAAGAAACTGATTAATAGTCCCAGCCAGACTGGCAGATGTGCAGCAAGGTGTTAGGGCTGAAGTGCCTTCATTTCTCAGTGTGGACTGTGAAAGAAAACGGAGAGCCTCAGAGTGCTTGGCCACCCCAGCCTTCCAGCCTGATAAATCCCCAGAGAGCAGAAGCTTATCTGCATGGGTGCAGATGTGAAGCTGCCTTCTTATCAAGCACATAACAGTCTGCGAGTGTTGCTGGCAGCACCCAAACTTTGGTGCATCTCAGTGCACCATTACCCAAGTTCCCAGCTAAGCACTCACAAAGCCAGTACCCTTCTCATAGCTGCTGGTAGGGATCAACAGCATCATCAACAAAGACTCTCATATTCAGCCCAACCTGAATATAAGCACGAGATGATGTTATAGTAGTGGGCAAGTTAACCTACCCCCATTACCCAGACAGAGGTCCAGCAGGTGATTTAGTCCATTAAAAATCTCAGTTTCTCTCTAAATGAACCTGTCTCCTTCAATCACTTTAAAGGGAACCTACTAACAAAAATCCTAGCTGCATCTAATTTGAAAGAGGAAAATAAATGGTGAGAGTGTAGCAAAAATTCCATAAGCAACAGGAGCAACCTGATTTAAAAAGAAAAAAAAAAAAAACACCACAATTGGTGTATTTTCTAAACTCTTTTGCCCAGATGGCATTCATTACAATACCAGGCCATTAAGACAAAGCACCACCAAGTTACCATGGCCAGTGTGTACTGCAAAATTTTGTGTTCAGATCTGGGCAGACTGTGGCTCTGAGAGTTGAAGTTCAATGTGCTCCTTGCCAGGCCAGGACGCAGACATGGAAGATGGGTAAATAGCACACTCAGATTATCTTAACAGGGCAGAGACGGAAGAGCTGGCCAGAAAATCAAAGCGGAAACTGAAGAGATGCTCTGGGGTAGAGAAAATCTGGCAAGTAAGCAAGTGCCTCTGTCAGTATGAGACCAAAGGAGGCACAGCATCTGACCTGCTGTAAACTCCACCAACACAGAACAGCTGAGGGAAATGAGCAGAGCCAGCCTATGGCTTCATGCAGGGGTGCTGACACACTGGAAAGCTATGTATGGGAGAGCAGTCCCACCCGCTGAGGATTGGGATGCTGATGAGAACCACATGAGCCCTCCAGTGACTGCGCATTCCTGCATTATGCATCTGCTCTCCCCAGGGAGGGGAGCAGTGACCTGTCAAAGGCCATGTGATATAAGTGTGCTGCCAGCAACTGAATGCTGCTGAGCCTCTGTCTTTCCTGAATTGATGGGGCTGGGGCTGATGGGTCTGCTCCCGAATGCAATTCATCAGCACCTAGAGGAGCATCCCTCAGAGCAGTCTGTTTCCCTGCTGTGCCCTTTTAAATCTCTATGTCTGTGTAGCTGGGAAAGGAAGAGTAAGAAAGCAGTCTCGCTAGAGACAACTGTAAGGGCATTTGGACTGTGTCCATACATGGTCAGACGTGAGATGTGGTTTTCATATCCCTGCATCTATTCTTGCACATAAGCCTATGTACGTGCACACATGGCTAATTCTGAGCTTAAAGATTATATCCCTCCGTCTGGGTATGCCTCTGGGTTTTCACATCTGCCACCATGTGCGACTGATCGGGTGAAAGGCACATCCACACACTAACAGCCATCATCAGCTTGCACACAGAGAAATGCACGCTAATACTCCTCTCTTTGAGACCAAGGTGAACAGTAATGGAGCTAATGCGACACAAATCAGAAGAAACACAATAGTTTCAGATGGGTCATACAGAATTATCCCAGTGGAGAACCTGATTGAGCGGGCCTGATGTATCAACATCCAACAGGCATTCAGGTGCCAGGCTGATGGACACTGTTGGGAAAGGAGCAGAATAGTGCAACATAAAGAGCAGAACAAAGCCAAACCGGCACCTTTTCTACTTTATGCAGATCTGAGGGACGTGTTGACAAGTAATTAATTGCCTCCAGCCAACTTCCCGGAGTACTTTTCTTGGTCTGAAACTGATCCCTTGTTTTGCTTTTTTCTTTTGACACTGGGAGAAAAAAGTTATCTGACAGTGTGACAGTTGTATTTTCTTGGTAAGAAGGAACAGTGTGCTGTGACATTTTACAAGAAAGCACGCCTAAATGGGCTAAACAAATAAGGAATTTGCACAAAGCAATCACTGGCAGTAATTAATTTAATTTTCATAGTGCAAAGTAGTTCTTCAAGAAAGATTCACAGAGGTAGTGACAGGCAGTTCTATGAACTGAGATTCATCACAGTGGTTTGTTGCAAACAGAATCAGATTAAGACAGATGAGCGATCAGCATAGCACAAGAGTAATCTTGCACTCATGGTATTTGCTCTCTCTTGAACTTCACCTTCTTTTCTTTTCCCATGGCAAACAGCAGAATCTGTGACGTTACTGACCTTCAAAATATTAGCACACTTAAGTACCATTTGTATGGGTCATATTGAAACAGATTATGGACTTATTAGTAAACACTGATAATTCTTTTTTTCTCTGCTCTAAAGAACTTTGTCACTTTGAGGGAATATTCAGCATAATTGCACTTGATCAGAAGGCCAGCACTTGATCAGAAGGCCAGATCATCGAAACAGTGCAAATTCTGTACCAGTGTTAGCAGCTAGATTCTCAAAAGAGCTCAGCAACATGTATGGTTTAATAATCTCCCTATTTTTTGGATAACCTAATCTAATCTAATATTTCTACATCTCTGCTGTGCTGAAAAATATGAAATAAGTAGAGGGCAAGTGAAATGGTCCATGTGATTTATTCTTTAAGCTAAGCCCTACCCACCATACACTAAACTGTGTTACTAGTCATGCTCCTTGCTGCCCTGCAAGGAGCCCTGTCCACCCCTTCAGCACTGCCTATCATTTCTTTTGATATGTCTAATCATCAGTTTCCTTCCTTCCTTCCCTAGAAATCACCTAACACTCCACTCTTGCACATCAGAGAGTGGAGTAACAAGCCCAGCCTTCAGGCTTCAGCATCAGAGAGGCAAAGGGAGAGAAGCGGGATGGGGTTTTTCTGAGTCTCTTCTCTGCCTGACCACTTCCCATCACCCCTCATACACCTTATCAGGCAACAGCAGCTGCATCAGGAGCAGCCACTGACCTTGGGCAGCTAAAAGGTTGGGTCCATATGTGCCAACATCTTCTTGTCTTGCCCAGCTGTTCTGTCATTGCCCAGGAAGAGATGAGTGCAGTCTGTCTGTGATTCAGGTGTTCTTCTCAGCCTTTGATTTATTTCAATACTAGCTTTTGTATCTGCCCAGTTCCAGATCAATTCCCCTTTTCCAGAGGACAGGCAACATGACAAGTTCAGTGGCAACCAGCATGTGCCAAAGAAACCACTGCCATTTTCAAAGGCCTTTCCTTGTGCATTTGACTGTTCACTCCTCAATATTCTGTCTCCCACATCTCGTATTCCCCTGCTAGAACTACACTGCAGGACAGCAGATACTGTCATGCCTGGTGCACCTTCACTGGTTCATGTGGGACCAGTTCATTCCCCCTGGTGCCTTTCATTTATAAAGTACCATCTTCCCTTGCTCTCCAGGCACTTTAGCCACAGAAATGGGGAAGAGCAGTCCCTAAGATGGGGAAATCAGTTCTGGGGGCCTCGACACAAAAAGAAATGGACCTGTTGGAGCAGATCCAAAGGAGAGCTGTCAAGATGATCTGAGGGCTGGAGCACCTCTCCTATGAAGACAGGCTGAGAGAGTTGGGGTTGTTCAGCCTGGAGAAGAGAAGGATCTGGGGAGATCTTATAGCACCTTGCAGTACATAAAACAGGCCCATAAGAGAGACAAGAACAAACTTTTTAGCAGGTCTGTTGCAATAAGACAAATGGTAGTGATTTTAAACTAAAAGAGGGTACATCTAGACTGGATACAAGGGAGACATCTTTTTACAGTGTGGGTGTTGAAGCACTGGCACAGGTTGCTCGGAGGGGTGGTGGATGCCCCATCCCTAGAAACATTCAAGGTTGGGCTGGATGGGGCTCAGAAGAATCTGACCTAATTGAAGATGTTTCTGCTCATTGCAGGGCTATTGGACTAGATGGCCTTTAAAGGTTCCTTTCAACCCAAACCATTCTGTGACGTCATGAAATGCAGAGTTTGGGGTGTTTTGAGCAGAGCTGTCTCTCAGTGAGTCCCATGGAAGGTTGGATCAGGGAGCTCTGCTCGCCTGGCTCTTTGCGGGATAACGGCATCATCTAGTGGCCACACGGGTCCCTCGCACGGCGCGCTGCAGGGAGATGGGAGACCTCTTTCCTCACTCGGGAACAGGGGATGCCAAATTTTCCTTTAAGATAGGACTGGACAGGAGGGAAAACTGTGCAGGAACCTCCCGGAGGGCCCCCAGAAGCCCTTGGCTAGTGAGACCCAGGCCGTTCCCTGACACTGCGAGGAAACATCACATTCCCCACCTCATTTCTTAACAGAAAAGCAGCTAAGTGAATATTGGAAGGAAAAGCCACATTGTGTATTTAGCTGAACACTGCCATATAATTTTCTAACCTCCTTCTTTCACCCAGTGGGCCAAGTAGGCCATGGATATAAACATCAACCCATTCTTCATGTGTACCCCAGTTAAAACTTCCTAAGTAGCTTCTCCAGTGTTCAAAAAAGACATATATAGAAATTAAGCAAAACTATTATTCTGCAAGAAAGGAGCAGAATACTAACTCAATGAACTAACCTCACTGATTTCCTCTTCTTTAAATCTAAAAAAAATAAGGGTGCAAAACTATCTATTTCCCTCCAAGAGTGGACTCTTGCAGCCTCGCGAGGGTGGAGTGCACTTCCGACTGTTATCTGAGTGTGAGTCAGTGCTTTTCTTGAGCTATGCAACCTTTAACTCTGCATTTTCAGGGGGTTTAATGTTTGCTTTAAAAATAAAAGCAAAATAAAATAAACTCTTCCAACCCTGGTATTTTGGTACTCTTATATTTACTCCAGCTGAACCTTAACTTCATCATAGTACAGTTCTTCCTGTGGGATTTAGCTAATGCTTGCAAAGCACTTGATTTATGATGAACCGTTGAAAATTATGTTCAGGACTGCTATACAGCTGAGGGTCTGCTCTGCTTTCATTATTACTGTTGCCAGGCCATTTCTTACCTCAAAAACCCTTCACCAGTTTTCCTTCCCCCATCCCCACAGTCTTGCTTCCCACTTTCCCCAGCACAGTTGCAGAACTTGCTTGGGAAACAGTTGTATTGCAGCCAATATCAAGAGAACAAGCAGAGAAAAAGTTTACTTTCCTGCACTGGGTGCTGTTTTGGTGACATCCTATTCATTACACATCTGTGGTGTTTATTTCCCCTCTCAGGGTGCAGTGCTTTGTGTTGATTAACCCCAAATGTTTCTGGGTTTTCTCCAGTCCCTGTTGCTCTCATCTCCTCGGGTCTCAGTGCATTTTGGTTCTCTTCTCCTCTGGCCCTTTCAGCTGCAATGTCACCCCCAAATACTGTGGGAAAATACCAGAGAGACCTCCTCCATCAGAGGCATCTCCTCAGGACATGTGAAAGAAAAAGTTTGTATTTAGTTGATTTAGAAAGCCTCCAACTATCAGAAGTCTTGGCTTGGCTTCCAAGTGGTAAAGGGAAGGAAGATGGAGAGCTGGGGGAAGTACATGCTATTTCCAAAAAACCCTAAGTGAAATTCCATGCCTGGGGAAGTCAAGCATGTTTCAGAATGAGGAAAGTGGTGACTACAGGTGTTGGCAAGGATGTGGAGACACAGAACAGGTTAATGTGAGAGGTGAGTTGAAACAGGCATCTGCCAGCAGGAAACCTCCTTACTAACTGTTGTTTTTGTCTCCTGTGGCAGGTGATGGACAGCTCAATGCCCCTGATTGGGGAGCACGTAGAAGAAGACAGACAGCTTATAGCTGATCTGGTTGTTTCCAAAATGACTCAGCTTGTCGTCACTGCTGGATCTACACCATCACCGCTGAGGCCTTGGGTATGAGTGAACAGAGACCTTGTGGCCAAGTTATTTCCCTGAACTTTTTTCTCTCTCTCTCTCCTCACTGAGGGTATCAGGCAGTCAGACATCTCGGAGAGCTGAACAATCCCATATGGGAGTGTATTGGGCAGACTGACTCCTGCTCTTCCAAAGAAGTCTCTCAAACACTCTTTGAAGTGGGTGCCCCTAAAGAACACATCTCTCTCCCTTACTCTCCTTCCATATGTGTGACATCACATCAGTAGCATGTCCATGCATCTAGACATTCTGACTTGCTAGATTCATGGGTTCATATTGAGATCAGACATTTTTAGAGGTTCTTCTAATGCCCAACTTCGTTTCCATCTACCACCATCCCTGAGGATGGGTTTTGTTCCAGTTTTTGCATCCCTGATGAAAATCTGTGCTTTCAAGAACAGAAAGTGAGAATCTCCACCAAGACTTGTTCCACTGCTTACTGCAGCCTTTCTTCATTGGTGGTGCCCTATGCCCCCTTCATCAGGAGGAGGCTTGACTAAGGCTGAATTCGTATAAGATCCTCTCACTTTTGCATTTAAACTGACCCCTGAGTGCTTCTTGTGTACACCATTTTGAGTTTCAAATGCACCTAATTTTAGTGCTGCATTTCCCAGTGGCAGTTCCATGCAAATAAAACACACCAGAACACAACCTGTTTATCCAGGTGTATGTGCTACTCCTCTCTCAGTACCTAGCAGGGGGCCAAACATAAAGGTTTGAGGACAACAAATCCGTACAATAGAAAAGACAAGAGAATAAAAAGGTTGAGGGATAGAACTGATTGCAATGCACTGGTAAAATTTTCATTTCCACTTGAGACAAAAAAAGCAGGAGAAGGCACTTTATGGCGCTCTGCCTTTGTCAGATGACAGTCCACTCCTGCTAAACCAGGTCCCCACATGAAGGGTATTCGGGGTGATTCCAGGTTTTAGCTAGAGTGAAGGAGTAGACATTTAATAGACACTAAAAATGCTCTGAGGCAGGGAAAGTGATACAGAAGGGACAGCATTTACTCTGGCCAAAGAGGAATCACAAACTGCCATCTGAAATAGCCAAGATATAGAGTATATGAACTGAGAGTAAGGGGAAACCAACAGAAACTGAGAACATGGACAGATGCATCTGTTTTCTATGTCCTTAATATACCGGTGCAGTATTGGATTGGATTACAACAGACCTAAAATAGGGCCAAAATAAGAACAAAACAAATGGTCTTGGAGGGATAGGATGTCAAATAGAAGAGTCAAATAAGAAAAGCGTTTTCATCAGGAATACAACTTAAAAATATCTGTATATATAATCAAGGAAATCAAAGCCACAAGCATGTTAACTAGAGTGTTTTGCTGTAGAGAAAGAGCTTGGTGCCACAAACACTGCAGAAACTGCACACAACACAGTTACTGACATAATGTTATAACAGCTAAAAATAATTAAATATGAGGCCAGTGAGATGCAGAACTAGACATACAAGTGAAAACTTCTGCAAAAAGAAGAAAAATAGCAGAAGAAAATAAGGACAGCAGTACTGAATACATAGAAATATGAATTCTTGAACATCCTATGGGTACGAATAGAATAACCATACAATTTGACCTCTCTATACTAGTCTCTGGATCAAGAAAAACTGAGAAACTATGAAACAGAGTGCACAGCTCTGACAGAGGTGGAAGAAGGAGCAAACCATAACAGTGTGAGACTACAGCTATCAAGAAGCAAATCAAATAGCACAGTGGGACAGCAACTCAGAGGGAGGAAAGAACACCTTGGCATTGCCTTAAGAAACACCCAAGTACAAATTCAGAAAGTTGATATGTACCATTAGGTTTGATGTCCAAGGGACAGATGCAATATCAGAAAGTAAGGGTATGACACAAGCAGTTAAAAAAGAAAATTCATCAACTCCCTAGTATTAAAAGTAAAACTGCATGGATGCTATTTGAGAGACCATTGTTTTCCAGTATGCATATATACATTTCTGATTGGCTCCTGATTCAAGAATGTAGGAAATAAACTTGTAGAGATAAGTGACAAAGAGGACATTCAAGACAGACAGGGGAAGGGGCGGGGGGGTGGAATCTTTCAAATTTGGAAATTTGACATTTAAGAAGATCTTTATGCAGCATCATACAAGTAATAAAAGGAAATGTAAAAAGGATAGAAATTGATTTTGAAGAGCAGATAGAGGGAAGAATGAAACAAGAGTTCAACAGAAAATGGAACCCTACCAAAGAATTGGTGGACTCTACGGATCTTCCAAAGTTAAGGGAGAAAAGGAGGGCAACAGGGACAGTGTTGTTACTCTAGCAAATTTAAATGCTGAAAGCGGCAAACTTTTTTATCTACTTATAGTTTTTCCTGATGAGAATGACAGGGAAGAGAACAAAAACAGTTATTAAATCAGTTATTAAATAGATGACTACTATTTTTAAAAATTCTTAAGCCCCCAGCCCCAGATGGCTATGTCCAATGAACTGGAATTAGGAAGTGACTAAGCTGCCAAAAAAAACTATGCAATACCATTAGAAACAGTTAGTGCTCTAGAGGATTGTTGGCCAGCAAATACAAAATATGTGTTTTAAAAGTTGTAAGAGTAATTTAGAAAAATTTAGACAAGCCATAGACCTCATGAATTATCTCAAATGATAATTTAAAGAAGAATACAGAAGACTGATAAACCAACAGAACCACAGCTTAATACCTACACATATTTACATTAGTTTTTTACAAAGAAAAAATGTCCCATTAATTTCCTTTTGATTCTTTTCCTCTCATTTCTTTGAGAATTCTTTCATAAAGTGGTAGATAACAAGCAATCAGTCAAAATAATGTAGCTAGTCAAAAAAAAAAAGCCTTCAGTAAGGTAACAGACAAGAGCTATTAAAGAAAGAAAGCAGAGAGGGGTAAAAGGCAAAGTTTTATTGTGGGGCAGAAGCTGACCTCAAAGACATAGATATGAGAGATTTTAATTCTTCCAAACAGATAGCAGAGCGGATACTTCAGGGATATTAAGCTTGGCCATGTTGAAAAATGGGTTGGTTGAGCCCAGGACAAATTTGTTTTCATGCCTACAACTTGAAACCTGGTTTCATGGTTACAGCTACAGTTCTTCCCTTGCCTTTCTGATCCACTACCAACCTTTCCCCTCACAATTTCTCTTTCAAAGGCAGAAGGTCTTGGACTATTTCTCACCCCTTCATCTCTGAGTCTCGAAAGCCTGTTTTGCCTTCATCTCTGAGGTGCCTTGACTGGCCATAGGGAAAGGCTGTAGAGGTGAATATGAGATTTAAGTCCCTTTCTTCAGCTGGTCTAATCACAATGTCTCATAGTACCAGGATGTCTCATAGTGTGATAATAGAAGTGTGATAATGGCCAGTCTTCGCGAATGAAGAACCAGGGAAGGTCTTTCCACCTTCCAGCCTGCGCATTGGATTTTTTAGGTGAGACACAGTGTGCGCGGAACTGAGCCCACCCTTTAATCCTGAGGTTCATCTGCCGGGGCCAAGCGAGCTTGGTGGCAGCGAGGTCCTCAGGATGTCTCATAGTTTTAATACAATAAATTTCCACCAACATCAAGGCAAGATCTAGTGTCCCAAGCTATGTAGGACTAGGAGCTATGAATGGAAAATTCCCAGATTTTCCTCCCCCATCCATTTGCAAGTCCTAGATAATTAGTGTAAAAGATGGGCTGGCAACCTCGTCACATTTATGTTAGTCAGTTGAAACTAATTTCAGTGTTTCCAACTATGAAACCTTTCTTCCTATTTCCAGAATCACTTAGCTCATTCTCCTGACCTTCCAGGAGCCTTGAAGACCCTTTTATCATGATATTCTCCATGTAAATAATCCGGCATGTACCAGCCTATCTGTCTCCAGCTTCCCCTGCTTTCATAAACAGTTTTGTGCAATAGGATTACTCAGACTTTTGTTAACTTTGGACTGGCCCTTTGTGCAGCTTTTCTGTGTTGCTTAATCTGTTTATTAAAATATCTGTCAAAAAGACTAAACAGTGAGAGAGAAGAAAGAGCAGATGGCACCAAACTATTTGCGTTAGTCAGAACCGGGAATGGCAGTGAAGAACATCTGACAGAGCCATGTATGTTAAGGCACAATAACAGCAAATGAAACTCTCATATGGAAGACTGAATGGTAAGCTAAACTGGGAGTAGAGAGAGGCAAAGCATAAACAATCTGCAGATCTTTCAAGTGGCACCAGGCATTCCCTTGAGAAAGACTTTGTCGCATATGGGCTAATGAAAACCATTGCTCAGCCAATACTTGTGTTGACAAGGGAAAAGCAGGAAATTAGGATGCAGGAGAAACGAGCAAGCAATGTATACAGACAACCCAGATATTGCTTCATCTGGAAAAATGTAAGCAGACCCACCTCTGGCATCTGCAGAAGGAATCACAAAGCTGGGAAAGAGAAGTTGGTGATGAAAACAATTAGGGGCTTGGAAACATTCCCATGGAGGGACTGAAGGGATTCAGTCTCTTGGCTTTAGAAAGGAGGTGAATGCGAAAGAGGGCAGAGAAGATTTGCAAAATAATGAATGGCCTAGCAGGGGCAGGTTGTGAGAACTAGTCTCAAAACTCAGAACAAAGCAATGGAGACAAGAAATGGGAAAGACAGTGAGGCTGAGTGCTGAGCAAGACTCAAAGGGGCTGGGTATAAATATCAAAACAAAATATCTGGAACTGTTGCAAAGATTTTGCAGAGCAGATAATAAGCTTCATGTTTCAGGGTTGAAGCTGGCCCTTGCTTATTAGCAATCAAGAGAAGACCCCTTAGGGTAAAGAGATGATTACTCCATAGACATTTCCATGGTTCATCCCTCCTTTCTTTGGAACATCTGGTGCTGGCAACTGTCCAAAATGGGAGATGGGACTCAGAGACCCCCTCCGGCCAGATTCATTTGGTAATTCCTGATTGCCTAAAAAACATTTTAAACTGTAACTTCATTGTTATTCCCTGTGAGCAAACAAGTTCTATGTTCTTTATTACTCACCTCTCCATTTTAGTCCCATGAGATTTTACCAGCCAGATGCTGCATGTGTGTATGTGTGTATTTAAGGAACACTTCATGACTCTACAGTTCCTGTATTACCTCAGGGCTTCTCTTTGGGGACTCTGTATTAATTGGAATGGCTTTTTTTTCCTCTAGCCTCCACAAGTTCAGCCAGTGTCAATGAAATCTCAGACTGGACCTCCACTTGGACAGCTGTCACAACCACGGCCTCCTCCCCAAGGTACAAGTTCTTTGATTCCCATGACAGTGATGACTGTGAGTCCTATAAGTTTGCCTTCTAAACAAAAGCTATCAGGACAAAGGTTTCACTCACTTTCCAATTTGCTGTCAAGCAGGCAGCAAATTCAGTGTGCTGCTAAAGCAGACGCTGTCATATTCCACAGCAGCTCAAAAAGTGGGATGAATATTGGATACCAGATCCAATGGATATTCCTGGTAGGACTTGGCTCAGCAAAACAAGGCCACTGGCACTAGAGTAGGATTCTGGGCATGGAGTATATTTGTGTTTGCACAAAGCTGTAGTGGCTACAAGTGTTAAGAAGTGATGGGGAGTATTGTCAGGCCTGGAACAGACACCAACATGGGGATGTCAGGATCCTTGGTCCATCTGTCCAGGTGTTCCCATGCCAGCAAGAGTATACTCCCAGCTCCTCCTGACAGCAGTAGCAGGTTTGACTTCTGTGGCTTGGTCAGAACAACAGGTTTGGCTTATTGTCCTGATTTACACTGAGGTGATGAAGCATAGGGTTGCCCCAGGGATACCCAGGCCACACCAACCACTCAATTCACATGCCACACCAACCACTCAATTCACATAACTGATTAGACCCTCATTTTTGCCACCTTTATCCCTTCCTTTCTCCACTCTAACCTCCTACCAAATTAACACTCACCTCTAACTATCTTTTCCTCATTGGTCACAGTTTTGCTGCATCCGAAGTCTAGTATTTATGATACGAAATGCATCTGTGTAATCTTGGCATTACCTACTATTACTGACATGAGCTGTTGGCTTTGCAGGATACTGCTCCCCATCTGTCTCCAGTACTCCCCTTCAAATCTCTGGACAGTTTTTTCTCACATAACTCCCCATACCACCTGTGAAACCCAGCCAGTCCTCACAACACTATCTGTAACTTCTGTCAAGTTCTCAGAGTGTTGTCTGTCATGTCCAGCAATTTCTCATGTCACATCCAATTGTTTTCCACTTCCTCTTCAGAGAGTCTGCTACCACTGCAGCTGAAGCCACCCAGAACACATAGTTCCAGCATGGATAGTGATAGGATGGAGTATCTCACATCAAACTGCTGGGTCCATGAAGGGACTGCTGACCCAAACCAGCTGTGTCAGCTTTCACTTCCTGCAGAGCTGGTTCTCCAGTGACTCTTCCTTCCCCAAGCAGGATGTGCTTACCAAGAAAAAGAAATACCAGATACATGGAAGGGTAAAACAGGTCGAAGTAACTCCCTTAAGGGAGAGTGGAAGGGCTTCTCGCCTTCAGGGAAAGTGGAGGCAGAGAAAGAGACAACTCCATAAGAGGGCATGACACCAATTTTAGGCCTGTAAGAGAGTTTTTTCTTCATTCTTCCCCATGAAACTAAACTGAAGAGTCTTCCCCCTTAGCAAAACCTGTTCTTCCATGTAGATGTTTTGTGCTTGTTGTCCGTCACGTGCACTTCCTCACATTTATGTCTACATGTCCCTTTCAGGTGGCCCACGCCAGCCACAAGGATCTCAGCCTACAAGAACAAATGCACCTCCCCAGCAGCGGCTCTCTCCTCAGGGACAGCAGCCCCAGAGCCCTCTGTCCACTTCCCCTCAACAGCAAAGGTCACCTGGCTCTCCACAGCAAGTCCGATCAGCAACTGGATCCTCTCCAGTCCAGGCTTCCAAGGCAGGCGCATTCCCTCCACAGCAGCCTAGACCTCCTGCCCAAGGCCGGGCTCCAAGCCAGCCAAGCCCGACGGAAACATCCAAACAGCAAGCTGTCCCACACCCACACCTCAAGTAAGTGCTCTGATAACCTGCTGCTATCTGCAGATACCCTGAGCTGACAAGAAGAACATATCACCTGCTGTCAGGCAGTAGTCCCCAGGGACAAAGGCCTGCATAACTGTGAGTGACTTCAGAGGTATACATAAATACCCCTGGGCATAACAGGCCACCACTGACCTGTTGTCAGGAAGAACAAGTTGTATTTGACATTGCTAAAAATTCACATTCTTCCTCTTGTTCTTGTGCTCATTACTAATCATGTGCTCTACCCTGGCCATATCAACACAGCCACTGCCTTTCCAGTAGGGTGTACACTCCTTACAGGCTGTAAACAACACAATATTGCACAGAAAGCTCAACAGGAGTAATTCCTTCACTGTTCCCTGAATGCAGGAGCCACACAGCTTCTTTACTGGGCAATTTTTTGCAACTAGTAGCAAAAAGGCGGGGGGCCAAGGGGAAGTGGAAGCAGCCCTACTCTTATATATGAGAAGTGCTCTTCTGGAGCAGCACACAATGATGAATTATTGTGGATGATTGGTAGCAGCCTTGGCTGTCACCCTTCATGGAGCATATCTGGCTGGCACCACGGCAGGAAAGATTGGCAAAAAAAAGTCTGATGCTGACAAAAATTAACACAAGAGTAAACCGGTATGAACTGGCCAGAACAAAATATAGGCTAGGAATGAGAAGACAATTTCTAAGAATCAGAGGAGTGACATTCTGGAATAGGCTTTCAGTGATGATGTTTACATTTGAAAGGCAAACCAAAAGAAGTGTACTTAAGGATCAAAATGTTGGTGTTAAGGATGCAGTCACCACACTATACATATTTCAGGTACTTGGTTTTCAGAGTCTGGTCTTGTGGTGGATACCAATTACTGACGAGCAGAAACCACTCAGTGCCTAAGCATGGCAGTGGGGAAAATTGGGAGATTTACTTTAAAAGCACAGTCCTGAAGTTGAACACTAGCAGGTACATACCCAGCAGGAGCAGTGTGGCCAGCCAAAAGACCTGCATTATAGAGCTGACAGTCAGAGCACACAGGCCAGGGAGGGCAGGCAACAGCACACATTGCAGGTAACACAGCTACCAACCTGCCAAGCCACTTGTGCTCTCACAGCTCAAAGGACAGGGCCATCATTCAGCTGGTACAGCTTATGAGAGACTTGTGACTCCCGGTATGAATCCATTCTTCTGTATTAGTAGTGAAATTACTTAATGGTTCCTCACAACAGCCACACCGAATGGCAGCTGCATACTTTTAGTCAGATGTTTTCATCAACTCTCACCAGTCTGGAGTGAGCCACTTGCCGATGTCGCATCCTCTCCCAACTCCCCATTCCTGGGTGTCTTAGCACATGGATATTATCCTTGCTAACCTCTCCTTTTATTCTTTAATTTGTCTGTGTGATGGAACACAAAGCCTCAGTAAGCAGCTTTGAATTACCACCTTCTCCTGCTGAGCCAGAACTCTGTTTTCCATTTCAGCAAATCGCAGTCCCTGACAAACACCTTCAGCATATCTGAATCACCTCAGCGGGGAAATGCCAGCGAAGATGAAGCAAAAGCTGAGACCATCCGCAATCTGAGGAAATCATTTGCTAGCCTGTTTTCCGATTAACAGTTCTGCACCTGGATCTGTGCTTTTGTCAGCCCTCACTCTACATAACAGCATACCTGATGTCATCCTGGAATACACTCAGTGGAACCCAGCAACTTACAACTACCACCTGGGTAAAGGGAATTTAGAAAACTACAAGATGTTTTAATACAAAGCAAATATTCTAATAATGGTCTGAAAAGTGACTGCATAAGTGTCACTACATTGTTTTTTGTGCATAATCAGATCTGTTCAAATGACTGAGTTGTAAAGCAGATTTTACTCTTGCTAACTTCTGTGGAGTCAGCACAGTTATGATGGTGCAAACTGGATTTTATTTTGATTTGTACATAGTCAATACAATTTCTAACTTCCAATTACTGAATTCTTGTTAAGGTCAACCTTTAAAACATGGGCTTCTTTCAGAAACATATATGCAAAGGCAGAGTCAAGAATAAGTAAGTATTCATTGACTGACAAAGTGAGCATGTTTGAGCATGGAAAAACAGTGAACTGTGGAACTTCATGATACCAACTTCATAAAAGGTCACTTTTCAGAGCAAAACTACGTTCAAGTTGAATATGGTACCAGGCATCAGTAAGCGCCAAAGATGACATGAGCAGGTCATCCAGGTGGACTCCTGGTTTTTTCCAGATCTCTCTACTCACAGCAGATAAGACATCTCTGTTTCATGACTTGCATTTATGTCCCCTGCACACAATTCCCAAGTTCTGAGAGAAAAACATCATGTTCTAACCCTGTAGCCTTAGCACAAAAATAACCCAAGAAATGGGTCTTCCACACAAAAAACAACTTCTTCCCCTGCCCCTGAAAACACCAGAGTTCACATTCACAGTTCACACAAATTCCAGACAAAACCCAGCTAAACTCCAAGCACTTTGGTGACTTGGTCACATCTGGCTAAGTATGTCCCTCAGGAACATGCTTAATTAATAGCAGAGCTGATGAAGTGCACATACTTGTGTGCTGAGTGTTCCATAATACTGAATGGACAGAGAGATGGAGTGAAATCCTGTCTCCCTCCTTGAACTCCCACTGACTTTGCTGGGGTGAATGCAAAATGAATGCAAGGTGACAAACCTGCAACAGAACAGGAAAATTATACTTCACAAATAAAATGAGCTGGCTCCATCCAGAGACACCAAGCCGTGGGAGGGCATGTATGGGATTGCCACAAGCAGGACTAATACAATCAGTATCAGTTCTCCCTGACCACCCCTAAGAATTATTCTTCCCGAGAACCCACAGACAGATCTTTGCCAGTGTGCTTTTTCTCTAAGCCTGCAACACTGAATGAAGCTGTGGACGTGCCTGTGAACTTGGACATCACAAAACCGAGGAATGACACAAGCTATGTTCATGACTGCAAAAACCCACCCTGGGTAAATCCATGTATTTATAGCTATTTCTGCCAGCTGAGAAGCCCCTTGCACTCTGTGAGCTCTGGTTATAACATACCTAATGCAGGTGCCAGTCCTTGTCCCACCTCCTCAAAATACAGCTTCAAGGCCAGACTTGGCTTTGTGCTTCCCTTAGCAACTTCACCATGATGATACTTAGGAATGCCCAGGGAGGTCAGTAAGTTTCAAGGTAAAAAAATATTTGAGGCAGTGGCACAGATCTTTGCTGTCATTTAAACCAGAAGATCCCTAAAAGAGCAAAAGCAACAGCTGCATTTGCCATCTCGGATCTTATGATTCACTGGTGGGAATAAAGCCAAACATGGAAATCCTTCCTGCATAGCACCTGTAATGAACATCTAAATCCAATGCAGTCATCTGGACCTTGTATGACCTACCCCTGAGCAGGCCTTTGCACATATAATGGCAAGTAACAGCATAGCTTTTCCAGGTTGGAAGTCTCTCAAGAGGCACATCTGGATCAATGATTTATACCTCAAGGCCAGTATTACAGGACCACCTTACTCTCTGATGATTTGTTTCTGTTGTTATTTTCTTCCCTAGCTCTGTGTTGTCCTTCAAGGTTTGCTAAACATTTTACAATGTAGCGTCATAAATACATGTCATTGTCTGAGAAAAAAAAAAAAAAAACAAAACAAAACAGTCCCTTGTGTTTTGGAGTCTCCAGGAGCAATAAAAGAGTGACAAATGGGTTTGAGCAAGCATGGTCCCACTGGCAAGAATAGCAGATTAACAGGCTCCACTATATGGAGAAGAGGTAATACAATGCTAGTGAGAGAGGATTTCCTTTTATAACGCTTCCCTCAGCATGGTTTATGCCTTTCCCTACTAAATAGTCACCAGAGATGCAGAGTCAGAAATAAAAGTTTACTGCCAGAATCCTCAACTGCTCTATCCCCTGAAACTCTTTATGTCTCCCTTACCAACACAACATATACAAAAAAAGTAACTATTGACTAGTGTGACACGGCCCCATAAATCAACTCCAGTTCATCACTGAAACCACAACAGCTGGATCATTTCTGATGCCGCATTTGAACACAGCAGGGCTGTCCTCTGATGCACCACAGTAACAGGATAGCACTGCTGACTTGATACCCAGCAGTAACTCAAATCTCTTACCAGCTGTCACCTTTCCAGGGACAAACAAACAGAATTGCATCTCCCCTCCTCCTAGCTACAAGTACGAGCAACAGGCACTCTCAGCTTATCTTACTTATTCCCATAGCTCCTGAAAAGCATCTTTGTTTTTATTCACAGAAGTGCTTTAACGAAAACATTCAGTTGATTTCCAGAGTTAAAAGGATGAAAATCTACGTTGTGTCCTATGAATGTCCCAACAGTACACCTCAAGTCTACAACTCTGATGTTGTGGCTAGCAGGAGATTCACAAATGCATCATCCTAACCTCAAGTTCTCACCTTTGATACCAGGTTTCTACTCCAAAATCTCTACAGTCCAACAAAGAGACAAAGGAAATACAAGGGGTATATTCTCCATTTATACGAATGGAAAACTAAGGTATACCCAAGAGGTATTTAGGTACCTAAATGTAACAGCTGGAGTTAGGAGTAGTAAGAAGGCAACAGAAAAACTGGTAAATAGAGGCTACATTTAAATCACAGGGCAGACAAGCCCCACAGAATGCTTTGGGATCTTTCTCACACAGCTGTGAAAACTGAGCACCTGGTCAGAGCTTTCTTTTGTCTTGCTTGCTTTAATTTTCTTCACATGGAAGCCAAGAAACATGAGTAGGTTTGTGTGTTTGGATCCAACCCAAGAAGGTGCCGGGACACAGCTATGACACCCACCCATATCCACCACCTGGAAAATTAGTTTACATTTTGCTGTTTAGATATAAACTGAGAAACATCTTGGTTTTGTTGTCATAGCTAGGTGTGGTATTTCAAGAGAAATGTCATTTACATTCCCAGGCAAGCTAAGGTCCACAAGAACAGCAGTCCGACTTGTAAATGCAGAGTACTTTACTGTCTTCCACTAACCACAAGCAGGTACCTAAGACTTTACACCCTGTGTATGGCTCAGCTGCTCCACATGTGGTTGGTTCTAAGTTTCATGAGTAAGATAAAACAATAAATAGCCAAGGATAATAGTTCCTTATTTCCAAGTGACTGTTAGCAGCAATGTTAACAGTGCTGGGTACTGATGAACAGTACAGGTAAGAAATGCCCATCTTCAGGCACTGCATCTTTTGTGATTTCTCTTTTATAAAAGTTTGCAACAGGAATCATACATGCACTTCACTTAGGAGCTGGCAAATAAACAAAGTAAGCAGCTACTTTTAAAGTATTTCCTCTGTTTTGTCTTCTAATTTTATACTGTTGATCCCGAGATATTCACTTCATATTTCGTATCCTGTTTTATGAATAACAGGAACTCCTCTTCAAGGAACTTGACAGTTCCGGGTAAGTTGGGTTCCTTTACCTTTGGCTCACAATACCTTTACGACACTGTGAAGGACAACAATAAGGGGGAGGAATATCTTCGGGTCCCTTAGTGGTGTATGTGTAAAAAGGCTGAGCTCGTGTCTTCAAAAAAACACATTCAAATGACAAAATCCAGGATGAACTGAACATCTGGTATCAGCCTGGCAGAAGTATAACTTCATGATTGTCATCATGGCAGACAGAGCCCAATTCCAGAGAAGAACACAGCCTGCCAGCAGGGTGAGCCCCTGCGACTGTCATCGAGGCACTAGCAGCGCGAGTACCACCGGCACCACAAACCTGACTTATCTCACACGCATCGAGATCATTGTTCCCAGAAATAACTTGAAAAAAAAACAAAAAACAAAAAGGGGAAGTCACAGCTTTACCTGATAAAATAACTTGTATAACCTTATCTGAATATTATGTATTCATTGCTGAAGCACTCCTCACAAGGACAAGATGGTGCAAGACTAGTGCAGTGTAGATTTCCCTTTTCTTTGTTATAGTCAGGGAAATATAAAGAAGTACTTTCAGCTTCTTTATGGAGGTCTAACTATAAATTTCACTTGTGAAAATTCTTTTGGAACAAGACAATTCAGCCACTGCAGGTAAATGTTAAAAGTTAAGGATAATCTTGGTACTGAAGGGAAAACCATTGCTGTGAAGTAGAAAAGAGAAGAAAGAAGCAATACAAGTTTTGACAACAAAATAAAGTATTATATTTTACTTGGCAAAATTTCCTGACCCTACTGAAGTCACCTGATTTTATACAAAACAAGAAGATGAATCACTGAAATATCACCTGAAAAAGCACACAAGTATTACTGATTAAATAGCTTGTATTTAACAGGAAATGCCATTCCATTTCCACTGTTGGAATTTCAAAAAGGTTTTAGAAAAGAGTATCAGTTGTCACAACAGTCATCAGTACCATTTACATTTATAGAAACACTGAGATCAATCCTCTTAAAAAATATGTAAGGAATTAGAAGTTCTAGCAAAGTTTAGTCATCCTGGTCTTCCTTTAATTGAGCTCCAGCGTCAGCCTGCAGATCTCATCAAGAGACTTCAGCAGTGGTCTTGTTAGCTGCTCATTTGTTAATAAGACAATACTGAAAAGGTGCTCATAACATGCTACAACACATTTCTTTTTGGTAAGATAGAATCTGATACTTAAGTAATGGAATTAAATGGAATTTACTGAAGTGAGAATTCATTCTGCTTCTCATGTTGTTGTGACCCCATTTCCACTGCAACCAGGTCAGCCTATTTAATTCCTTAAGTCAGATAGGGAGAAAAGATGCACTTCTGCACCACTTTTAGTTCACACACAGTAAATGCAGCCATGTACTGCAGATCCTTATTTGTAAAGTCATGGAGAAAGACAAAAGTTTTGCTGCTGATTCTTTGTAAAGTTGCTCTGCTTCTGTTTAGACTTCTGAGTTGTACTGTAGCATGACTTTACTCAGTTGTTTGTAAACTGAATTAATTTGTGTTCTAATATTTCCATTGTAAAGAAAATTCCTTCCCTGTATTCTTTGTGCATTAAAAGTAACAATACAAAAATGCTTTTTACCTAATAAAACATTACAGGAAAAGGGAAACAACATATTCAAAAATTTCCATGAACACACATCTACCATGACAGTGGTAGCATCCTGCTTTATGTGGTATATGGTAACTTTTTTGTTAATAAAGATTATTAATTAACCCAGTAGATTTTAAACAACATCATTTCTCCTGGCAATTTAGTAAAACACTTCAAATAAGACAGACAAGTGTAGGGTTTGTATTTAAAGTGCTCTTTATCTGATGCAGCAAGTATTTGGCCGGTATCCTTCTGGTCTGTAAGTAGCACTTCACAGACAACTAAGGGCAAGGAGGAGGGGAGGGAGAACAAACTGCTCTAAGTCGTAGCTCTTTGTGAAACAGACCTGAGTGCCAGGTGGTACAGCACTACCAGAGCACAAAACAAACCCAGCCCTTGTGGCCGGAACACTACCATGCACACATGTTCTTGACACAATCTGAAGAGAAGGCAGGTGTTAGTGCCTGGGATTTGCAATCTCCTGCAGTTAGGAAGCAAGCTCAGCGACTAGAAAACTCACTGCAGGAAAAAGCCGCAATCAAATGAACGCACGGCGAATGTCCATGGGGCGGCCCCTGCTGGGTCTGGGTGGGAACCTGTCACTGGGACCAGCTCGTCCTGGAAGCGTAGGGTTTGCTCCAGGCAAGGAACCAATGGGGTCAAAGTGTGGTCTGAATGGAGGAAACTGCCCTGGTGCTTCTCCCTGGCCAGGAATGAGTGAGTTAATTGGGTCTCCAACATATGGAAGTGTTGGTCTCTCATCATATTCTCCACCAATGATCATTGGGGGATAGATTGGGTTTGATGGGAAGGGGTTGGGAGGAAAGGGATTAGGATAGAATGGGTTGGGATGAAAGGGGATTGGATGAGGTATAGGGGGCAGAAACATCATGTGCCTCCATCTCAGGGCCTCCTTCTTCTGTTTCAACTTTTTCTTGTATAGCTGCAGACAGAAAAAGAAGGCATTTTAAAGCTCTGTAAGTGTTCCAGCTTCCGCAGCTGCATTCAGTTTTACGGCACTTCTCAAAAAAGTGCTCCTCACCAGTCTGAAAACCCAGAGCAGCAACTCTCCTGCTTGCCAAAGATCACCAAAAGCATCTTTGGAAGATCTCTAACCCACAATTCAGGCACGCACCATGTAACTTGTTGATGCTGCTTTCCCCTACTCTGACCAACGTGCATACACAGAACACCATACTTTTAAACTAAAATTTAACTCAAAGTTACTGCCTCCCGAAGTCTATGCTTAATTCTCAAATTAGACTCATCTCAGAGAGATTACATAAAAAAGCCACCTACTTCTTTCCAGTCTGTATCACGAGGCCTTGCAATAGGATCTAAAAAGAGAAGCAAAAAAAATAAGAAAAGCAAGTAGCATCTGTGCCACAGGTGCCCAGAGTTCGTCAGAAGTTGCAGGATAATCAAGAGAGAGAAAAACCTTTTTGGTTGATACAGCTTTTTGTAAAGATAATGCATCTTAAAAAACAAAAAGTTCTAGGACCATTTAATAGGCAATCTACTTGCACACTCATTCTGTGTAAAGCATTATCTCCAAACGTTACTGAGTAAATAGAGAAATCCCGGAAATACTGCCCCCACCTTTGCCTTCTGACAGCGCTTCTCTTGACTACCTTTGTTTCTTCAATCCTGTGTGAGAAACTGTAGCAGGAATACATCCTCCCTCCGCTTCCTAATATCTGCAATAGCCAATACACCAAGGTAGCAAAGGAAAAAGATAAAAACAAGGAAGGCCTGCACCACGCAATGGGAAGAACCACATGGTCCACCAGTAATGCCTCAGAAGATTGTCAGCAATTTTCCCGGCTTAAAACTGTGCATCCAGTGAATTACAGCTGGCCAACTGTACTGCATTTACTCAGAGTGTTTAAATATCATTACTGGTTGCCTCTTATCAAAATCTGCTACACCTAATCCCTCTGATAACATGAGAAGTAATCAGAGAAAGATGTGCCTCGACATTACCTCGGAAATCCCGCAGATACATAAACCTCCACAGAAGCTGGTCATTTGAAGCTGTGTAAAGATCACGGCAAACAGCAGAGAGAGAGATGAGTGAACGGACATCCAGAAGCCTGAAAATCCGAAGCTTGAGCTCAAGAGGAAGGACCACTAACCCAAACACATCCGGCAAGTTCAGAGCTACACAGTGAAGAAAACAGAAGCATTACTTAAATGATGTGGAGTTTATCTCTAAAGGCCCTAAAAGAAAGAAAGAACATTATAATCTTTCACTTAAATCCTCTCCTCTCCATACCCGAGTTACACCACTTTTCTCAGCAACTACTGTGATGTGACTTCATGCAAAACAGATCTCTTGCAACTCTAAGTACACCTACAGAGTGCACGAAATAGGGCAAATGGCACTTTACACTGACCACTATGCCTAAGAAACACTAAAAACATATAACACTGTGTTTATAGGCTACAGAACAAAGGAATAGGTAAAGAAAAAAAGACCTGCCCAATTTCATGAGTCTGCAAAATACACATTAAATAGAGAGCACATGCTTCACATAAAACCTTCCTGCACTAAAGTCTAGAGGCAATTCCACTGAATGGTCTTCAGAATACAAAGCTGAGACCTTTTACTGCAGAACTATGCAGAGACAGCCTACTGCATCACAATCACCAGCATGGGTTACTTCCTACCATACTTTCCAAACCCTCAATGACCAGACACTGACAAGATCATTACTGAGGTTAGACTTCCAAATATGATGCTATATAAATTTTTCTGTTTTGACAAAGAAATAGATCAAAACTATAGAGCTACTGCTACAAAATTATTGTGGTATGATTTTCTCATCATTAAGTGTGAAAAACAGCCACTCCATTTCAGTCTCTGAACAGAGTGTAGAGTAATCAAAAATTAAAACAAGAATTATATTAATATTCTCCCAGTAACAAAGATCACTATAATTTCTTTAGAACATATATATTACTTTACGTTTACTCTTTATATACTCATCACTGAGCAGCTGTTTCTAACACTTTTCCATCAAGGCTTTTGATAGACCCTCTCCCTTCCATCCTCAAAAATTAAGTATCATCTCTAATGTAAGTATTTTCTCTCACCTTGTCGGGCAGCAGCCAGGAGAGAGTAAACCAGCTGGTCTTTAAAGAGACGGGATAACTTCTGAAGGTCTTTGTAAACACCTGCAACCTTCTCTGTCAAAGAAGAGAGGCAAAAAGCTTAACTTCAGAAGTTTATAAGGCAGAAATTACACAAGAGTTACAGTTTTCTTGTAAACAGAACTCTAATCTGTTTGTGATCTGGATGGGAGCACCTCTGCAGCTACAGTGTAACCATCCTTGACAAACTAGACACTACTTCCATGGTCAGGCTCAGCTTTCCCTTTGGCCTTAAAAGCACATGTGTAACGTGTTCTAAATGCCTGAAACAGTCATTTTTCCGACATTTTTCTGACAGAAGTGGTTATCCATTCTGTTCTCTGAAGAAAGACAAGCCAGAAGGCTCTGTTGTTATACTGGACACATTTCAGCACTCAGTTCTTCTAAAGCCTTTTGATTAGACTTACACACCAATGACTGGGACTACCCAGAACATAGAGTAGGATGTTGAGTCAGCCTCAACTGCCAGTAGAACAGCTCATCTACTTCAGAGAAAAAAAGGCTAGTCAGGCCTGTGCTCACAAGGATCTACATCAATCTGCCCCTCTCTGCTTATTTGACTTAGTTTCCCCCCTAATTTTGGCACTCTGAAGAAACCTATGTGGTCAGCACATGTTTTCTGACAAAAAGACTCTAACAATTACAGTGCCACATGAAGAATGTAGGTACCACCAGACTCTGAAGTCCTGAGCTGCCAGGCAGAAAGGGGATATTTTCCAGCATTGCTGTCCCAGAGATCCACACATATGCTTAGGACCTCATAAATAACAGGCACAGGGGCCAAAGGATAAACTGGACCTTGCAAGGTTCTTTCCTTACACTGTTAATCCAAGAAATACAATTTGTTTTAACAAAACTTGAGTAAATGGCTACAATCCAGATTCCTTTTACTACAAAGTTATGACTAACCTAAATGGTAACCACATTTTTATCCTGTTTTGCTCTTCTGTACCTATTTGGTGCTCTACTAAAGTGCATCTTTACCCGCTGTACCACTTTTTTACTTTCCAGTTTAGTATGAGTATCATAATTCAATCATACCTGGGTCCTGAAAGCAAACAAAGGATGCTGGCAATAGCTGGATTCTCTTAACACTTTTAATCTCGTTGTTGATTTTTAATGTTGCTGCAAATATAAGAAAAAAAGACACTTCAAAACTTAAGACATGCTGAGAGATGACAAAGACCACTTCATTACTGCTTTACTCTTTGGATGTGTTTTACTTTCCTCCCCTACCAGATCCCACAAGGAAAGTACCCAACTATAGCAAGCAGGTAGACAAATAAAAACTTTTTTTAAAAAAAAGGCACTTAAAATAGCAAAGCAGCAACTAAGCACTACTTTCAACAATTCTATCACAAGAGATGTAACACAGCTAAAAGATGTAACACAGACAGCCATTATTATAACCAAATCATCAAAGAAATGCTAAATAGAGAAAACTCAAGTTTACTTTATGAACACTCTATGCATGGTAGTTATAACACAGTCCTAAATCTAATCTTAACCCAACTTGGTTAAAACATCTGATCATATTATGTACAGGTTCTGAGAAAACATGTGCTAATACAAATTGGCAAAATCAGTTACAAGTTTTAAACAGAAACATCAAAAATTTAATCAAAGATATCTTGAAATTAGAACCAAGTCTCAATTTAATATTGTTCCTGAAAAAATGTGGAATTACTCGAATGCTAAATAAAATAAAGAACAGAAAGGAAAAAAAGACAAATCTCAATAGAAGTCATCAAGTGATATGGAAGTTGCTTCAAAAAAGTAGACTTCCATACTTTTTCTGGATTGAATGGCTTAAACTAAATACAATTTTTGAGACCACAATTAGTGTACAACAGAAAAGATTATACATCAGAGCTAAAGAATACATAGTCTGGAAGTTTTAAGTCTTGCAAAGAACATAAGACAAGACACAACAATACTGTAGCTAGAGCAGATCTACTTCTTTTCATGTCTGGCAATGTATACCAAAGTTCTTATGAAATAAGACAAGAAAGATTTCTAAAACATTGCCATGGAAAGATCAGTTGAATCTCCTAAGGATTGATGTGTTATAATTAGAGAGAGAGAGAAACAGTTAATAGAACAGACCAGAAATGCCACGAGTATTCAGCATCAGGAGTGGCATCTCCTGCACCTCAGCAACCCAAGCAATAAAGGTGCAGCTCAAAACAGAGCTCACAAAATTGCATATAAGTTTTCTCTTGCTAAACACTGGTGATACTTAGCAATGTGCATCCAGGATAAAAATCTGACTGACTTACCATTAATAGCAACAAGATCTCCCAGAGGCACACAAGTCAAACCAGCAGAACCTTCCTCGCAAAGGGGATGTGTGTACTGTAGCTTATAAACACCACTGCCCCTCCACTTCTCTGGCATGGAGACTGCCTTGGCTTCTGTCCCCTAAAAATGCAAAGAGGTAACACACTGTCATACTTTAGCAGCGTACCAATGCTGAGGGGTGAGAAAAGGATTAAAAGTTAGGAAATTGCAGAATGATGTTTGCAATTCAACTCTTAGTTCAGTCCTAATGCACACGATGACATAGTGATTATGAATATGTGTGACTATATGCTATTTTCCCCAAAAGAGGTGAAGTTCAGTAATTTTTTGTCCTGACAGGGAAGGTTGTTCAGTGATCAGTCACACCTATTTCTCTGAGACACATACTTCATTCTGTCACCCGTCCCAGCACTCTGATAGCTCCTGCACATATGTTAATTTGCTGCACAAAAAAACATGTTGTTGCACATTTTCTGTGAACTTACAATATTTGACAGGGTTTTAATAATCATAGTTTGAAGTTATTTCAAAAACTTGAGTCAACGAACAGTTTCTTTCAACTTCAGTATGAAAAGGCTCAGATGGAATCCCAGGGGGGGATATGACATAACTACAAGTAGTTTCTTTCGTCTTAAATCTGCACAGTAATCATCTTCCCTACTTCCAAGCCTGCTCACTGACATAAACAAACTTTCTTCATAGTGGCAAACCTATTCTTCAGGTAGTATTTCACGTTATGGGGATGCAAGGAATTTAGCAGATTTATTAAACTGGTAACGGTCAACCAGACACACACGTGCTTAGTTAGCCTCACTGCAAGAAAAAAAGATGGGAATTTAAACACCTTTCCTCACATCAGATCTTTTTCTGCATGTCTGGTCACTTATTAGTAAATATATAACGCAAATGTAAAGGGAGAAAGTGAATTCATACACTGTACAGTGGTACTGCCACAGGTGCTCAAGTATGACACCTCTTCAGATTAGTGGAGCCAAAGCCTAACTTAACACTTAGCTCAAGTTCATACTGAATTGGAGACAACATTTTGCCAGACCTAGGCCTTGCTAAGCACCACTTAGCAGGCTATCACTGAGATGACACTGACACTTAAGGCAGTACTTTGAAGAAGTGCTACAATTTAAGCACATCTACACATGCTCAAGAGCATAAAGCAGAAACAGAAGCTTATCAGCTGGGTCCCAGGGAGGCTGAGGACCAAAAGAAACACAGGGACAGGCCTCTTCCCTTGCACCTAAAAGCTGCTCTAGTCTTTAGCCCAAAGAATTACTAGTCAGGGAAATTAGAGAAGCTGGAACTTCAGCAGCCCCTGCTGCCAACTGACACATACAATGCAGAAGCAGGTCCTCAGACGGATCTTGCATTACACACTCCCATGATATTCCAAAGCTTTCTCACACTGAACAAGAAATTTCTGTTTGCTTATGCACCTACCTACCTGAGGTACATAGCCTGTCTCCATCATGAGCAGATGAACCAGAACTATCAAGGCATCAGTGGCACTGGTGCACTCAGCAGAAAGGTAGAGCATCTCCAAGGAGTGGGGTATTTCACCATCAGCGGCTTCACTGCACAGCATGGGTTCCGAGGGATAGGAGCCTGTACCTTCTTCCAGGTCAACATCTTCTGGGACTAATCCAGAAGGAAATTCTACGCTGGATCCTGCCTTCAGGAGAAAGCAAAACATAACTTTGTTCAGAAAATTACACCTCTATATACATCAACATTTTACATCAACATTTTGCTTATTCCATTTCCCATGATTTCCCGTACAAGTTGTACGTACAAGATTCATTACACCTCCATCTTTCAGTGTTCCAGATGGAGACTGGGATTATATAGATAGCCTCTGTATTTTCTGAATCTTTAGAATACCAGCCCTTCATTAAAGGGTCTGTCATTTTATTTCATACACAAATCGAAGACAACATGATAATACTATATTAAACCTTCAGAATTTGAATTTTGTAACATGCACAAGAATAATTTAATCACTGTAGTATCACCGTTAATTTGAACTTAGCCAACAGGCATGGCAAGTAACCAAAATGGTAACTGGGACTGCCAACAAACACAACAGGCCTAAATAGCAGGAAAAAAAAAATCCACGAAGTGCATCTGCTGTCACTTGAAGAGAAGTGTGGCTTTATTGTAGCCTCCTTTCTTCTACAAAAATTACACCATGTTATTAACTGACAAAACTACACAGACACATTACAAAAATAAAAAGGTAGAAAGGCAAGGGTCACGAAAATGGAAAAAAAAAGAGCCTGATTCCAACAGGCAGTGCCTGTTGCATCTGCTCAACACCTAGAATCAGTTTCCTCAAGAAGACACCACTGAGGCAGGCAAGAAACATAATCTTAATTTCCTTAGGAAAAGTGCATGTTCCAGCAAAAACATTCACTCCTGTAAAAACGTCAGACCTGAAACACTTTAGGACCTCTGAATTAGCTTCTGTGCCACAGGTAATATACAATGAGGAGAGATAAATTTCCATTCAAATAACTGGATATACATCAAACAGGTATTAAGTGCCAAATATTCTGAAGAGACTCTCTCCTACAGAGTACAGCAACTGACACAACAACATACCTTCTTTTTTGCTTTGTGCTGTACAGGACAATTCTCACCTACTTACCCTCTCATCACTCTTTTGAACTTCCAGCTGAGCTTTCTCGTTGTCAGATTGCTCATTCTGCCCTTCTTCTTTTGGACTGTTTGCCTCGCTGTTGTTGGGGGTCAAGGTGGATGGCTCACGACCATTCTGAAGTGGGGGAGGAAGAGGAGTTGAAGGAGGAGGAGGTAGGCTGGGTTGTCCATCTGCTTCTTCTAGTAGCAAGCATATCAAATCACCAGAAACAATCCCGTACGAAGCTAAGGTCTTCTGATCCTCTGTGAGAGCATCTTTTCTGTTCAGTGTTATTGCAAACTTGGTATCAGAACTGAAAAATAAATAATTTTTTTAAAAGAGTAAGGAAACACAATTGGCTGCACCTGGGTAACTGCACACAGAGGTATGTGACTGGATGGGCCACTTAGTGCTATGGTTCAGTTGACATGGTGGTGATCAGACAAAGGTTGGACTTGGTGCTCCTGGAGGTCTTTTCCAGCCTTAACGATCCCATGACTCTATAGCTAGAAAAGCATACTCCGTATTACAATAGTACCATGCCATGGGGTTTAATCCATTAATAATGAGCTATATATTAGAGAAAGAGTGAGGGCGAAAAAAAAGTATGAAATTATTTCCCCCATGTTTCTTTCCAGGTACATTTCTAGTAGCCGAAGCTGCTTGGTAGATAAAACTTCATTTACAGAAATTTCTCATAAAAAAGTTACAAACAAAAGCAAACAAGTGCCCTTCAAATTCGAAGATATTACACCCAGCAAAACAAGATTTAAATAAACTAGTGGCTGAGATTATTTAAAAATAAATAGCATTGAAGACTCCACCATCTTGCTTCCTCATGAAGCAAAACATTACTTTCAAAGATCAGCAGCTGAACTACAAGATGGTAGTCACAAATGAGGGTAATAAGAAAAGATGCTTCAGGGCACACACGTATGAAAAAAAAAAAATAGAAATGAAACTGGTTAGCAGGGAAGCGGCCACCCAGCTTCAGCTACAAAACACACACACACTGTAGCAAGACAAGCAGCAACTTCAGATTCCTCCTGCCCACGGCACACGTGAATCACCAGTGAAACACCAGTACATCGGACCTAATTAGAGGTTTATGGTACAAACCCTTCAGCCACCGCAGGGAAAAAACCCTTTTGTAGGCGATTCTTAAATTGGTTCTGCAGACTTCACTTTCCTACAGAAGACACCCTGCACCCACTGTATAACATAAGGGCCACGCACGAACCCGAGTCAGCTCTGACTGAGCTGCGGATCCGCACTTCGCAGCCGAGCACGCCCGAAGTTTTGCTCTCCCGTTCCGCAGCGACCCGCCGGGAAGCAGCACGCGTCCCGGGCGCTGCCGGAGCCGGGGCGGCCCGCCCCCGTGCGCGGGGAAAAGCCCTCAGACTGGGAAGGCTTTAATCCCTCAGACCGGGAAGGCTTTAATCCCTCAGACCGGGAAGGCTTTAATCCCCCGGGACGCGCTCCCCGGCACGGCCGCGCCAGCCCGGCAGAGGGCAGTACTGCGCCCGGGGGGGCGTTAGGGGCAGACACCCCCCCAGCCCCGCGTGGTACGGCCCCGCTGCCCCCCCCCCGGCCCCCCAAT
Source organism: Empidonax traillii (assembly GCF_003031625.1). NCBI lineage: Eukaryota > Metazoa > Chordata > Aves > Passeriformes > Tyrannidae > Empidonax > Empidonax traillii. Next base: position 951,753 of record NW_020955384.1, on the reverse strand, counting down.
GGTTTGGTCCGCACGGTACCTGTACCCCCAGGCGGGCAGCAGGGCCGCGCGCAGCTGCGCGCGCAGCTCCCCCAGCGTTGGCCCCGCCCCCGGCAGCTCCAAGGCCGCCGTTCTCTTCTGTAGCCGCACGCGGAGCTTCATCGCGGCCGCCGCACCACCGGGAGATGGGGGGGGAACCTCCGTTCCCCCCTCGCGCCCCGAGCGGGCCCCGCCGAGCGACGGCAGCGGCGGCAGTGGTACCGACGGGGCGCTGGCGCAAGGGCTGCCGGGCCGGGCCGCGCCGTTGTTTTGGTTGTCGCGGCGCCGCCTCAGCCCGGCCCCGGCCCCGCCCCCGATCGCTGCCTCGGCGTGCCGCGCTCTGACCTGCGCAGCGCCGGCGGCCCCGCCCGGCCGCGATCGACGGTTGGGCGTTCGGCCGCTCGCGCGCCCCCTCAGGCGGTGTGGGCGGAGTCGCCATCGCTGCCGCTCCGTCCGCTCCGCCCTTGCCCTGCGAGGGGGTGAGCCTCGGGCGGGAGTGATTCCTGCGCCCTTGCTGCTCTCGTCCTCCTCGGTGTAACAGCGGGTCAGGTGGTGTTACAGAATCAACTAGGTTGGAAATCTCTGAGATCATCGAGTCCAACCTGTGACCGAACACCACCTTGTGTACTAGACCATGGTATTAAGTGCCATGTCCAGTCTCTTTTTTAAACACCTCCATGGACAGTGACTCCACCACCTCCCTAGGCAGCCCACTCCAATGTCCAATCACTCTTTCTGTGTAGAACTTCTTCCTAATATCCGACCTAAACCTCCCCTGGCACAGCTTAAGACCATGCCCTCTTGTTCTACTGCTAATTGCCTGGGAGAAGAGACCGACCCCCACCTGGCAACAATCTCCCCTCAGGTAGTTGTAGAGAGTGACGAGGTCTCCCCTGAGCCTCCTCCTCTACAGGCTAAACAGCCCCAACTCCCGCAACTCCTCCTCATGGGACTTGTCATCCAGTCCCATCACCAACCTCGTTGCCCTTTGGACGTGCTCCAGTACCTCAATATCCTTTCTAAATTGTTCTGAAGCCAAAAATGCCAGTGAAAACCTTGCACTGGCTGCGTGTCAAGCCGTTGACGAGGCTCGTGGAAATGCACAAGGGGAAGGGCTGAAGGAGGATGCTGCCCCCCGAGAGTGTTTAGTTTTTTAAGGGAACCTGACTTTTCTAGACCAGACTACTGAACTGTTATCTCAGAAGGGGTATTAGAACAGCTTTGGTCACAAAATCTCACCAGAGGTATTAAGTGGTACAAACAGAAAGTTTACTGGCTTTAGGTCACCTGTCAAAATGGGGGAAAAAGCCCCTACCTACATCTTCGGTCTCTATGAAAAGTACTCTCAGCTCTATCTGGAAATAAACACTCTGCTTACTACAGTGGTAGTGGTAGTACTAGTACTTAGTACTGCTAAGTGTTGTGTCGATTGAGGGAATAATGTAAAAGGCACAATTTAAGTTTTCACTTTAATGAATTACGCTGAATTTCAAAAAGCAGCGAATTCAGAGGTAACTTGGAAAATAATTTGCATATTCTGAGATCATCTTGGCTTTCTTTCTAATGATAACATTTACTTACATTTCTCCACACAAAGAATAATACAAGAAATGTGAGGTGCAGGAAATCTGGGATACTTTCTAGAAGTACTGTACTAAAATAATAAGAGAAACCCAAAGACCTAGGTTGCACAACTATCACAAAATACAACTGCTTATTAGGGCCTTGTTCACATTGCTTAACCCTACCTGTGTCCTTTCAGCACTTAGCCAGTGAGAAAAAGGACACTGAAACTTCAAAAATTCTCTTTTGGGCTACAGGTGAAATCTCCTTTATACCATCTGAACATGATCATCCAACCCAGGAAAATTGGTTACTAAATTTTCATTTTAGAGTTCACTGTCAGATACATCTCAAACTGAAGAACGGCATTGGAATGGGCTGCCCAGGGAAGTGGTGGATTCTCCATCCCTGGAGGTATTTAAGAAGAGACTGGATGTGGCACTTAGTGCCATAGTCTAGTAACTGCAGTGGTAGTGGCTCAAGGGTTGGACTTGATGATCTCAGAGGTCCTTTCCAACCCAGCTGATTCTATGATTCGATGATTCTGAAGGGCAGCCATCATCTTTTTTCGACATGTCAATAAATTCCTCAGTGGAAAGGTGATGAAAGGCAAGGCAAGGCAAGGAGTCTACTGAGGTGGAACACCACTCATTGAGCAATGGAAGAACTGATGCTCATTGAAATCAGCTAGGTGTAACTTATCAGGCCCTCAATGCCAAACATTAAAACAAGTAATTTCCTGAGAACCTGCGCCCTTTGCCACCCCCCTTTTTGGAGGAGTGCTTCATCAGTTGTCATCAAATAGGGTCACATCCTGGATGAATCCAGAAGAGTGGGTTGATGGAGCAGAGGGGGATGAGAATGGAATTGTCAAGAAGAGTAGAAAGGATTGTGTTTGTCAGAAACGCTGCTTTGCTCTCTCTTGAAGAGGGTTGAATCCAAAGTGAGTCATGCTCCTGCCTCAACCACTTTCCATTGGCCAGAAATGTTTTGCTGTGTTTCATTCTTCAGAGTTATCCCTGTCCCAGCCACCTCCTGTTATCCCACTGGCTCCAGGGCATTTTAGTCTGTGCTCTTTTGGAAGGGTGGAGGAGGCTTCCCCTCTTTTGGAAATGTCCCTGGCTACAGTTGTGATGCTGCCAGCAGAACTACCATTTCAGTAACTTGCACAAGCTCAAGTGATTGTGTGGCATAAAATGGTTCCGTTTCTCAGTGGCTGGCTATAGTCATTGTTAGGTAACCAGCTACAGGAGTTACAAGTGAGCATTTCAGCTGCCATTCTGTGAATTTTTCCTTTGAATTTTGTGAGTCATGCCATAATGTAAGGTTTAGACATGTTTTGCATGCAGCACTATTAAACAGGAAAACCTAGGAGACAATTAGGATGAAAGGCTAAAACATTTTCCTCAGCTTTGAAGTCTGGAAAATTTCAAATGACTCATCACCACCATTATTGTTTTCCCTCACACATCATTCTAGAAGAAAGGGCTATTATTTGATGAGTTACAGGTTTTTCTCCACCATTTTAATTTTGTCTCCGTCAACAGACAGAAGACTTTCAATGGCCACGTATGAAGTTGACCTCAGGCTGGGAAGGGCACATGCAAAACAGTGCAGGAAACCTGTGTACTTAAAACCTTGAAAAAATGGTTATGTAAAGAAGAATTTTGACTTTCAGCATAGTTCGCTCTTATCAGAATTTGTGAATGATTTTTAAGTAATTCCTTAAGATAATACACGATATGGTGACAAAAGAAAGCTCTTCGTCAGTAGCTTAGAATGGTTGTTAAAAACAATGTGTTTTCTCTACTCAAAGTACTTTATTGAGGATTTTTCTTCCCTACATGGTCAGTGTGAAACACAAGCAATAGAACCAGTTCCACCAAAGCAGTAAAATCCTACTGATAGCCCTAGTGGGTTGTCTTGAGAACACTGAAACTTAAAGCTGTAGTCTTGTTGACATAGAACTGTGGCAGAGGAGAACTGTAAAGAGTAAAGGTCTCTCTAGTTCAGTTACATACATCATGGATTTTTTTTTTTTCTGAATGATGAGTGTGGTAATAAAGCTGTGGACTTTTTCCATTATTTTTCTTTATGTATTTGCCCCTACAAAGAATGTATTTTATAATATATATAAGCAAATATGTATGTGTATATATGTTAAACCTGTGAAAGAGGGTGGTATGAAGGCTGGAACATCATCAGGAGATCTGTGAAAGTCTGAAGCGGCATTTTAAGGGTACCAGTGGAGGAGGAGGTTCAAATCAAAGCTAGTGGAGAGAACCTCCTAACTTCTTGCAGCTTGCTAGTGGTCAGCTTTGCTCCTAAAAGGTATTTTAAAGCCCCTTGTGTCGATACTCTATAGCCAATACATTTAGAGGAACTCTGCTTTATACCATCTCAGCTTGGTTGAATACAGATGACCCTTAAGCAGTGTCTGGAGTTTGCTCATGTAACTCTTAACTGCTCTGTTTTTGATTAAAATCTTGATCACAGGGAGCAAAGGACCTTTCAGTGGGTTTTCTGGAGTTTGCCAGATTGCTTCAGATCTTTTTAGCTACAACTGCATTTTCTTAGATTTACATATTTACAGCATTGAATTGCTGGGAGTTGTGTGCACTCCAAGATCAGAGTTTGATATCTCTGCATTAGCAGACCAAAATCACAATTCTCTGGGTAGTAAAAAGCAGCTCAGGTTTTTCCTAGGGAGGTTACTGCATCCGCCTTCTAGGAATCTTACAGGACTGCAATTTGTGTGAAACCAGGGTGGTGGCTGCCAAGGCTGAGAGAGCTCCTCATGCTATTGTCAGCTCCATGAAAGTAACAGAATGGTTGGACAAGAATCTAAGAGTGAGCCAAATGACTGGGAGAGAAGGAAGTTTAGAACAGAACTATGCAAATGATGGTCTCAGGTCTGAATCTGGTCAATTCAGATTCCAGATAAATAATGCCTGCTGATTTTCTGCTCAAGGTCTCAATTCATCCTACTCTTCTACTGTCTCTAGGGAACCAGCTTAAGTGCACCCTTAGAGTTCTTAGCTGTGAGGGCAGCGCTAGAACAAGGACATTGATTTTTGTTCCACTAAATGGATTTTGGTAAAAATGAACCTTGTAGTCCTGGCTCAGGTGCAAGGATAGGGCAGTTACAGAGGTCAGCAAAATTAACTCAATGGATCCAAACAGTGGCTATGTTTTTTTCCATCAGCTCATCACACAACTGCCTCCCAACATTGTTATCCATTGTTAATGGAATCTGTGTAGGCATTGCAGCTATGCTATTTATTTTGCAGCCTGACACAGATTAATAGTTCTCTGGCAATCCTGCTCCAAGGTTTTGAAAGCCTTTATGGAGGGCATCAGTAGTCAAGCCATGCTCAGGAAAAGCTGTGGTAACACAAAGGTTTTGCAAAGCCTCTGAAAAATCAGGGGGTGTCCCAGACAAACTCACAGATACAACCTGTGGGGGCAGGGGGGGCTGTTGCCTCCTGTGGATTCTGTTGGAAGATTTCATAGAGCTACATCATGGGCTGTCTCATGAGCTGGGCAGTGGATAGCATTGCTTTCCACACTGAATGGAGATTACCATGAACAGGAACTTACTGGAGTTTTTCTCATTCTAGGGGTATTTCCAGTTGCTGTGGAGAGAGATCATCTGCTTTTATGTCATTTAGCAAACTCCTGTCTGTGTCAATGCTGTTTTCTTTAAGCATTCCTTCCAATATATCTCTCCTATCAACTATATTAACTTTGTATTCCTTTTCCTTCAAGAGGTAATTTTCCATATGGAATATCAGTGTGTGGGAAGGGTTAAAATCCTGAGGCTATTGAGTCCTTCTTGCTTTGACATTGTTGAGTGAGCTGCAGAAACCCTACCTGTTCTTGAACATGCTGCAGAGTAACTAGAGACAATGGAACAAGGGAGAAACTGAAAAATCGAGTCCCAGTTCTGTGATAACAGCAGAGATATTTTGGAAACTAAAGTGCTCTTTCTGGACTTCAGGTTGGGTAGACACTATATTTGCTATTGTTTGTCTTGGGTTTGTTAACTACCGGGGTTACCAAATTTTTCAAAGGGAAAAAAATTCTTCTGTGGGATGCAGAATGGAGTGTTTTGTGCAGAACCAAGGCAAGATAAGAACAAAATTCTGTTTTAAAGATACTCTATTGTATTTCAGAGGATGGTCAGTTTAAGATAGTGTGTTTTTATGGCTGTGTTAAACCTCTACAAGACAACTATAGTGGGATTTTTTTTGTGTGTGGTTTTGAGGTTTCTGTTTTGGTTTTTTGTGGTTTTTTTTTTTTTACTTCAGGAGCTTGCTTAAGTTCCTAGGTGGATTTCAGCTGTAATCTTTATTGCAAGTTTTATTTAAAGCTTGTATAGACTGTTCACAAAGGAGTAACCAGATGTATCTACAGATGGGTAGGCAGAGTACTTCATTAGGGTGAGACAGGTACACAGACTGAAACAAAGGACTTCATCTGTTTTCTCTGCTTCAAGTACTTGAATACGCTATCTCTGAGAAAACAAAAGAATTAAGATAATTATTTACATACAGAAATTGGTCCATGCCTGCTCAGTTACAGAAGATAAAAGTCAGGGCAATTTGTCTGACATCTATTGTCCTTGGCAATGCAATTGGCAGCTCTCATTTAGTCTATCAGGCAGCTGACAAGTTCCTTCTTCTCAGCTCAGTCATCTGACTGACCGTGTACAATCGATCCTGGCATCAGAGAGAGACTCGTGGCTTGGATGAAGCCAAGAATATCAGCCTTGGAGTGCAAAAATAAAGCTTGTTGGTGTGAGTAAGCAATATGAAATGATACTGCCTTTTATTCCCATGGCAGTTCTGTTGTTTGTTCTTTCAGCTTCTCACTCAACATCCATTTAAGATCCAAACAAGAACATATCAAAGTACAAGTACAAAGCACAGTAGTGACCAAGATTGCTATTTTCTATTCCTCAATGTGAATGAAATGCAATGGGAATGATGTATCTCATCTGCATCAACACTTCTAGCAATCCTGCTGGATAAATATCTAGGAAATACCTATGTACTTTAATGATAGAAAAATCCGTCTTTCTGGTTTTACACTGATTTTTAATTGATCCTATTTAATCAGGACTGAAGGTGGCATGTTTGCAGGAAAAGCTATGACAGTTTTTGGAAAGAGTTTAAGTTTTGTGACTTCAGCAGGCTGTTGTACATGATATTATATTGCTACCTTAAAGTGCTTATTTTGAGTTGCTTAAAATAGACAAAACCAAAAAGGCATAAGACCTAGAGGTGGAATGACCAATTAAAGGCATCATTTTCAAAATTTGTCCCAGTGTGGATTATGTTTTCAGAATGTTTTTTCCCTGAAAACACTTTATCTTGGGATAACTTTGTAAGGATTCCTCAGAGAACCCATATCAGGGCAATATTGAAAATACATTTTGTCAATCTTACAGTGCAGAAACCACCAAAGAGCAGTTTTAAATGAGTAACTGAGCAGAACATAGATTTTCAACCATTTAGGGTCTGACCTGATAATATTAATTACCACACCAAGAAGTAAGACTACCAAAGGGTGGTATGGTCTGGGGTTTTTTTGGGGGAGGGTAGGGTTTGTGTTTGATTTAATTTAATTTACATGTGTTCTGGCAGATTATGGAATAGATTTTCCAAGACAACATAATGCTTATTAGAAATCCAGGAATGACTCTATAGGCTGCATTACCTGGGAAACTAGCAAGACCTTTTGCTACTTAAGAATTAGTATGGTTTTGTACATAGGCACGTACCATGATCTCAATGACACATGCACATCCAGAAAAGGATGTGCCACTCCCCTCCGTGGTAAGGCCAGAGTAGTGTTACTGTAGGTCCCTAATAAACACTTTTGTAATGCAGCACTGAGAAGACTTGACGTTGTCTTGAGAAACAGTATTGTTATCTCTAGGATATTGAGCAGTGGCTGTCATTGGTAGGAATACCGGGATGAATGCAAGAATTTTGACAAAGAAACTGTACTTTTGTACTGGAAAGTGTCACAGAAAGATACAATTTGTCTCAGCTTTTGTGAATCTGCATTGTGTGGTTACATCCCAGCACTCAGTGGCTCACAGTCTCGCTTTGCACTGCTGCAGGCTCATGCTAGGACACCTTCCTCTATTCCTGTGTGATGTTCATTCTGCAGGAGAACAGACATTAAACAACCAAGACAATGGTGTGGGGAAAGGATAGAGTACTGGAGCGGAACCATTCAGTCTCACCAACAAGCTAATACCTGCCAAAGCGATATCCAAGGACTCAGAAATCTGTGCCTGCTCCCACACTAACTGCTCCGTACAATAAGATCATAGGCTAAACCTCACTTGCTATCCACCCTTGTCCCAATTTCATTGAGGGAAGTCATGGATATAGATTTTTTGCAATTCATGGTATGCATCATTTATGAAAATATTTGTATCATAAATGTTGTTAACAGATCCCTGTGACAAAAGGGTGAGAAGATGCCAAAGACATGGTATTTTTTCCTGCTCTGTTGGCTGTCCTTGCGGCTTGAGGCTAATCCTGGTCTTAAAGTGAGGATTACTCAGAAGGGGCTGGACTATGGTATGTCTAACATTGCCAGAAGTAAATTTATCATAAATACTCTATATACAGAATATAGTTTCTTAATAAAGATTCAGTGTAGGAACAAGCTCCTTAATATTGAAGTAAATTCCTTTTGTCACCTCACACCAGGAATACTCTTTGTCTCTTCTCTCACTTATTTCCTTTTTTGTGTGTGTGTATCCCAGGTGTGAATTTATCTTTTATTAGTGACTGCATTCTCCTACAGTCCAACTGTCTTTCTACTACATTCTTCATATTGATATACTTTTTAAGAACCATAATTACACAGTCATATAATTGCTCCTTTTTTTAAAAAATGTCAAAACCCTGACTAAAAGTGCAATATTTAATTGAAGATATTAAGACACAATTGGGACAAAAAGCTTACAATTGGACAAAAATCTTGGGACAGCCACATGGCCACCTTTACTCTCATTCCTCCATTTGGCATGGCATAGCACCTGCATGTGCCATTCTTCAAAAAAAATCTAGTGACTGCCGTAATTCTGTCCCTGAAGCAGAATATTGGCAATTTCCACAATATATTTTCCTTTGTCTTTCTATTCACGCTAACTTTCACTGTCTCTTACCTAAGACTTACTCCATGGGTGTGGAGAGCATGTGGTATAATTTCAATTGTTTACAGAATTAATATTAATAATAAAGGTTAACAAGGTGCAAATTCAACAAAGGCTGGGTCATGCTAAGGATTAATCATCATTTATGTACTGAACATGCTGACAGGTAAACAATGGACTTGTGAGATGAAAAGTAGAAGCTCGGGGTTTATATCTTCAAGATGAAAGCAAGGATCAGGTCCACTTATTTTATTGTGTGAACATTGTTTTAAAGGCTTTTGAGAAGTTGAAAAGTGCAGGGCAAACATCAGTCACCCAAACCAGTACTGACCTCCCTTGCTTCCTGGGGATCTCTCATGCCTTTAGAAATGAGAATTCAACCTGGTATTTCTCAGTGTGAGCCCAGCAGTTTTTGTGAGGATTAACATGACCTTCCAAGCGCTGCATGAACAGACTAAGTTGGCACACCCCTGCGTTAATAGTAAGAACAGACATTAGCAGAGCTCCTCCCAGAGGTATTTCTCATATTTGAAGAGCTTGGTGCCTGACCTGTCCTCTCCCTTAATGCGAGATTTGAGGGCTGAGGCCATAGATCCTGCCTGCGTGCTTCTTGCCTGCTGCAAGAACCTTGAGAGGAATTCCACCTGGGATCACTGGCTGACTTCACTGACAGTTCTAAGAGAGCTTTAAGTTATTTCAGTGAGAGCCCATATTTTGCTTTGGAGACAGGAATTCCTAGGGAATCATAACTTACTTTTCCTTCATAAAAGATGCATTTTATGAAAAGGTATTCCAGTGTCATGTTATCACAAATTTCAGTTCTTTGCTTTTTTAATACTATGGAGCCTAGTGGAGAAAAAATCCAGATATTTTCTAGTCAGCAAATTCACGGTAAAAACATCTGAAAGTAGGATATCATTCAGTATTAAAATTTCAGTTTTGTCTTAATCAAAGATGAGCAAAAAAAAAAAAAGGAAGACACAAGGAATCTGGAATTTAAAGTTGCTCTGTTTGGTCATAATAGGGTCTGTGCATCTTATCATTGCACAAGTAGCATTGAAACATTTTAGAAAGTATGGATTCCTTAAAGCAAGGGAAGAAGGTAAGGAAATAAGTCAGAGACCTGTTACAGGCTTTGATTAAGGTGCAGTGGCAAAATATATGTACTGTGAAAGAAATGGGAAAAAAACATTTTAAATTATTGTCTTTCAACCTCAAACAACTTCCTGTACACAAGCAACAAACCAGATAGTTCTGCATTTGACATACCAGCATTTCAAATGCATATATCACACTTTTTCCGTAAGTAAACACTACATATAGAAGTAACCTTGCTACTTTATAACTGGCTTTTTCATCCAACAGGTATGAGACAATCTGAGGTAAAGGTGATGACCAAGAATTTTCCAAGGCTATCCACATTGTGAGTGAAGTGAAGGAAATATAACAGTTTCAGAAATCTGACAGGAGTTCTAGAAGGTGAAATACAACTCAGGGACAAGATGATCCTAATAGATATTTTTGATCTTGGGTTGAATGGTTTGTATGTGAGGCTAAGAGAATTTGTAAATGCATATATATATGTTGTTGGAAGGAGACCTAGGAAAGGATCATAGAATCAAAGTGTTTCAAGAACTGTGTTAAAAGTGATGATTAAATTATTTGGCAGTATATCTGGACCTTTGGGTGCCAGAATCCAATCTGCAAGGCATATGTTTTCCTATGTCCCCCTGTAGGGAGGAGGATTGGGATGGAGCTTGTGAAGCAAGCAGTATTGAAAGAGACCTTCCCAAGCTGGAGTGGGCAGGAGAGTCTGTCAGTTGTTAAGATCAACTATGTCATTTCCAGGTAAGTAAAGGAAATAATTTTCAAAGTTTTAGGATGAAGCAGCTTATTATTACCACATAGTAATAATTATGTAGCCACTGTTTTGTTCAGCATAAAATTCTAATGGTTTATCTAACTCTGCTTCCACTGCCCGAACACTGACTTGTTTTAACAAGTACTTGCTCTACTACACTCAGAAACGAGCTTTTGGTGTATCTGGGCTTATGTGGCAGGTGACCACGCACTGGAACAGATTGCCCAGAGAAGTTGTGGAGTCTCCCACGCTGGCGATGTTCCAGAACTGTCTGAATGCAATCCTATGCAATGTGCTCTTAGGATGACCCTGCTTGAGCAGGGAGGTTGGACCAGATGACCCACTGTGGTTCCTTCCAACCTGACCTATTCTGTGATTCTGCTGAATCTTTTTGGATGAATTTACAATGGTAAATCACCATTTTGACGGGATAGTGCTCAACACCTACTAACTGCAAAGGAAACTCTTTGTACCAGAAGCAGCCAGTAAATAAACAGTTTTATAGAGTTTCCTACAAGTTCTCCAAATATGGAGACTAATATGAAAGCAGGTTTTTCTACAGCCTTCAATCCCACCTTCCAGGTGCTGTTCAGTAGCATTTTACTTCTTTGCAAGTTACCCAGAGGGAGAAATACCACTCTGAGAAACTTCATGTACTTTCTGCTGGATAGGTCCTGCATCCCTTTCCTAATATCCTGCTCTCTGGCAATTGTTATACCATCCTTGCTATGCTGTCCTTGTGCCTTAATCCCTGCACGTCTGAGAGGATTGTGTTCAGAAAGGCTGGAGAAGAGACTGTGGGGGTGGAGGTGTCTGTGTCTTACTGCATGTCTTCCACTGTCTGCTGGGTGTTGATTGTAGAGAATATGGATACCCAGCTTCTCCTGGGGGCACACAGTGAAAGGGTGATGGGCAGAAAGACATGCTACATCAAGAAAAGTAGAGAAGCTAGGAAAAAATGCTAGGGAGCACCAGAACAAAGGCTGAAAAGGCTGAGGAATCTGCATCCTTGAACTTGTTCAAGACTCCAGTGGGCCAAGGCCCTGATTTGTCCCAGCTTTGAGTAGGAGGTTGAACCAGAAAAATCTCCTGAGGTCCCATCCCAACCTAAATTATTATATGATCTTCAAAACCTAAATTCATTCCCCCAACCACAGTTCTTGAAATTGGCTGTCATCCCATGGATAATCTGATTTTAGCTCACTGCAAACAAGACAACTAAATGCAGAATTACTGCCCAAGATGTTATTGGAAAATTATGGTCATTTTAAGTAAGGGTAGTTGGTGCCTTCTGCCCCAGGGAAAGCAGATTAAAGACAATTGTTTCAGAGATCTCTGCCAGATATCAAGAAACAATGAGGAATGTATAATACATGATAAGATTACAGCTGATATCTTTGCAATGTTCAGCTCAATTCAACACACCCATTTGCAAGACAATATCCTTGATTATCAGAAACATTTGTTTTGGGAGGGAAATAAGTAAGATTTTGTTTAGAAAAATGGATGCTCTCCAGAACCCTTTGCTTAGGCAAGGAAGCAGAATGCGAAAACAAAAACTTTGATACTCTTCAGCAAATGCAGCATTCAGACAACCTGGATTTATTTATAAATGTGGCATGTGGGATTAAACATAGATTTTTTTTTTTTCCCCAGCAAGGGGATTGTACTTTAAGGAGGTTTTTTTTTCTCCCAAGGAGTGGTTTTTATTTTGAGGGGGAAAAAAACTACAACAGAATGCCTGGTCAGGTATCAAGGATTCTTTTTCCAAGAATGCTGTGAAGTATAATGGTACAAGTGTCTTTCTTTCCTAAAATATACAAGGGTCAGTCACTTCTGAGAAATTCTTTTACTGTAACATAGACTTTGCCTTTTATAGCGGAAGGGTTTTCAGTGATCAGGAGTCCTTACTCTTTTGGCCTGCAGTCTAATAATCCCCCTTTCTGTATTCTGTAGGCTTAGAATTAATGCTGTAGATTTCCCAGAAACTTCTGCTTCTTTTATTCCTGGCACTGGCATTTGTCTGTCGGTGGCACGGGCTTCTGCTACAATCAGTGCAGACTGGAGAATGAACGCATGGCTGCTGTAAGTATTGGACAGGGAATTGCAGGTGGGAAGGGGCCGTTCTGGGACATATACAGGGTAATTATTTTTCAGGTCAGACATGCTGTGTCACTTAACAGCAGTCTAAGAACAATCTATTTGAATAAACTTCTTAAGAAGGAAATATCCCATGACAACTAATGTTGGGGGTTTTTTTGTTCGTTTGTTTGTTTTAATTATTCAACCCCACAGGTTGTCTCTTTGGAAAGGATCAGATCTGTGAGCATGCTCAATTTTTGCAGACATGATATTACATGAATAGTCAGGACCACAGAGTTTGCAATGGCCAACATTTGTTACTTTCTTTGTAGAGTGTATCTGGAAGGTTGACTCTATAGCTACTTATCCATGTGCTGGTACAGTGTATATTGCCTTCCAAAGAGCTCCTATTAAAGGAAGGGGACTGTCACAATGCCAAACATTCAGAGCTTCAGAAAGTCCAAAATTTAGGTCACTATGGAAAACTGACTTATCTTCATAAGCCTGTGTAGTATGAGATTGTCTTTAATGACATGATTGCATACTGAGTTTTCCACTTTTTCATATCTCAGCATTTTTCCCATAGAATTTTAACACAATAGTCTTGTTTTTCTTGAGAGTGTGGGAGTGCTAAAACTTCTGGTATATCAGAAAGTTTGCAAGGTGCTAATCTCTACGATTTGGGTTCATAGAGCAATTGGTAACAGCAGTAGGTGTTGCTCTATTGTGAGCCAGACAGCATAGCAAGATGGATCACCAGGCTGCGAAGTTTCACAGCATGTCCTGATTTCAGAGGAGTATGGACATGCAGTTCTGCATTCAGTCTCAGTGAGACTGGTGGCTGTAAACTGCTGTCACTGTGCCCCCAACCTCTCTGTTTTTAATTCTGGCATACCACTATTGTGAGGAAAAGGAGACTGTGTTAAGCAGGGCAAATCAGCTGTTCCTAAACACTGAAGCCATCTCTCGCTCTTGCTGAAGGATAAGGACCTGGGCGTAATCTGAAGACACTCCAGATGTATAAAACACCAAAGGCTTCACAGACAGCAAGGGAGTCAGGGAGCTGTTATGCATGATTTGACAGAGCACATCGTGGTGGAGGTGGTCAAAGCTGGCTTTGGTGGAGTTTAGCAGGTGAAGGGGTTTTCTTGCCTTTTTGAAGGACTAATCTCTGCTGCTTCGTTCAGTGTGACATTTTGTGAATGACTGTAGGTTTAGACAGATCTAGAATATGCCCTACTCTTTATCTGCTCCATTTTCTAGTCCTACATGTTGCTTTCAGAATAGCAGACTAAGAGGGGCCAGCTGAAAATGAACTTTCCAAGTGAGACCATTGACAAACTACCACTCCTGGGCTGCTTCCAGGATCAGTAAGATGGGTCATATCACAGCTTTTTAATTGTAATAGTATGATTCATTTCCAGCTCTTACTGTAGTCCTTCTCTCCAGTATGTCCCAGAGCTCTCTGCAAGTCATAAAACCTCTTGGCAGGTCTATTGCTCCTGAAGGCCTAGAGCTGTGACCCTGCCTCAGGGAATCAGGATTCCTTCTGAAGAGGAGCACATATAAGGATGCAGGAACAAAAGACCTAGGTAGCTGGTTTGGTCCCCACCTCCCATGTAGCCCAAAAGGGGAGGAGGGCTGAGATCCTTTTGCAATGGTCCCTGTCACTGAAGGATGAGTAAATCTAGGTTGAAAGGATCTCTAGAAGCAGTTTTGCCCAGCCTCCTACTCAAAACAGCAGTCACCAGACTAGATCAGGTCAGCTCACTAGTGATGTTTTTTAGCCAAGGATGATGACACAACAATCTTTCCAAGAAACTTGTCCCAGTACTCACAATCCTCCTTGGGAAAATGTTTTTCCTAATGGCTTCTTGGATGGTGCCTTGGTTAGGGACTGGAAAATGAGGATCTGAAGAGTGGTGCTTCTTCTACATAGCCACTTAATGAACATATATGACCTGAAACAGGAGGTTTAAAATGGCAGTGGTGGTAGGATGGATTTTGTGACTGGCAATACTAGATATTAGTTTGGGCTGGAGCACTCTGTGGTTCGGGTAAAAATTTATCTTTTGGGATTACAACTTTTTCCAGAGATATTTTGCTTTGACTAAAAAAATTAAGAGGAAAGAGGAGAGACTCATGGTTTGAGCTTCCTATTGGACACGGCTCTTTCTCTGCAGTATAGTGCCACCACTGTAGAAATGAAATGTCTGGGAAAAGAAAACCCAAGTAATCAAGATGAAAGGGTGAAAAGTTATGTGTTTAGTGTCAGTTCTGTTACAGTAAATGAGGTTTTTATAAGGCTATTCTAACATTCATTCCACTTTCTATCCTGCTTGGCTGGTCTACAGCTTCTACAACTCCTAACCATAGGCCTAATAGCTAAATTTGTTGGAATTTAGGTAGAAATATATTTTTGTTGAGGGTCTTAGTAGGGATTTTTACAGAAAGGAGAATGAATTGGTTTTAGGGCAGGATAAAAAAATTTATACATTTAAAAGAGTTACTGAAAATTGTTACAGGAAAGAGGAAAATGGAGCAATTACAAAGTTGATAACACTAGGATAATATATTTATTAGCTAACTTGCTTCTGCTGTTGCAGTTCCAGAGACCTTTAGGGTAATCCATCATGAAGGACTGGAGTGTCTTGTGCTGCTGTGAAATTGTGACATTTTATAAACTTGACAAATCCTGAAGAACAGGAAAATTCATGTCCTGGAAACCTATGCATATAATCTCTGTTTGAATACCAGGCATGTCCCTAATCTACTTTAATCCCTAGAAAGCCCATTCTTCATTCTAGATAATAGAAGCAAGCAGTTCTTTCAAACTTGATTTACAGGCGGTTTCTTAAATTGTTCCCTTACAGCAGATGTTTTATTGACTGAGTTTGACTTTTTTTGTCCAAGCAGCAAAGGCAAAGGAGAAATTACTGTGTCCATCTCAGGACTGTTTATTTCCATTATCTTCAAAGTGTCACGGGATAGCACAGGCCACTTGTCCACATTGCTACACAATTGCCAGCTGAGCATTGATAGTGTAAAAGTCAAGTTAAGTGGAAGATCCAGGTATGTACAGCAACTTTTCTAATTACCCTCTGGAAAGTGGCAGGCTTTGTAGCATAAGGGACACTTTTCGAAATTTGATTTCTAGGGATCCAGTTACAGGATATGATTAACTATTGAAGGCTCTGAAAGTGGATTTTTAATGTTCTGTTTTTAAAACCAGACTCTTTGCTGAGTGTGTGAAGTGTGGTTAATATACACTTCTTTCTGCATGTGCCAGCAGTTGAGCTGACTGGACATACTGCATATGAAAGCACGGACATTTGACCATATTAAAGAATACAAGATTGCAAATGGGGGTTTGCAGATACAAAAGTGGTCTAGAATGATTAAGCCTTTTGACAAGCTGACCTACAATTTGAGAATAAAGCTTTCAAAAGAGAATATGAAACAATGCTTATAGTTCTTATTTTTATTTTCTAGAGGGTTTTTTTTTCTTACTCATAGACAAAATGTGGCTAATTGAGCATTGTTTATCAACACGTTAACATGAACATCCACAACTAGGCAGATTGCCTTCTATATAGCTCTTCTGAGACTGAGACCCCCTAACATTTGTCTGAGACTCAAATTAATAAAAACAGTCAACTTTTCAGCCTGCCATATTGGTGTAATTGCTTCTCATTAATATAAATGCCATTGATGTCCCCATCTGCCAGATTTTATTTTTCAAAGATTTCAACCCATGGTAAAAAGCCACTATGTTAATTTCCTTTCCTCCAGCTGGATCTACAGCTTCCTATCTGGTTATCTTGAGAAGCCCATTCACACCAAATTGGATAAAAATGTAAGTTTGCAAGGATGGCTTCAGATAGTGAAGGGAGAAGTTAAAATACAGGCCTTACATTATTGACTTGTGTCTCTCTTCATATAGCTATGCCTAAATATCAAATACAAAATCCAAATGATGGATGCACAGCTTAGAAAGCATAAGGGTGAGTTGCTGATAACAGCTTTTTGTTAAGTAATTTTCATAGCGCTCAAATTATATCCTTTTTTATTGGAATCCAAACTATAGCTGTGTTCATGGCACCAAAAAAGTGAAGGACTAAAAATACAACCATTGTTCTGTACCTTAACCTATTCCATGTTACGCCCTAGAAATCTCTTGCATGCATTTTATATAAACTATTCAGATTTCTTCTGTCCCCATAGCAAGTCACCTGTAATCTTTCAGTCTGTTGTAGCTGAGCTGTGTTATTTCCTTAGATTTCCAAGCATTTTCATGTTGATCCTTTGTGTTCTTTGTACTTTGAACATAAGACTCGTGTTCAGTGACTTAACAAGATGATGTAGGAAGACAGTGTCACACTGAATGTTTCTTTTCCCACCAGTAACAATTACTGTGTCACTCTTGCAGAGACATGGATACAGTCTGTGTTCAAAAAGCACATAAATATAAGATTTTCACTACTGTAATCAATGCCACAGGTTTTCTTTTATTGTTATTGTTAATTTTTTCCCCCAAGATTAAAAATATTTGTTGTTTTTCTCAATTCAAATTAACTTGATTCCTGTAACTAATATAATTCAGGTCATAGAGTTTGTTCCCAAACACATGCTCTTCACTTTTCACTGTGGATATTTCTATTATCTGCTCTGCTCTTCAGAAGCACCATAAATAGACATTTATTTTTCCTAAAATGACCTGTAATTGCCACGTGCCACTTGCAGTGGCAAGTATTACTGAAAATCACAGTCATGAAGAACATTTTCCTATGCAGCAATATAGTTAAATAACTCAGGTTCAAGGGCACTCCAAACTGTGCTGTTATACTGTGAATTCACCATTTCTTCAAACCCATCTCATTTTTATACAGGATGAACAGACTATACAGTCCAATCAAAAATAACAATCAGAATGCAGCTGCATCTGAGTGCCTTTCGGAAGAAGTCTTCAATCATATTGACAATAAAATGCCCTCAATTGTTGTGAAAAAACACCCAGTTTCTTCAACTCTAATTGGCAGAAAAATGTGCTAGTGTCATCTTCCAAAGTATTTAGTAGTATTTACCAGTACTTCATTTATCATACAGGGGAGTTTAGTTCTCTTGTGCAAATACGTAACAAAAAAGGAGACTGCCCTACATTTTTCACTGCATGGGAGAGACTTGTGCAAGGTGTATTCAGTTGTGAACAGCAGGGGAACAAGGCCTAAACCAGGAGGTATCAGTGACTTTTCCAGAGGGAATAGTCTTACAGATTCCCTTATAACAGTTTCTTTTTTTGTTGTCTTCTTCCTTCTCCCACCATTATTCTACTTCAGATTCATCATTTCTATAATGTCTTTGCCTTTAACTAAGCAGTAACAGTTTGTGATGTGTTTTTGTAATAATGTCTGTTTTGTCCATCATTCTTCTAGTCTTAAGCCAGATTGACGCCTTTGCTCAAGTAGACTATTCCCTAGTTAGCTCTCCAGCAGTCTTCAAATCACACATTAACTTGGATTTGAAGGTAATTTGTCTTTAATATCAGTGTGCTTTCTGACAGTTTTCTGATTCTCTTTTGAGTTGATTCATTTTCTTTCACTCCAATCTTACTGAATCTCTTCAGTATTTACTTAGAAAAGCAGTAAGACATTTGGGAATTTTGGTCAGGAGTTATTTTGAGACCAAATGCAATTGTTTAGTTAATAAATTAACTGCATTTGTTAATTAACCAAAGCTATTCTTTAGAATTAAATTAATTCAGAGTTGAAACCCTTCAAAGGGGCTTTACAAACAGCATAAAAGTGTTCTTTAGATACACAGCTCTTGCATTGCTGCTTGGTGTTCTGCCTGTTACCAGTGATACCTAATCTGTGATGGCTACCAGTGCGATTGCAGTCCAAAGCATTTGTTTTGAGATGACTCAGCATCTTGTATAAGTACAGGTCACACCCAAAAAGAAGACTCCTCACAGACAGTCCTTGAGCAGCACATAGCAGTTCCAGTCTTATCTGTTTTTCACCTTTGTTGGCAAGAGAGATCTCATCAACACCCAGCTTTCCCAGCAGTTTCAACAGTCCTTGTAATTCAGAGCATCCCAATGGCTCTCAGAACTGACTTCAATTAATTTGCCCAAGCTGTGGTTGAAACTCTTATAACAGTATTTTGTTCAAGCAACTTTCACCACCCACAGAAAACTTTTTGCAAGCAGGATATAAATAGCTTAAAAGAACTAAGCAATAAGCTATCAGCTGCTGTAGCTGTCTAGAATTTACAGGCTAAGCTTTAACATGTGGACATCCCACTGGGACACTGGATGACTCATTCTAAGTCAGCCAAGGAAGTTACTGGTCTTGGTGCTGCTTGGAACAGGTTGATTGTCGTCTTCTAACTTCCAGCTTTTTTTCTTAGGATTTTATACCTTCCCATGTCAGTGTTTTTCCTGTTGAATCTTCCAGCTACTAACCTTCCCAGTGTCAGCAATTACATTACTTGCTATCTGTATTACTTTCCTTACATGGCCTGAACTCACCTACCCTCTCAATTTTAATAGTTATTTTCTTAGCATACCTGAATCAAGGTCCCCTACAGCACCAAAATTAGGTCTTGGAGGACTGGCAGCAGGGCCAGGGCAAAAAGTTAGGTAATATAAAAGGCTCCTTTGTGTATCCCCGTCCTAAGCAACTTCCAGTGTTTTTGGAGTGTGCCTGAAGATTTTCTTGAAATGTCACCCTTAACATAAAATTAACAAATGCGTCTTTGCTACAAGAGAAAGAAAACTGCGCTCTAGATAATTATTTTGTGTGTGTGTGTCTTGTAACTGCTGTTCAGAATACTTGCTTGAATGATCAAATGCAAACTTCTTTCATTCCTGTATTTTTTTTAGAAGAACCTGAATTTGCTGATTTTTAAGGCATAGCACAAACTTAATTGCTTAGTTCATGGTTTCTTTAATGTCTAGCTTTTCTTCCTGTTCAACCAGTGCTAAAGCATTCTCACAGATACAAATGTTTCAACTAAAAATACTTGATAATGAATTTTTTTGCAGGGCACAGTCTATCCTGTAGGTAATCACACAGACCCTCCCTTTGTGCCAGCTCCGTTTGCTCTCCCAAACCAGGGTGATTCCATGATATACCTGGGAGTCTCCAATTATTTTCTAAAGTCTGCTTCACTGGCTTACTACAAAGCAGGAGCCTTTAACATCACCATCTCCGAAGAGGTGAGTATAATTTGCATGTAATAGAATTGCAAATATCAGCAGTTTGGATAGTCAGGTCAGCAAAGGAAACTAACACATTATCTTTGCCATTTCACACAGATTCGGGTCACACTTCTACCATTTGTAGAAGGGATTCGTGACATTCATTCTGTATGTCATAATTTAAAATCATTCAAGTCCCCCTCAGACCTAAGTCTGAACTTCTTGGCAGCTCTAGGCAAGGAATGACAGATATGAACATCACAGAGTTGGTGTGCCAGGAGCGGCAGAAAGAACGAAAAGAAAGCTTTTCTCTGCATGGACTGCACCCAGGAAAGGGCAAGACAAGACAAAGTGTACTGAAGCCACAGTCTGCTGTACAGAGGCCCACAACAGATGTATTGGCTATGTTGAGAGCTAGAATAAATCCTTAGACTTAATGGAGCAATAGGATGAGGCAAGAAGCAGGTACAAAGAAACTAAGCTTTCAGCTGTGGTTGAAGAACTTACAAGACCTCTCATAACAAGCAATGCTGAGAGGGTCTTTATGGAAGCTGGTGACATGAATGGCACTAACAAACATCATCACAGTGGTTAGCAGCAAAAGAGCAGATGAGATTTCTGAGTCCTTGCCTCTGACATACACAGCATATTTCATCTGAGAAAGTCTCAAAGGTAGGATGTCATGTCTGTTCCTTCGAAGAACAATGGTTGTTCACTAGTACGTGCTTCTGAATCAAGTCCATGAGAAATCTATCTCTCTTTTGTCCCACAGAGCACTGAGGATTCCTTAGGAATCATTCTCAGGCAAGGAAATACTAAATCAAAACATGGATTATCTAAAACTAAAATAAACAGGATATATTGTTTGGGGTTTTGTTTTTGTTTTTTGGTTTTTTTTTTCCCAAGGAAAAGATAATTTTCAGGCTGATATAATGATGATCTAATTTATTTTATTTGTTTACAGCTTGCTACTACTTCTAGCTTAAATACCTCCCTACTCAAATATTTTGTCTCCAAGGTGAGTATTTTTACTTATAAAGAAAGAAAAAGCAGTATCTAATGTTCCTTATGGATATTATCTGAGTGATCTCATTTGAAAACGTTTGGAGGAGACAAGAAAACTGGTTTATGATTAGTGCAAGATTCAAACATACGTGTCCACCCCATGATAACTCTTCCTAACTGTATCATACTACACATTAGTTATTCTCTACCTCTCTAAGTCTCTAAGTTCTGGATTTGCTCTCAGTCTTTGAAATAGTTACACAGAATAAGTGGTAGCCATCTGTGAGATCAGTCTCCTTTTATTCCTGTTCCAGGCAATGGTATCTCTGCTATTGGTAGCCTGACTTCAGCAAAGATTCATGATTTTTAACTACTGGAGTTTACATACAGTGGGAAATAATAGTCATGAGTCTATACATGTGATGCAAGAAATTAAGATACTATGAGTTGCTGTAAAAACATAGCAACATTTTCTATAAGATGACAAAATTCAGAATCTGTGTTATTGCAAACTGAAGTTTTGTCCTTTTGGAGTGTCTCTACTTTTCAAAATATTTGCTCTTTTGCAAGCTGTCACTTTTCCAAATACTTTATATTGTCAAAGTGATTATTTTTTTACTGGAATCACTCATTTCCCTCATTTCTTATCATGCTAATCTCCTTCTCTTGAAATACATTTTTCAGGAACAACCTCTAAATTGGTTCTTTATGTATGTTTAATAACAATGGGTTTAAAACTTCACCATTTGCTTTATCATTTCTGAAACTCAAAATATATGCAATGCTAAACTTGTCATTTCCGTTGGTGTAATTAAAATGAAGTATATTTAATATTGCTTAATTACAAGAGGATTGGTAGATAACACCTGTTTATGATGCAGCTACAGAAACTGTAGCTTAAGAAGAGCTTAACTCTGCACTCTAAGGTTTTTTTCCTCCTTGAGCCTCCACAGATGTCCCTGAGTCAGGCAGCAGCGTGCCCAGTGCTGCTGAAGCTGATGGCCACATCACCACCCACAGTCAGTTTAAATGCAGACAGATGCATCCTACAGATCACTGGCTCTGTAGAAGTGTTTGCTGCTCTGCCAAATTCAACCACCCAGTACATCTTTACAGGGAACCTAGTAAGTAAAATGAGCTAGAAGATAACATTCAGTGCTGGGGCTGAACAAATCACACAGTAATCTTCCAGGTCCTTTGAAAATCATAGAGATCAGCATAAAATAGCATATACTGGTCTGCCACAAATATGCACACTGTTCTGTTGCATTTCAGAGGGAGCAAATGTGCACCACATATTGTGGAATTTATCGGGTTTAATAGGCAGGTGCAGAGAGCTACTTATGAAAGTTCTTTTTTCCATATGGGAGGTTGAGTGATTATTCAAGAATAAATTGTAATATATAAAAATGTTATTTTCTGATGCCCAGTCTTCCTAACCTCTTTGTTATAAAGTCATTCAGTGTGTCCCCAGACATTTTTCATGAGGTTGCAAGTGAACCAATTAGGTCAGCCACACAAAGACTTAAATGATCCTAATGATAAGGAGGCAGTGTTATCATTTTGCTCACACAATCTCAGTTGCTGGCAGAAATCAGTAAATTCACAAATTATTTCACTATCTACATGTATTGGCCACATAAAAAGTTTACACATTGTGTTTCCATCAAAAAAGCAATTACATTTGTGCCTGTGTCTGAGACAGTATCTATTTGTGTAAACAGTCACACAAGACTGTTTTGTTTTTTTCTCTGCAGACAGCCAGTACCAGAGCCAATTTGACAATAACCAAAGAGAAGTTGATTATCTCATTACTTCTGAAGAGGTAACCAAGAAAAATGTAGAAAGCGACATCAATGCTCCCAACATTAGGACACAACAGAACTCATTGTGTCGGCCTGACAGTTGTTTCACCATGACAAAAAGAACTTTCTTTCTTACCTTCTTTCTCACAGAAACTCTTAAGATACTTTCAACTGATTGGTTTAAATCGTTCAGATGAAATACAATAATATTGTGGAATAACCATATCTCTTGTGATACTTCCCCTTTCTGTAGGTTAAATACCTTTCCAGAGGACAACATTCAATTTATAAGTTATCATAAAGGCATCTGTTTCAGTCTGTGCTGATCTTGGAGTAGTTTATTTAAAACCCACTAAATGTTGCTGCCATGCCAAGTCTGAACATCATAAACAGAACTGCTGGAGTGCAAACTATCTCTCTGTATGCCTTCACATGAGGGGAAGGAAAAAGTGAGACCGCACAGCACACACTCCAGCAGCAGACACCATGCCATCAAACAAATGAGACTGGAAAGGGGTCTGCAGTTTGAAACAAAGCTCAAAGCTTTTTAGATTTCTCTTAGATCTTGCTACTTTTGTGTATACCTACATTTATGGTTATTCCCAGCTGTCTTAGAAAAATTTTATTAGCACTTTGAGCTGGGCTGAGTTTACAGCCCCTTTCTCCATAAATGCACCAGGTGGATGGAAGTGCAGACTTTCAGACAGGTAGCCCATTTGCCCACATCAGTGTCTCTTCTTGTTAGTGTTATACTCCAAGTTGAATTCCAGAATATATTGTATTTTTTTAATCTATTACAATTTCATTAAAGAAAAATATAAGCGGCCTTTTCTTAGTTTTTGCCACTGGATCTTTTTAATTGAAAAAGAGGACTTAAAATGATCAGAGCCTGGCAGTATAAGTTTAAGAAGTAATGGTGTCAGTATAAGTTTAAGAAGTAATGGTGCCACTCACTTAGAGCTTTTGACACAAGATTGTGTTCTTCTGTTCTTCAAAACTTTGTTTTTCTCCAGGATTATGTTTACAATGATCTGAGGATGCATTACAGGCATCAGTGGAAAAAGTTAATTCAAATCACAATGCATATTTGAGGAATGTGTAGTTCAGCCATTGGAGAAATAGCAATTCCAGGAAAAAATTGATTTTCCAAGTCTTACAATTACAGCCCAGAACTACACATGACTGTAAGAGGAGATTAGTACCAGAAAGATCCCAGTGATTCTATAACTCATTTGCAGTTGTGCCAGTTTTAACTAACAGCTGTTGGGAATTGAAGAGTCTTTGGCAAAGTTACATGTGTGAATCAGCATGAAATCAGTATGAATTTCCACAAACAAATCTTCAAGCAGTGTGCATAAGTTGTACCTTTATCTTTTATAGTGAATCCTCTTCTTTTACTTCTTCTCTTCAGGTTCCAGTTCTCCCTACTGCACTCCAGTCTTGGTTTCCCTGAGGTAAGCTGATGGTTTCAGTGCATGGGATAAGTAGCTGAGCCCTTCAGAGATAAAAGAAATACTTCTGAACTTGTTGCTGAACAATTATTGGTCTGTCTTGGGGATATCATCTGCCACTTCTCTTTCTGCTTTGAAATAGTATATGCTACGCTTTTCTTTCCAGTAAGAGGAAATACCTCTTAGAGTGTTGTTTTGTTTTTTTCATCAGAGGCTCAAAATGTTATGGAGTCTGCCTGGGTTCAGGCAGAAGTCACAGCTGGACTGAGTATGTTTAGCAGTTGAAGTGAATACAAAGTCAGGCTTAAGCTCCGTATCGTAAATTATCTCAAATTACTTCAACTAAATAACATAAAAACAGGAATAAAAAATAAGGAATAAAAGAAACATGAGGCCACTACTTTGATCCTTCACTGTAGACTGAGAATTAATCAGAGACACTCTGCAGCAGCTCAGCCCAACCAATACCTTTAAGTGAAGGGAGGAAGAGACTAATCAGAGTGGCGTAAGACAGAGCACCAGAACAAGGCAGTTCTTGCCACCCAGAGAACAGTTCACATATGACAACTGAGTCTGCCAGCTGAAATGAGGTTGAACATATTTAATTCCTAAAGTTAAGGTTCAACAGGTATTTAACATACAGAAAAAAAACCCATTCAATTTAACTAATTGTGAGAAAATGGACACCTCTTTTCAACTTAAACCAAAACTTATCTTTTTTTTGCCTCTTTGCTCTGCCAAGCTCTGTTCTGATCTTTTTGCATGTCACTTCAGTTCTAACACTCACCTTCCTTGTCAAGCTGCAAACCCATAGGCATCAGGCAATAATCATGAAATGTGCTTTTCCCCACACAGCAGAAGTCAGTGGTGGAGAATTTTCTGTCGTATGCTTTACGGAGAGTAGTAATCCCAGTAATCAATGGTAAGGATTGTAGCTAGTTCTGAGCACAGCAGGGGGGAAAGCAAGACTGAAACCATAAAAGGGAGTGCCTAGCTTTAAAGACTTTGCTGTGTAAGGTCTTCTGTTCATTTGGTGACACCAGGACAGGTTTACTCTCTGCTGGACTTTGATCCTGGTCATTCAGCTGTGTAGATCAGGGGCTGGGACAGAACAACTCTCAGCTCCCTTTCAGACACTGGGCTTGGGTTTCCTTTTCCCTGAATGCAGTGTGGCAGCAGAGTTGAGACATGTTTGAGTCTCATCCTGACAGAGAGTCAAGCCATGGGCAGAGATTGGCCCAAACTGAGGAAGTGCAGAAGCACACTTACACCTTTGGGCCTTGGGTGATAACATCTCTGACTTTATCACCTCTCTCTGCCTTCATGTTTCACCTGCTGCCACAGGCAGGACAGAGTAGAAATCAGTTCAGTAGGAGACAGGTAGTGAGGGATGAGAAGAAAGGGATGATGGTGGAAAGAAGCAGGTGGAAGAGTAACAGAAGGTGCCTCTCAGGTGAACAGAGGTGAGGAGACTGCTGACAAAAGAAGTGAGCTACCAATGAGGAGAGAATGAAAGGGCAGGATGGAAGTCAGATGTCTGGAAAAGCAAATAGGAATAGAGCTGAGGCTTGATCCAGGAAAGTAGGAATAGATGAGAATAAGAGGAGCCAAAAGGATGAGAGGATCAAGTAGAGAAGAAATTGAAAGGAAGATGGAGAGTAACGCAGAGTGGGAAACAGCAGAAACTAGATCTTGAGGGGCAGATAACTGGAGAGGAAAAAAGGCAGTGTCAGACAGCTGAGAGATTGTCAGAGGTTTAGATGCAACCTTTTCACAGGGTTTTTTGCTCCCTTGAGAGGCTCAAGGATGGCTAATTGAAGGGAAATTGCAAACACATTGAGTTCCTTGAGAAAGATGCTTCTGAAGTTCATTTTATTATTACATTCAAATGTATTTATATTTGTCCTTTCCAAAGATAAACTAGGAAAAGGATTTCCTGTTCTTAATTTGGCCCACACTAGCCTGACTGGACCTGCAATAAAAATGAATCAGGTGAGAAGCCAAATTTCTTTTATAGAATATTGCTTCTGTTTCAGGTCTGAACATTTGTGTGTTTTTCTGCGTAGGGTAAATCTAAATGTTGTAATTAGTAAAGCTTTCACTATGCATTAGATATAACATGCAAACTCTGGATCCAAAATGAGCCCCCCAGCCCTAGCAAAGGGCTAGATAGCAAAGGGTCCACTAGCCCTTTGGGGTGTGCCGGCATGGGGTCATGACAAGGACAGCACTGCTATCCCCTCAGGAGCATTGAGTGTGTGAGTCCTTCCTACGCTGACCTTTCTCTAGAAGGCTCATAGGCAGTCTGAGTGTCTCTGTGGTAAGTGTTACTCAGCCTTTTGGAGTGTTGTGTTAACCTACATCAAAACCCATTGACTAAAGTTCATTCCTGGACTGAAAGGTAAGCTGAGGGGCTTACCATGGTATCTGGTCCCAGAGTACTGTCCCTGAATATATCTGTCTGAAATTTAAGGTAATTTTACTTGTCTTTCTTTCCTCAGGGTCATCTGGTTATTTCCACTGATGTTCACTACCAGCCAGAGGATGGGGAAGATGAGGACCTCCACAGCCACTCCTGATGTCTTTTTACTTCTAAAGAATAAAAAGAGAAAAATGTAGTTTTCCTTCTGTTAGCTCGTAGGGAGTAGATGCTATAACATTAGGAGCATGGCTTTTCATCACTATTTTTAGTGTTTTAGTAAAACTTTTTAAGCACTTTTCACAAAGTGAATGTGTCGGTTTTTAGTACAGTGAGTGTAGCTAACTGTTATTGATGCTTTGGAAAATTTGTTGCAGCTTGATCAGAAGGAGTGACTAGTTCTTTTCACTAGAGTTATAGACACTACATTTTGTTAATTTTAGGAACAATTTCTTGCATTATTCAATTTATCTCCATTCGTGTTGGCAAAATTTTGTGTATGGAGTGAAATCTTATTCTTGGTAAATGTTTCACAATTTGTCCCTTTGTAACTGGATAGCAAGAGTGGGAAGAAATTTATAAAATCCAGTTAATTGCCATATAGTTATAGAATCATATAGTCTAGTTCAGAACACTGGCTCAAAACAGGACTAATTATATAAGGTTACTGAGCACTGTGTCCAGTCAAGTC
Organism: Empidonax traillii; assembly: GCF_003031625.1. Taxonomy (NCBI): domain Eukaryota; kingdom Metazoa; phylum Chordata; class Aves; order Passeriformes; family Tyrannidae; genus Empidonax; species Empidonax traillii. Next base: position 924,477 of record NW_020955384.1, on the reverse strand, counting down.
TTGAACTCCTTCAAGGATGGAGGTTCCACAGTCTCTCCAGGCAATCTGTTCCACTCTTTAACTCCCTTCAGAATAATTTTTTTTCCTAATATCAAATCAGCATTTCCCATGTTCCAGCTTGTTCTGTGGCCTTTTGTACTTTCACCACACACTTCCAAGATGAGTTTGGATCCATTTTTTCTGTAGTCTCTGACCAAACCATTGCAGGCAACAAAATGGCCTTTCAAGCCCTCTCTTCTCAAATCTGAACAGGCCTAATCTCTCAGACTCTCCTTGTAGTTCACGTTCTCAAGCCCCCTTGAGAACCCGCACCTACAAGCCTTGCTTGTAAAAGCAGCCTTTTCTGTGTCTTTTGTCACCAGTCTCCCACTTTACTGAGCAATAAACCCATCTTCTTCTGCTATAAATGTGTACTTAGGGAAACCTTTCCTGTTGCACTTGAGCTCCAACTGAACTTTGGCTTTCCTGACTTTATTCCTATATGTGCAAACAAGATCTTTGTGTTCCTTCCAAGTATCTGGTCTTGGTTTCCATCTTCTTTATGCTTCCTTTTTGTGTTTGAGCTCACTCAGGAGCTCCAAGTTCATCCATCATGGCTTTCTGCCATAGTTGCTTGACTGTCTGAACATTGTAATGGACTATTCGTATGCTCTGAGGCGGCTGCCCTTGAAGATTAGCCAGCTCTTCTGGGCCTCTGCTCTCCAGGGCAATTTCCCACAGATCCTGCCAAGCAGGTCCCTGTAATCTTCTCATCTGAAGTCTATGGTTGTAATTCTGTTCTTTGTCTTGCTGCTGCTCTCAGAATCTGAAACTACTCCCCAGTTTCATGCTCATTTCAGCCAAGGCTGTCCTTGGCCTCTGTATCATCCAGCAGTTGTTCCTTGTTTGTGAGTCGATGCACCTCTTTGAGGGTATCAGTCTCCAAATAATTTCATTCTCCTGATATTTATAAAATGGATCTCGAATCTTTATTTTGCCTTATGTCAGTGTCATCAGAGACACTCAAGCAGGAGATATTAAAAGTGTGTGGAAAGAAAAGCTAGTCTCCAAATGTCTCACTACAGAAAGTTCAGTTCCAGCTTGGGACAGAAATGTGGCTTCCATAGCTTTAGCTGAATCAGTTTATTTATCTAGCTGGCTGATACAGTTTTTTACTAAAAAAAAAAGCATCCTGAAACCAAACAGCAGTAAATCACAGCATCTGATTCATTGTATTCTGTGGTAGGTGAAGAGTGACTAGAAAAAGAATGGAAGAAGAACTCAAAAGAAATGAAGATTTTTAATTAGTTTGGTGTCCCTCACTGATATCAGGAATTTTGTTCTGCCTATTTGGAGGACAGTTCATGAGATACAGGGGAAAAAGAAAACTAAAGCCTTAGTGTCTATCTATTTTCTCTTCCAAAGGGACACAAGCTGCAGGACTGACAGAGTACCATGGCTCGATGGACCTTTTCAGGCCAGAATCATGGCTTAGCACAACACTGTCCCTTAAGCTCTAGTCCTCTGGCTGTTCACAAAGTGATGTAGTAGTTTCTCTGAGGACTAAAGAGGATGTCACATAAACCAACAGTTCCCCCTGTATCATCCTATACTTACCTACAGGTCACTATACCGTTTTTGATCTGACGGTGTCTCCTGATTGATAGAACAATGGAAATTATTCACGTTCATCAATATGTTGCAGAATAGAGAGCATGGAGAAAAGGGAGAATTGGGGAGCAGGGAAAGGGACCACTGGAGTGCTGAACCAGAGGCAGGGACAGGAAGTATGCAAAGCCAGTGATCTGCAGAGATGCAGCGACAAGTTTGTAGTATTGTCATACTGATAACTTAATTTGGTTTCTTCTGTATTGGGTAAAAGGGGTTGAAATCTACATCCCCTTTAGCATACACATCAAAGAAAATACAGAGAAAGCTGAAATAAAACACTCCTCTTAGAGGGTCTTTGTAACACCTTGAAGGGTGAAAAGTTTGGATGTAGAAGCTATTTATAGTGTATTTATATGTGTATCTGAATGTGTCTGTATGTAGATAGTTGCCTTTTATTCCTATATTTGTAGAAAGAAATGATGGAACTCTTCTGGAAGCCCTAGTTTGTCTTTGTTAACTTTTGCTGAAAGTCTTATCTAAACTGGGTGGTACTCTTAGATTAGAAGAATCATAACATGTTAGAAGGATATGATGAGGATAAGCTGACATAGTTTTCAGGCAGTTCAGTTGCTCGTACATCTTGGAGATCTGTGTGGATGGAAACAATGGAACTTTCCCCTTGCTTTATAGGAACTGCAGAACTTGTGCCAAAAGAACTTAGAGAGGTTTATGTAACTGGTGGTGTGAATGATAGTCATCATCAGTTGCCATAGATATAAATAATGAAATTATTATGCGACTCCCTGCAGTGAATCTTAAATCTGTGTAAATATGAGTATTTGTTGACTGACTGACAACTGTCTCTACCTTTTCTATTCATGGATTGCACAATGAAGTGACTCAGATTGTCCATCAAAGTGCTCCATGCCTGAGGGAATGTGCTTGGTACATGCAAGCTAACTGATTAAATCACCTCCTTGACAAGCCAAGGAGCGCTGGTTAGCTGAAGTACTGGTTAACTGAATAAGTAAGCACAAGAAATAGAAAATATTAACTACAAGGACTTGATACTATATATTTGCACCATATCCGCACACCATAGTGTCTGTGTGTACATACATATGCATATGCTATAACATAAATACTATATGGTTTGTGGGTTTCTGTATCCTGAGCAACTTCAGACAGATGGGCCTTGTTTTCCATCTGTTCTTCATAGTGATGACACATTAATTTATTTCTTTCAAAGTACAAACCTGGCTTTGAGTGTCTGTCCTGTGGAATTACTGGAATTCTCACTGGGGTTTCCTTTTAGGTCCATCTGAAAAGTCAGTGCTGAAACAGTTTGCCACAAAGGCAAAACGCCATCCCAAACTCAGCGTCCCAGTGCCTGAGCACCCCCATCCAACAGTTCACATCGTCCCCTGCTTATCCCTAAATGAAATTCTATAGATTTAACCTGGGACACCCAAAATAGTTTGGGATGTGATTATCTGAGAGGCCACACCTGTGTGATACTGCTGAAGATGATAGCAAGTCTTCAAGCTCACAGCTCTTTCCTTTAAAAGACGGGGTCGTGGTGACAGATGATTTTCCGTGCATCATCCTCAGCCTTGTGGTCTGGTACAGTAAGTCTTCTCTTCAGTCTTCAGAGGACAGGTATGAAAATAAATGTGTTTTGATTACTCTTTGTTGAGGAGGGGCTTTGTTGGACAGAGATAGATGTAGCTAAATCTGGTTAAATGTTGAGATTTTATGATTTGAGAACTATGCCTATGTTAAATACACATTTCCTTCTGGTATTTCGTTTTTGTTCTATACATGGACTGTGTGTCTTTCACCTCTGGATTCCGCACGTGAAGTGTGTTTCTTTCACCTCTCAATAAAAGTCAAAATTAAAAAGAAAATACTATCATACTTAAAAGTGAAGGTGTTCTGTGGGATTGAAACCCTTACAAAAATTTAAGTCAGTGTTACAATTTTGCAGTTTGCTTAAACTGTTATCATAACTGAAAATATTTTAGAGCTTTGAGGTGTTTTATTACTTCTGGTAATGAAACAGCAAACAAGCAAAGCCAAACATCTGTTGGACCATGGAGTTTGCACTGAGAGTTTCTGGATAAAACTTAATGCATTTATTAACACGGTTTAGGGAATATGAAAACATTTTCTGCTGGCACCAAATCATTTTCTTTTGTTGACTGTCAGAAGGGAACATAAGGGACTTTTCAAAATTGTGACTAAGTAGTTCCAAAAGTGGGGGTATCTGTGCCTGTAATTAAGTGAGCTGATCAGGTTTTCCAAAGTGCTAAGATGCAGTGATGTCTGCTGAATCACCAGGAGGAACTAATTCTATGTCACGTCCCTTTTGATAGGGTTTGTCTGGATGGATGTATCCCAAGTGCTTTCCCCAGTCTCTATGACAGTAAATAGGCTGACTTTTCTACCCTACCCCCTGGATCTCTATTTTTGTAAGTCTGTGCAGAATGGGGCCTCTCTTCCATGGCTGCTGAGCTTCCCGCTTTCTCCACTCTAGAGGAAAAGCTGGTGTCTAGGGTGGAGGGGAAGGGAGTGCAACCACCAAGTGACATAGCATGAACTTTGCTATCATTATAAATATTTATTAACAGGTCCTGTAAAAAACGAGGAAGATGCTGAAGATTTGCTGTTCTCTCCTTCTCTTAAGTTTGCTCAGTGGACAAATCAATGCCAATCCTGGACTCAAAGTGAGGATCACACAGAAGGGCTTAGAGTATGGTATGTGCGATGTTTTCAGGAGCTGCTGGTGGTATTGCACTGAATCCTGATATGAGAGACACAGGACAGTGAGGGCAGTAGGAGGAAATGACCTGATCGCAGGCTATAAAGGAAAATTTAAGAGTCAGTAAGCTTCTTGACAGCATTGTACATCATACTGAGGTTCATCTGACTTCAGATATTGAATCAGTTCAGCTCTTGCCATAACTAGGAGGGAGATCAGAAATAGCACTACTGGGTTTCACGTGAGATATCTTCATCTTCCTAATTCTGTGTCCATCCCATCTCCTGAGCCAGAAACACATAACTATAAATTCCCAGGCAGTATCAAAGGCAACTGAACTGATCATTGTTTTTCTGTAGCCAAGGAGGTTGGGCTGGAAATCCTGAAGCAGAATATGGAAAAGGAGCATTTCCCTGATTTGACTGGCCATGAGAAATTTGGGCTTGGTAATGTCAAATACAACATCTCAGGGTAAGTATTCTCTCCAGGGGTAATTTATGTTTGACTGAAATTTGAATCTTGTTTTGTGTTCATTCTGACTCATGAAATACAAACTTTTTCTTATCTCTCCCTTATCTGTCTCATGCTCTAGGATACATGTCACTGCTGTTGAATTACCTAGTGGTTCCATCTCCCTCCTACCTGGGTCTGGGATAAAACTGGTGATAGGAAATGCTTCTCTAACCATCGACATGAACTGGAACATAAGGACCTGGATGTTGTATGTACAGCTTAATGTGTCCTGGGATTTTTTCTTCATATAAAGATAAAAATGCAAAGCTTGGCTTTTCCTGTGACCTCTTCCATGGCAAAGGTGTTCTTTATCAGCTGGCAGCAGTAACCCAGAAGCACAGACTGGTTCTTCTCAACAGGTCTGCTGGTGGGAGACAGCCCCCTCAGACATGAGCACTGATATAGAGCCCATGGCTGAGAAGCACTGCTAAGAATAATACAGGACTGCTGCTGAACGGTGTCATTATCCAGCCTGCCAGCTAATGACACATTTAGAAAAACTGTAGTGTGCTGGGTCACAATCCAGTATAATAAAACCTCCCAGTGCAGTCACACTGTTAGAAACCTTCTGCTATGCCTCCAGGAGATATAGCTCAAAAGATGAGGGAAAATGGATGAGCAAACGGCAATATCCTTAGAACCATGTCCACACCTTCCCAGTCCCATGCCCAGACTGCCAGGCAAGTCCATAGTGAACAAGTGGGTTTTTTCAGTGTTTTATTTCTTTTTACTTTATGCAGCAAAGACAGTGGAAGAAGCACAGTGCACATTTCCAAGGTGTTTGTCACTGCAATCTTTTCAATGCCTCAGGATAATACAAGTCCTACGTCAATATCCCTTACCAGCTGCCGGACAACTTCTGGTGACATAGATATTAAGCTGAATGGAAAAAGTGGGTAAGTGGAAGAGATCTGTATAAACTCTTGGAGAAAATAACAATGTCAATGAGTAGCACAGGAACAGATTCACAAAACAGGGCATGCAGAATTGCTTTTAGGCATCTATAGGGACCACAGCTGAGAACTGGGGCCCTAATACAGTGTTAAAATGGCCAACATCGATATTTATCCTTCCATTTGCACACGGTAGAAGATAAGATGGAATCAAACAATCCCTTGTGCTTCTTCAGCACCCACTTCTTTCAAACGCCTGCTCTAATCTTCGGCTCTGAGTAGAAGCTATATGCTTGTACGGTGTTTCACTCCCCCAGTCACAATGCTATCAAAACTGAACAGAGCCAGACTTCTGTCTGTTAAGCCTCTGGATACATGCAACAATATTTCATTGTTTCCTTGTACTTCTTTCACTGTCTGAATACCACATTTGCCACCTGGGTTTGTTGTGTTTGTTTGGTTTTACTTGTATCAGAAGTTCCTAGTGCAGACACTACTTACTTGTTCTGTGTTTATACATATACGATGGTGGTACTACGAAGAATTCCTTTTTTCATAAAGATGAATCAACCCTGGCTAATTGCTGAGATGCTGAAATTATCTTATTATTATTTTTTAATAGTGGCTCTCTAATAGTTTTACATTTCAGAAAGCTCTCTTGTATACTAGAATATCACACTCAAAGGACATTAAATTAGTGTTCAACAGAGATAGCTGATCTCCTGTTAATGACCATGGTATTTGACCCATGAACTGCTTTCTTCCTTCCCTCTAGCTTCCTGCATAACTTCTTTATCAAGTATCTGAAGAAACCTATTCACAGGAGCTTGGTCACTAATGTAAGCCTTTCACATTGTGTAGGGGAGGGGTGTAAGGAGTGTGACATTCAGGAGTCTCTGCTGTAAGCTTGGTAAAGTAACAACTAGAAAAATAATCAGGTAATAGATCTATTCAGGTCTGATCAGCACAGGTAACATTTTGCCAGCTAGAAATGCTTCCACATAAAGTTCATGGCCAAGATACTGACCAGTCCACAGCTAGATCAACCAAGGCAGAAGGAGGGCTAGAAAATGTAGTTCTTTTCTCATTCCAAAGCAGAATAAGTCTCTGCCTGCGTACCTACAGGCATTATGGAGTATGGGTAATTTTTACACTTGGCAGACAAAACATATACTGGGTTATGCATAGAGAAATTATAGTACATCAGTGATAGTATGACATACTTAAATCTCATTGTATTAGAGATGTGAGCAGTCCTGATGACAACCTGACCAGGGCCACTGAGAGGAGACAGAGCTTGAGATGGCTGTGATTCTGTCCCAGAACAGGGATTTATAGTTGGACTCAATGATCTTAAGGGTATTTTCCAACCTAAATGAGTCCATGATTCTGATATCTCTCCTGTGAGACCAAAATGAGATCTGTTTTCCTTGTGCTATTTAAGGCTGTGCTTTTGTCACCCCCATCAGGCTGCCTCTGGCAACTTCCCTCTTTTTTTGCAGCTCTGACATAGGATATGCTAGCACTGCACCAAGCAGAAGCCTTGGGGATCCAGAAAAGCCAGATTAGGTGTTTTGATAAATAAATGCTACAATGTGTGTCACGTGGATCTACTAGCACACATATAAGAGGTGCTTACATGTCCACGTTAATCAGGCTATAACTTGAGTGTGTTTTTGTTACAGTCATGTCCCAACATCAGAGCTGGGATCCAGTTGATAGATGAAGACCTCCGATCACTGAATGGTGAGTCACTAGTGATACCTTTTCCTTCTCCTTCTTCTCTGCTGATCAGAGAAATTCTGCAGCTTCCTTAACAGCTGCTGGTCAGCAATGCCCCCAGAAGTGGTGTATCAGCCCCTCTGCTCTGTCTGCTACCTTGCTTACAGAACCAGATACATAAAGGCAGGTCTACTTGGGCAAGAATTTGTAAGAGCCAAGGACTTGGTAGCGATTCTCAATTGCAAATGCGGCAGTGTGCACTTCTGTTGTTAGAAATGCAACTTATAGGCCACAAAGTACTGACACTAAGGCACTTGTCCCTTCCCTCCCATGCTCCAAGTCCTCCTGCACACACAGGACTTTAAAAGCTGAAGCCTGCTCTCCTAGCCTGCCTGAATATTTTAGTTTTACTTGCCTATATGTCAGACTTGTCAAAGGCAAAAGGAAATTCTCCTTGGCAAAAACACCTTCTCACTTGAACTATTTTGGGTTAGATTTGCAGGCTTTTAGGACACCAGAAGTGTTGGTCAGATACCATGCGCAAAATACAAGTACCTAAGCAGATCAGGCACCCTCCTTTCTGGGAAAGCATTTGCAAGTTAGAGACACTCAGGATGCTCTTAGAACTGTTTGACAAGAAATCCCAGTGCCTCCTCATGCCCTGAATCACTGATGGGCATTTCCCCCTTTTTGTTAGACCAAACTTTTCCACAGTGAGAAAACAGACAAGCTAAAGATGATGCTTTACAGAAGGTGCCAGTAGAAACATCAAGCCTTAGTTCACAATGCATGTTAGGAAGTTCCTGGTTGTGTTTTTTCCTACTGTCTGGAGCAATTGGTGTCATTCTCCATCAGAAACTGACTTAGTTTTAAGTATACAGAAAATTCTTTCTGCGGTTTGTTTTTTTTTTGTTTTTTTTTTTTTGTAACATTCTGCACCTTGCCTTATCTACCACTCTTACAGTTGTAATGCCTATTGATGACTTGGCTGAAGTAGACTACTCCTTAAGTAGCTTGCCAGCAGTATTCCAACCATTCATTGACCTGGACTTAAAGGTAAGTAATTGCCTGTAGTGCTGTTTGCCAAGATTGCTGTGGGTTTTACTGCTGTATGATCCACTTTCCAAGCTGACCATGATTGCTGTTCTGAACACAGAGGCTCAGTATCTGAGAAGACAGACATTTCAAAGCATTATTGCATTTGTATTGTATTAATTTGTAACAATCTTGTTGTAAAATGAATTATTGAAAATCCACATCCTTTCGTTTTTATTTGCTGTTGAGTTAGTTATAGAAAAGAGAAAGCAGTAAAAGTTGACAAAGCAAGTTAGAAGAAAGAGAAAAGAAAAGGAAAGAAAAAATAGTCAACATCATCTTTCTCTCACTGATTAATGTCTAGGACTTCTTTCTTCAGTCAGTCAGGGGAATATTTCTACACATTGCACTAACTAGATGTGTCTGCTGTCAGACAAGAGAGGAAAAGAAAGAGCAAGACTATAGGACCAAGAATTCAGCCTCTGGCTTCCTGAATGGGAAGATCGAAGGCCCTTGAAAAAACATGGGAGCCCAAGGAGTGCTGCTGAGTCTGAAGACCTGGAAGATTGTTTCAAATTAAGGAAAAAGTCTCCTCATGTACTGATACTAAAATCTGACTAGTTCCTAATTTTAAAATTACTTCATTGTCATTCTATGTAAGGTGATTTGATTGAGGGTGGTGATCATCATCACTGTATCCAAGATCCTTAATTAAGTTTAAGCTGCCTTGCACTAGGTGCTCTACAAAGGGGGAATGAAAAAAAGACAGACTCATTACAAAGATCTTATAAATTAAGTATTAACAAAAGTCAGCAGGTAAATAAGAGAGGTGGAAACACAAAGGAACAAAAAGTTAGTGTCTGTATGGTAGACACTGGTTTTGGCACACCAGCTCTGCAGCTGCTGTCAAATTCTTCCGAGTATTGCAGCAATTAGATTTTAAGCAGGAACTTGAGCAGACTAAAGATGTAATGTCATGGCTGTTTACAAGAGCTACTCTCCCACATAAGTTACGTGGGGGAAATACACGAAGCAAGTGACTGGTAAATCCAGCAAGTGAGAATTGAATGGGGAGGTCACCAGTGTGATTCAGCATTTCGTAAGCATTTTGCTAGTCCTTAAAAGGCAAACGGAAATTTAGAGCTGGATGAGAAAGTAAAGACATACAGAATATATTTGAGATGAAACAGAGACAGGAAACTAATAAAAGAGATAAAAAAACCTTGAACCTCTAAGTGCCTTCATCACTTTAAATCAGTTTTTACCTTTTTGTTTAATCTGTGTGCATTTGGAAGCATTAGATCTGCAAGTCTTGGCTAATATCATTGGTAATACAGAAGACAACATAGGCATTTGTCTGACATAACTTTCCTTTCTCTCAAGTCTTCTTTTGTCTGCATAAGTTACCAACTTGCTTCTTGGTAGAGCATGGTGCTGATTTTGACCAAGAAAGACCTCTGGTTTTAAGAAATCAATTTTGTAATTGAGACCATTGGATAGCTTTAAGCATCTGTTCCAGATTCAAATCCCAGTAGATGGAGGGAAAGGAGAAAGTAAGGCTTCTCAAAAATGAGGACCACTAGTCATGCTTTTCATGCAATATATGGACCCTTAATTTAGAGGGTTTTTGTTCTGGGGTGGGGGGGTTGTGTTCAGTAAGTGATCAGTATCTCAAAAGACAGATCTCAGGTGTCATCTGTGAAGGTGGTCAAACGCTGGAACTTGCCTTCTTGAAAGCACCAAGCCTTCAGGGTGTACTCCCTTGAAGTGAAGCCTGTGCACTCATTTATACACCAAATGAACAGCCTGGGAAAAGTACAAAAGTGGCATTCATTGTCTGCAATCATGTTAAAGTTATATTTTGACTCTTTCTTTTTCATCTCTGACAATAACTTTCAGGGCACAGTCTTCCCAGCTGGAGACTATACTGGCTCTCCATACGTGGTAGCTCCCTTCAGTGTTACAGACCAAAGTGACTCCATGCTCCTCCTGGCCTTCTCTGAGTACTTTTTTCAGACCTCCTCATTTGCTTACTACACCGCAGGGGCCTTCAACATGACCATTGCAGAGGAGGTGAGTAGCACACAGAGGAGTGGGGTCTGAGTGGCTCAGATAGAGCTTTGACCTGCCAGATGTCAGTGTGCAGCCATATAAAGCTGTTAATTGGTCTGCAGAGCTCTGAGACAGTAGATCATAAATACAAGGGTATCATCATTCTCTTTTATTTATTCTTTATATAGAGGTCTCGGGCCACAGCCAAGCATGCCAAGTTTCGCTGAGTAAGATACAAAACTTTGTCACAAAAAATGAGGTTTTTGTAGACCTGAGACCTAGACTCCTCTGACGTGGACAAGGGATTGACTTTTGCAGCCTCAGTGGCTGTTTTTTGAGGGATATTCATAGAATAAAAGTATTACAGGGGCCATGGAAGGAAAGCATATATCAAAGTACAGTAGCTGTGCGTGGAGGATGCCTGACTTGGCTTACCTGACTGCAAGAGGTTCAGTAAGTCCCAAAAGCTACAGACTGTAGCCCAGACTATAATGACATTAAGCATTTGCTTTCCCAGGAATTATTATGGCATGTATTATTGGGAATCAGCTTTAAAATATACTGAGTCTCTTAGGAATATTTCTGAGAGGTATAAAATCAAAGATTTATTGAAATTACAGTAATAATTTAGAGAAAAACTGACCATGAAGGTCAAATCTGGTAACTCATTTGTTTTCTCTCTTTTATTTTTTCTTCCAGACTTGCAGCTATTTTAATATAAGCACGGAGATATTTGGCAGTATCATCCCTGAGGTGAGTATCATTACTTCCACAAGGTCTTAGGAAACCACCCAGTGTGGGTGTCAAGACACCTCACTATTGGTGTATCCCAAAGGCTGTTAGGGCCAGCAGGGCTCCTGCACTGGAGAAGCTGGCATGTATATGCCTCATAACAACAGAGCAGATGGGCTTTGTCACTTCCCACCCCCACGATGAGTTGAATGACTTGCACTGTTACCAAACATAATCTTGGCCCATAACCTTGCACATCAGTCTTTACTCTGGGCACTGTGCCCAAGCCCCACATCTGTTCCCCCCTAAAACTATCTCTATGCAGGAAAAAGAAAAGCTTTCAGTCATGAGTCCTGCCTTGAGAGACTTCTGAGAGGGCCTCAGCTCAGAAAGAATACCTTCCTCCTGTCCAAACCTGCATAATTGTCTTTGCTTCACTGTTCTGCTGTGACAGACTAGCAGAAAGACCATGTGCAGGAAATCCAGCTAACAGATGATGAGGAAACATTACATCCTATGGAACAGACAAGGCAGATGCACAGGATTTCCATCTATTTTAGTTGGAGGAGATGAATATAACAGGACAGAGAATATGAGCATGCATGGCTTCCACCAGCCTTCTCAAACAGAATGAGAAATCAAAAATGAGCATAAGAACCCTTAGGCTAAGAATGCTGAGGTTGGATGAAATCGGACTAATGGTTCAAAGAACTTCACATTCTTGTTTGCTTCCCAAACATTACTAAGTTCTTTCCTCAGAAATATAAAATTCTCCAAGGGCAGTCATCGTATGGTCTTCTCCATAAAATGCCACGACCATTGCTGATAATATCCCGCTCCCTCTGTTTTGGATAATGAACTTGGTGAGCCTATTCACTCTTCAGGCAATGCAAAGAGTGAGGCTCCTAAGAGAACAGTCCAGAGGAGGAATTAGAGGAGGAATCTGTCTCGTGAGGTGAATGACCTTCAAAGTGAATGACTCCTGGGCTCTTTTATTGTGTGACTTTAAATGTCACATTTGTGGTCCATTTCTCTCTTCTGTTCACAAATCAGTATTTTATTTCTCTCAAAGCGATACAAAAAATTCGTATTCCTCAAGTGGAAGGAACTTTCCACTGCATACTGTGTGGCCAAGATCATTAATTTATCACAGCAGAAAATCTCTATTTCCTGCTTCCCTGAATGAATATTGTGTTAGTACCTATCCTTAACCTCATCTTAAGGAACTACTTCAAAATGATTGCTTCAAGAATAAGAAAATGTAGTATTCTGTTCTACAAGAAGTGTTTTTCTGTCTTTTCTTTTGTTGTGGTTTTTTTTTGTTTGTTTGTTTGTTTGTTTGTTTGTGTTTTTTTTTGTCCTGGAATCGTACAGGTAGCCAAATACTCAGTTACACCCTACCCAGTAATGTTGAAGCTAATGGCTACTGAAATACCTGTCATCAGCTTAGAGCAGGATTCCTTCACAGTAGAGATTCAGGGCTCCATGGAGGTGTTGGCTGTTCTGCCAGACTCAACCACCCAGTCGCTGTTCACAATGAACGTAGTAAGTATAACTAACCAGGTGACATTTAACTCGGGGTTAAATATGTTTGTTCCTTCCTTCTGTTAAAACTCGCACAAGAAACAAAGAAAACGCCAAATTTCTAGTACGTAAACATGCCAATTCATTCCCCTTAGTCACAGGTGGTGCCTGTGTGTGGCCTCACTTAACTTCTGTGGCAAAGAACATTTTCCTATAGATGGACAAAAATCAAAACTCTCTGATTAACCAAGGTTTTGTTCTCTGGAATGACAGATCTGTGGGTATGAGTCATGCTCATGCCTCTTGGCAACTTGTTCACGTCTTTGATTAGGGAAAGCTCATTACCCACATTTCAGCTCTTGTCAGTGCCATTCAGACGAACAAACATTTATTGTCTGCAGCCTTGCATTTACCTAAAACAGGTTCTATAGCTAAGTGGTATGAATGGTATTTATGTATTTGTGGTAATTCACAGCAAGGGTCCTGATTTTCTTATGTCTGGTAACCCACGGTTTCTTTATTCTGCAGGCAGCCAACAGCAGCATTTCTCTGAATATATTTGATCAGAAACTGATGGGCTCACTATGTTTGAACAGGTAATTCAACCTGTGATGGAAAGAATTTCCAGGCCTTTGGAAAACACTGTTAGCAATCCCAACATTAGCCTTTTAGGCATATGATCAGATAAGTATGTTTCCCTGGTAAATTAACCTACATTAGATTCTCTAATTCTGGCTGCATTTATACAGTTTAGAGGAGTGACAACTGCCATGTCCCAGTGGACTGCCCACCATAGGAAATGTATACCAAGGAAATGTAAACCCAGATTGCTGCAGGGCAGTGGTCTCACTGGACTTCTCTGCATTTTACATCTACTCTCCCCTCTGACCTAGATAAATTAAGAGTGCAGGGCTACTATGCTGACCAAAAGTCATCTCAGAGTTTCCCTCATCACTTTCCAGCTGGCAAGATGTCACTGCTTTCTAGACCACCTGTGCTACTAAAGAACTTCAGAGCAGTCCAGGACAGCAAAGAAACTGGGCCCCTGCAGATCCCCTATGCCAATATTCAAAGAGAAAAATGTAGAGTGTGCTGGAAGCTGGCCTTGAGGCCTGGGGTGCAGGTGCTGTGGAAACCCTGAAATCTTGTGTTGGATACGAGAGTAACATACAGAATAAATATTTCAATTTGGAAACAGAGACGTTTAGCAACAAAGCCAGCAGCATCAGTACCATACGATGAACAGATTTTTTTCTCCCCACCCTGGTAAGACTCACATCAAAACATTATGCAGATGTACCAAAATCCTTGCAAAATACCTGACAGCCTGGAAATCCTTGGTTAAATCAATTGTCAGTAGGATTTCCAAAACACAGCACAGAGGGAGAAGCACACTCACATTGCTGGCTACAGCCCTTCTAGCACACTTTTGCATGGATGCTCAGCGATGCCCTAAGAAGATCACGTCTTTCTCTATGGGGCAGTATGCATTGTGTGAAATTGCTTCAAAAATCTCTTTGCAGATGCTTTTAAGGCCCGGAGCTCTACAGCAATGACTGCACATGAATAGAATAACTGTGTTTATCCTTTCTTAGTGACTCCTCTTGCTTCACTTCTCTCCCTCAGGCTCCAGTTCTCCCTAGCCCACTCCAATGTTGGTTTTTTCGAGGTAAGTGGATAGTTGAAGCTTATAGGAAATGTAAAACAAGCATATGGGTCATATGAAGGCTAAAGAGTAAGCACCTACATTTTTATCTGTATTTCTAAATTATTTCCCTTCATTCTCAGACGGCACTTTTCCTGTCTTCTGGCAGCCACCTCTCTGCCGTGGACTTAAAAGTATATTCTTTGGGGCGAGTTAGTGCTCTGCAAATGAGATATTCTGTAGTTCCTCAAACTGCAGTAAGCGGAGATCTCTCGAATCACCACGGTGAAACACAGAGCGGTGATCTAAGCTTTGGCAGCAGAGCAGTGTGCCACCTAATGGTCACATGGATGGCTGAGGCACAGGCCCTCCACGTGCTGCAGTGGTGCTCATCACAGATGCTCGGAATTACAATAGGGAGGGGGAGCCAAGATGCTTATCTCAGATGCCTGAAATAATGCAGTTGTAGTCTGGCAGGGGAAAACCCTGCCTCCGCAGAGAGTCATTTCATTCTCAGTATTATCAATCAGTTCCGAGTGGCTGAGGAGAAAGGATTAAAACTGTTCTGGTCCTGCTTTGCTATTGGTGATAAATTATCTCACAAATAAAGGAAATAGACTGTTTTAAATGAAAATGTTGGCTAAGGATGTTGAGATCCATTTGCATTTTGCATCTCACTTCCTTTGCATCATTCCAAAGCCTTTAGATCCAAGTTCACTTGAGTTTATGACTCTTTATGGTCAAAAGAGCTGAAACTTGAACATGAGTCTACCAACTCCACCCAGGATTAGGGCACGACAGTTCTACTATCATCAGGAAGCATGGCTAATTCAGTTTTCTTGTCTGTGGCAGATCTCACTTCTGGAGAATATCCTGTCTTACATTTTACAGACTGAAGTAATTCCATCAGCTAATGGTAAGGATGTATTTTAAAGCAGCAGTTAAACAGCTTCCAGCAGAGTGGGTGATTCTAGGAACTCCTACGGACTTTCTGCTTAAGTTTCCAGTTCTCATTAGAGAGGAAAATGACCGTCAGCCAGTAAGCAGTGGAAGGGGGGAAATTGATCTGCAGAGGTGTAAGTGCGCCCTCTCACGGGCACTATTCTGCAAAAAGGGTAGAAATTACTTGGGAACTCATAATTCATCTGCCTTCATCTCAGTCAAGCTGGCTCTGATGCATCAGGGAGAAGCATGTCTCTCTCATCTGCTCACCTGCCTGAGGCTACCATGTGTGAAATGTATTCCCCTTTATTAGACCAGCACAGAGCTTCTGCCTCTCATAAATCTTATTTCAGGCTCTGGAGGGAGACATAGCTTTGTGCCAGCCTTCTGTACTGGGATGAACATCACCTTCCTTAGTTAATGTATACAAACAGGTCCTAATGATGCTGGAGCTGTATTAATGATCCCTCAGGGATCGTTAGGGATGAGTCACTGAGTATGTAATGTGCTGAACATGAAATGCCTTGGTTTGGCTGCAACACTCTGCCAAGAGAGAAGCACCTGTAATTCTTTTTCCCCACTGGTAAATGAACATCTTATCTACCTCCCAGAGCTGCTTGTAAAGACTAAGAGGTTAGTTGTTGTAAATGACCAAGTCTCTGGATATACACTGTTTTTGCAGGGCAGGTGTTCATTAGCTTTCTAATGCACAACTAAATCACTGCTTGTCTCTTCTTTTTTTTTTTTTTTTTTTTTTAAGCTAAACTGTCAAAAGGATTCCCTCTTCCCAATCTGGCCAATGTTACCTTGACAAGACCTCACATAACAATTGCACAGGTGAGATTTTGGCACTTAGGAAAGATTTTGCCTTATGAAAGGTTATCTCCTTTTTTTTTTTCTTTTTTTCACCCTTTTTTTTTTTGGCTAGGCATTTATTCACCTTTTTGTACCAGACCTTTGCTGCATTTGAGGTACTTAAGTAGTAAAAAGCCCTGGGTTTAAAGTGAGATCTGTAATAATGGTAGAATTCTATTAGAAACAAATTTATCTTTATTTGAGAGGAAAAGTTAGAACTGAATATATAACCATGGAGCGATCAAATTCACAACTTGTTCAGCCTTGCAAGTTGCAGTTCAGTGTAAAAACAGGTTTAACATATTGTTCAAGTTTGGCCGATCACATTGAATTAGAGTTATTGCTATCCACACAGTCCCGTTGAATAGTTGAAATAGAGAGTGAGGTGAATTCCATTCTGTGCACCTAGGATGACTGCATTTTGTTAATGATCGGTGATAAAGACTGAGCCTACTAGCCAAAACTAGTTAGTGAGCTCTCCGAAAATAACTGCCTTCTGGTTGCCTTTCTCCAATTCTAGCCCTTAATCTGAGCAAACAGAAAGTTGCTAGACAATCATTTAGTACAAGGGCATTGCTGACAACTGAATGCCCAGAAAATAGATAAGCCTGTTATATTTCTCCACTTGTTTACCAACTTCTCAAAGTTATTTTCAGCTTAGCAGAGACAGTCTTAAGTCTTTGTTTGTGGTTAAGCACAAAACACAACTCAGGAAAGGAAATGCAAAATTTGTCTTTAATTTTTCTTTTCATCCCATATCTGGTAGCAGCCAGCTACGCCATTCCCTAAAAAATGTAATTGCTTGGAGACTGCTTTCAATGTCTCTCCTTGCCAGCAGTCTTATGGGCTAATTAAGAATGAAAGATTTTAGTGGTTTTGTAGTGCCTATTCCCCACCTTACTTTCTCTAAGCAGACTCCTTATCAGTAACTAGGAATGAGAGAGGACACAGGAGAATTGCTATGCTCTACCAGTGTGAATGGGATTCCTATTTTAGAGCTAGTTCTAGAAGCTTCCACGTCCAATCCCAGTCTATTTGCTACAGTCTATAGGAAGAAAGACAATTCTTCCCACTTTTCATAGATAGACTGGATGGGGGTTTTAGCAACCTGGTCTAGTGAAAGGTGTCCCTGCCCATGGTAAAGGGGTTGGAACTAGAAGATCTTTTAGGTCCTTTCCAACCCAAACCATTCTGTGATTTTATAGCTGTGATGATCTGCTCTCTGCCGGTTCATTGCTCTGTATGCATCGACAATGGATGAAGCTTTAAGGACAAGTTTAGATTAAATGGCTAATTCTTAAGCAGCTCAGATTAGGCTAAAAATAATCCCACCTTGTGATGGTTGCCCAGTTGTCTCAAGGCTCAGATGAACTTTCCTGGATAGGCTGTATGGTCTTTAGATGTCCCTTCTGTTGCTAGCATGGTGCAAAGGGATAGCACCCAGGGAAAGATAGGGCCCTTTTGCAAATTTTTGCAAAGGACAGAGTTTAATAAAACTTGTGACTTCCAAGGCTCAGCTGTTCTCAGTGGATTTTCTGACGTTAATCACCAAGACAGATTTGAAATTAAACAAACAAACAAACAAACAAATGAACAAAAAAAAAAATCAACCATACAAAGTAACACTTTCATTTTTAATTCACAGCATGTCAGTGACTGTTCTTCTCCCCACAGGGATACATATTGATTTCGACTGATGTCCACTACAAACACTAAAGGACAAGAGAGACCATTTGTTAAGCATGAACTTCAAATCAAGTCAATAATGTGACTCTGAAGACTAAACAATGTCCACTTCTGCTGAAATGTGTAACTTGAGCTCTGACAAGGGCAATGTCATCCTGGTTGGGGGCAAGGAGGGAAGCAAAAAAAGCTGATGGAATGGTTTGCTGGTATAATGGTGGTAGCAAACACAGCCAAGGGAGAACATGGGACACATGCTTGACGTTATTTATTCTGGTGTTTAATTGATGTAAAAATGTTTTTAAGATTCATGACTCTCTTGAAATACAGTTTTGTCTACACACAGAAAAGTGCTGCAGTCTCTTAAAAGAAGGAAAAGTACATTGTCAAAATACTGCTAAGGCAGATACGACTGCTAATCTGTTTTTATGGTAACGATCTTAAACACATCCCTTCTGTTCCTGATGCATGAAATATAGAGTGAGCCCTCTCCACAACCATGGAATTATCATACTGGGAACTGTCCCAATTACAACAAGAACTAAAATCTTTGCAGTTTCTTAACTGCAATCTTAAGATGCAGAAGCAGTTCAGGAAGAAAGATGAAGTAGCACTACTACTGCCTTTGATAGTCCCTCTCTCTCTGTGACTCTTCAAATCCTTGTGCCTGTCACACCCCCACTTTAGTGCTGCATAGCCAGGTTAGATATACTTAATTCTTCCAATGTTTCTAGGTAAGTCCTAAGTCTAATTCTCCAGCATCTGTCAATATTTCTCTGGATTGAAATAGTTACAAGTACTTTTTTTCTTACTTCATTTTGGTATGTTATCCTATGCCCTTTTTCTTCCTCCTTTTTTTCCAATACTTGATTAGTGTCCAAATCTGAACAGAGCTCTACAGAGGGACATGCCTGTCCTGCAATGCCTAGGTGTTTGTGCTTTGGCCAAACCCGAATGAGAAGTTGTCTCTGGTCTCTCAAACCAGCACTGACAAGGAAGAAACAAAGGCAGGGGTGCCCCATCCCGCTCTTATCTGCTGCTTTTTTGAGCTCCAAACCACCCCTGCACAAAGCTCCATCCACCTGGCAGGGCACCCAGATCCTAGCCCTCCCCACCCCGGAGGAACAGAGCCCTTTTCAAGCCAAGACTGAGCAGCAAACAGGTCTTTCCCTCATGCTGAGAAACGCGATCGACGATGGGGCGCGGGCAGCTTTCGCCTGACTGATGCTGAGCAAACTCATCCCATCTGCAGCAGAGCGGTACCTAAATACCCACGGGCCGAAACTGCTCTGCCCAGGGGGAACAGCTACGAGGAAAAAACAAACAAACAAACAAACAAAAACAAACACATTTGCGGGTATTTTTTTGTTGTTGCTGTTTGCTTTTGGTTGGTTGGGGTTTTTTGTTTGTTTGGGGGGTTTTTTGTTTTGTTTTGGGTTTTTGGTTTGTTTGTTTGTTTGTTTGTTTGTTTTGTGGGGGTTGTTTGTTTGTTTGTGGGGGTTTGTTTGGGTTTTTTGTTTTGGGGTTTTTGTTTTGGTTTGGTTGGTTGGTTTGTTTGTTTCCCCGCAAACCAGCCCAAAAGCCGTATCTGGTGTGCGAGAGGAGGCGGCCAGGTACAAACCCGACCCCCTGCGCTCCCTCTCACAGCCCGGCCCGCGGGAACCGGTGCCGGACTTCTCCAGGCCCCTGCCAGATAGCCCGGGCACGGAGCTTGACTGGGGGCCGGGCCAGCCCTCGGGAGGGAGGCAGGGCTCAGGGAGGCAGGGCTCAGGGAGGGAGGCAGGGAGGGTTGATGGAGGAGGTTTGAGCCTCGGCGGCTCCTGTTCGCCGCTGCCGCCGCGGCTGAGGCGGCGGGGCCGCGTCAGTTCCTGCCGCCGCGCCGGTGCCGCCCTGGGGATCCGCAGCCATGAGCCGCAGCTACAACGATGAGCTGCAGTACCTGGACAAGATCGACAAGAACTGCTGGCGGATCAAGAAGGGCTTCGTGCCCAACATGCGTGTGCGTGGGAGGGGGCTGGGTACCCGGGGCAGGGGCAGGGGAGCAGGGCAGGGGCGGCCCGGCGTCTGACGGCTCTCCCCGCAGGTGGAGGGTGTTTTCTACGTGAACGACCCGCTGGAGAAGCTGATGTTCGAGGAGCTGCGCAATGCCTGCCGCGGAGGAGGTGGGTCCAGCACGGCGCCCTAAACCCGGGAGGGTGTCACAGAGCCCACAGAATCAGTTAGGTTGGAAAAAACCTCCGGGATCATCCAGCCCAGCCTATGACCCAGGGCCACGATGCCCACTAGGCCATGGCACTTCAGCCCAGGGCTGTGCTGTGTGGGGCTGAAGTGCAGGGCTGGGTCCAGATCTGACAGCTGGGTGGTGGTGACGCTGCTGTTGTTAGGGCAGACTGCACTCCATCGGTACAAACACAGCACAGGTTGCGCTTTGGTGTAATAAGTACCTCATTTAATGAAACTACAGACTGTGCATGTCGCTGGGTACTCTACACCAGATCAGAAGCCTTGTTGGTGGCTGACCTCTAAATTGCCAGTGTTTTGAACGACCTGTTTAGAAAGCGCTTCACTGTGATTATCATGGTAAGTTATAAGATTGTTTTACTTTTTTTCTTTTTTTTCTCTTTCTCAGGTGCAGGTGGCTTCTTGCCTGCTATGAAACAGATTGGGAATGTGGCTGCATTACCTGGGATTGTTCACGTGAGTAACTGCTCTGAAAATTTGTTCTTTTTCTCTTCTTATTTGCCTAAAATTACTGCTTTCCAAGTGGGAACTTTGTAGTGAGAAGATATGTGGACCAAAGTTCTTTTAAAGACAGTTTGTGCATTAAGAACCTGTCTCTGAGTAAGCAGTGCTTGCAAGGGCGGGCTGCAAGACTAAGTTGTCAGAAAGGGAAGCATCCACTTACTTCATGACTTGTCTTTTGACATGAAGCTTTTTTTAGCATTGCTTTATGCTGTTTCTTTTTGCTTGAGCCACTTTTCCCTCAGTGTACATATTGACTGCTTGTTCGTTTTGAATTGCCTGTGCTGACCTGGAATGCATGAAGGAGTGAGAAGAGAGCAGGAGGTGGTGCTGTTTGTATTATTGTTGCTGACCTAATGTGGGTAGAGAGTCCTCCCATGCACTCAACACTCCTTTCACCATGCCTTTTTGGAAGCAAAGTGTCAGATCTGATAACGCAGGGGGAAAATACTAACCTGTGACTCTTTTAAAGAAGTGTTAGGTATGATGTAGAAATTATCTCTTTCACATTCAATATTGCATATATTAATAAGTAACAAATAACGGATTGTTTTTAATTGTCTTCCTTGGTGACTTGGCAGAAGTTTTGAATTTATGGCTGCAGTAAAGGGCAGACCATCATGCTGTTAAAATGCCTTAGTGGTCAGCCAAAAAGGGAGTAAAGTAGACTAGTAACAACCTGGGAACTCTGGCTGGTAGTTTGTAGGAGAGATGCTGAAATCATCTGCCTATTCAAATCTTCACTTTTTATTTCAAGCCAAGAGATTTACTGGTGATGGCAAGGAGAGGCAGAAGAAGCACACATCCCACTGAAAAGTACTGTTCTTTTTAATGTATGGTAGCAGTTTAACACGCATTGAAAAGTTACAATTTCTGACAGCTTTCTGGGTGTCTGAGGCTTTTTTTGTTTGCTTAAATAGACTGCAGAATGCTGTTTGTGGTGTCCCAGTCTAAATTTAAAGTGCCACAGCTCCTATCTTGTCCCGTCCCATCAGGATCTCAATCAAAAGGTGACTTTTCCTCCCTACAGGGTGCAGTCCTTGGTCAGGGTTGATGACACGGATAAGGAGAGAAAATACCGACTATTTTATTTATTTCATAGCATTGAACTCTTCCCTTGTTATGTTTTCAGTATTTAAATATTGCAGATTTCTCTGGATGAAACTTGGTAAAAATTAACTCATCTTCACTCTTCTGTCTCTGCTTTATGCTGCTCATAAGCTATTGCCTTCCTGAGTTTTGAATGCAAGGACTTTTGAGTACAAGAAAAGGCCAGATTAGAATTCAGTTTGAGATCACAGTTCCTACTTTTAGGTGCTTAAGCTCTTCCCAAATTTGTTTGAGATCTGGCCATTTGAGTCAAAAGGGCTTCTCAGCTGGCTGGCCACAGGGTGTTTGCTTCAGAGTGAGATCTGCTCTCTGCTTTCTTCGAGGGCCAGCCCTGTAAGTGCAGGAGTTCAGACACCCACCTGAGTTGTGTTCACTCCATCTAATCTGAAGATCCGTTCTCTTCTTGGTATATTTGTTTTCAAATGTGACAGCTCCTGCCACAAGGCAAGGCATAACCAAGGTAACTCTGCAGCACTGTGTTTCATAAAACTTCAGAATTGCCTTCATTCCCTTTCAGAGATCAATAGGCCTTCCAGATGTCCATTCTGGCTATGGGTTTGCCATTGGCAACATGGCTGCCTTTGATATGAGTGATCCAGAAGCAGTGGTTTCACCAGGTAAGGATGGCTGGCTTAACCTGCTCTGAAGAATATTGGGGATGGCATAAAAATACTTTTTCAAAATGGCAGGACTTTGCAGGACTTTATATACAGAACTAAAGCAAAAATATGAGCATTACAGGGGCTTAAGAGGCGCTTAATTCTTGCACTCAGAATCTTTATTTTTTATGGAGCAGGTGGTTACACTGAGAATGTCTGAACAGTACAGGGAGAATTGCTCTTGCATTTGAGGCTTGGACTCGTGTGATATCCCTTTCTACTTTCTCTGGGCAGCGTATTTTATAGTTGTGTCTACTTTTTGTCTACTTTTTGGAGTAACTTTGTAAACAGAGGGCTGTGCAGATACTTGTACAGCTCTGTCTTGAAATCTGAGGCTTTGTGTAAGTCTGTTAAAATGAAGCCTAATGCAGTTCTGCCTTTTTTTTCCAATACTGTGTCAGAAAGAAGGTGTGAGATCACATTATTCAGTACATGCTCCCTGTCATGGCTTTTTCTGCACTTCTAGGTGGTGTAGGATTTGACATCAACTGTGGTGTCCGCTTGCTGCGTACAAATTTGGATGAAAGTGATGTGCAGCCTGTGAAAGAGCAGCTTGCCCAGGCTATGTTTGACCACATTCCTGTTGGTGTCGGCTCCAAAGGTGTCATCCCCATGAATGCCAAGTAAGAGAATGATTTTGTACACACATCACTAGAGGGGACATCTGTCTGTTTATTTTGAGTTTGTTCATCAGTGGGAGACTTTTAAGAAAGACCAATTCTAAAACTCTTTCAATTTTTCCTGCATATGGCTTTATCAGGGCTGACGTAATCATCGGTGCACAAAGTCAGCTTGCTCTTCCCCCATTTAAACCCCTTAAATAACTAGAAGTTCTTGAAAGGTTCTTGCTTATTCTGACAGAAAACTTCCCATGAGCATAGAAGTATTTTTTTGAAAGGGATGAGAGAGAAAATAAGATATTCTTCACACAACAAAGAGGAGAAATTAATGACTTATCAAAAGTTAATATATTTGTAGAGCTTGATTTTCATGAAGTACTAAAAAGTTGAACTTGTTGTTAGGAGAGCTGGGGGCTGATCATAACATCATAGCATAATTTAGGTTGGATGGGATCTCTTGAGGTTGTCTCGTCCTTCCTCACATGAAGGAGGGCTAACTCTGAAGGTGGGTCTGACAGCAAAGTTACGTCAGGTTGCTCAGGGCTGTATCCAGTGGAGTTTTGAGTATATCCATGGATTACCATCTTAAGTAGGTGTTTGATAATTGCAGGGATTTGGAAGAGGCTCTAGAGATGGGAGTGGACTGGTCTCTCCGGGAGGGCTATGCCTGGGCAGAGGACAAGGAGCACTGCGAGGAATATGGAAGAATGTTGCAGGCTGATCCCAACAAAGTCTCCTCAAGAGCAAAGAAGAGGGGTCTGCCTCAGGTAATGTTACGTTTCAGGAGGGCTGTGAATGCTCCCAGGGTTCAAATGTAAAGGTTAGAGAGTAGTTCTCTGATTTTGTGTCTTTTTTTGAAACTCTGTCTAGCATTTCTGGGCAAGGGGAAGGGTGAAATGGTGAGGACAGTTCTGAATAATTCTGACAGAACTGTAGCAGGGGGAAATAATGCTGGGCATGTCCAAGGTCCTCTGGGCCACGAGTTTTTCATCTGTTAACATGTGGTAATGACATTTATGTTGGGTGGCATTTCCACATCCAGACGTAGTTTTGAAGAGGCAGACAAGTTAATGTGCAGCTTCTGTCCTTGTTTGTTCAGCAAATTAACAGCAGGTCAAGAAAAGATACAATAAATGGAACTAGGTCATAACTGAATTACAGTTAAAGAGTTGGATTTCATTTTTATGTATAATACCTCATTGCTCTGTGTGGAACAATTTGAGATGGCTCTAGTAATGATACATTTGTAAAGCCTTGTGTATGACCTCTGAGTTCTATTGATTGGAGTGCTGCAAGATTATAACATTTTAACCTCAAAGTAATGTTTCGTCCTCAGTTTTCAAATTTGCATTGGAAATAAATGATCATCTGTTACGGAGTTGAAAAAATTTGGGCTTGGAAATGGAATAGCTTGCTTTAATCTACTGAAAGGTTCCAAGTACTTAACAGGATTTATCATGTTGTATCTTCTTGTGGAGTTATAACCAATTATAAGACTATATATGTCTACCTAGCCTATACAAACTGGAGATGAATTCTCCATACTCTGTACTCTTCCCATTTTTCAACTAGACCTAAATAAGATGGCAGCACAGTCTGTGGATCCTGGTCCTTTTTCTTAATCACGGTCTTGTTCCAACAGCAAAGGTAGTTATAAACCTAAACAAAGAGGACAGTGATTATGCTACTGTATTCTACTTCCTTTCAGTTTATATGGGGATATTTTTTCCCTCGAAAAAGCTTTTCTAAACCCAAAACCTTGCTGTAGCAATTTGCCCTTTTGCCCCTGCCTTTCCCCTGTGCTCCTAGAGGCTTCTTTGCCTGCACTGCCTGATCAGTGTGTTGTGCTTGGCAGCTGGGGACCCTGGGAGCCGGAAATCATTACGCCGAGATCCAGGTTGTGGATGACATCTACAATGAGTATGCTGCCAAGAAGATGGGCATTGACCACAAAGGGCAGGTGTGCGTGATGATCCACAGTGGAAGCAGAGGTCTGGGCCACCAGGTTGCCACAGGTATGATCTGACTGGTGCAGGCACCTGGAGTGAAGCAAACTCTTCATAGTCTTGTCATTGACAGCAAACTCCAACACCAAAGAGCATTTCTTACAGTGTAATTGTTGACTACATTCTGAACTGCCTGCACAGGTGTTGTCCATTTGCAAACAACTGATAACATTCTGCCACAGGTTTGCTTTTGCATTTGAGAAGAAGCTGTAGGTTTGACCATCGGACAGATCCATTTTAGAATGTACATTATAAATACCCGTGTGAATCTCACAGATCGAAACAAAATTAAGAAGTCACTTAGATTTACTGTGTTTATTTCCCAGATGCACTCGTGGCTATGGAAAAAGCAATGAAACGGGACAAAATCATAGTGAATGATCGCCAGCTGGCGTGTGCCAGGATTGCCTCTGCTGAGGGACAGGATTACCTGAAGGGAATGGCAGCTGCTGGGAACTATGCGTGGGTTAACCGCTCTTCTATGACCTTTCTAACAAGACAGGTACGAGCAGAGTTGTCTCTGATGCAAATATTTTGGTACACAGCTGTTGTCCCAGACGTACAGAACACAGAGTAGCTGCAGTATTTAACTTGGTTTTCATTGTTATGCTTCTTAAACTGCTTTTTTCTGGAGAGACTTGCACAAAGCTGCAGTCATGACAATCCATCTAAAACCTGTCAACATCACTGGATTGTACTTGCAGAAGCCACTTAAGCAATATCTTTGAAAATGCCTTGAATTAAGAGGATACAAGAAAATTGTTTTTACACTGTTAAAGCCAGCTTTTCAGAGTTGCAATAATTTGTCTAGTTGATTTCTGACTGAATTTCAGCATTAAGCTGGCAGTGGGCAGAGGAACAACCTAGACAGTCCAATTCTGTCACGCTCAGCACTGTTGTTCAATTCCACTGTGGCTGAATTATGATCTTGTATTTCATATCCTGATTTGCTCTCTTTTTAGGCCTTTGCCAAAGTCTTCAACACAACCCCAGATGACCTTGATATGCATGTTATCTATGATGTGTCTCACAACATTGCCAAAGTGGAGCAACACGTAGTGGACGGAAAGGAGCGGACTCTGCTGGTGCACAGAAAGGGATCAACCAGGGCCTTCCCTCCTCACCATCCTCTTATTGCTGTTGATTATCAAGTAAGTTTGGCTTTTGGAGAAGGAAATTGGAAGAGAATTCTGGATTAATCAGACAATTAATAGATGTCTAAATGTGTGAGTTCCTTTTTTAAGGTAACAGAGCTGGAACCGAGTGGGATGGCAGTGTTCTGCTTGTCTGTGTGTTAGGTCTTTGGGACACTGAGCTCCCACTTCTGCTCCACACCCACAATGGTTGGAAGATCATAGAAGGAAAGAAATCCTTCATACCTAGGGCAGGATTCAGTGGTTTGCCTTTGTCTGTTGGACACAAGTCTTTTGGTCTGCTGGTCTGTGTCTTTCAGTGCAGAGATGTCATGAGGGAATGTGAACCCGACCTCCTTTTCTGGAGATGTGGTTCCTCTCAGACTTCTGTTACAATGAGGCTTTTTTCAGCTTTTTCTCATGAATGAATACTTTGCACCCACAGCTGACTGGACAGCCTGTGCTGATCGGCGGGACTATGGGCACCTGTAGCTATGTCCTTACTGGCACAGAGCAAGGCATGACTGAGACCTTCGGAACTACTTGTCATGGAGCTGTAAGTCAAGAAGTTGTATCAGAAAGGGGTTGGAATGGGACTATCGTCCACAGAACAAGGTTATTTGAGGGTCATCCAGTGTGGGATTCATCCACTGGTCATACAGCTAGAGAGCAGCCTTGCCACAGTAATCCCTGCCTAGGA
The DNA here is from genome assembly GCF_003031625.1 of Empidonax traillii. NCBI lineage: Eukaryota > Metazoa > Chordata > Aves > Passeriformes > Tyrannidae > Empidonax > Empidonax traillii. The sequence continues at coordinate 897,560 of NW_020955384.1, read as the reverse complement.
GGACTACAAACTAGAACTCCTTTTTGTCCCTTACTGAGTAGTTTTGACTACTTCTGGAGAAAATCTAGGGGATACTGTTTTGTACAAGGCAGATGTTTGGATGAAGGTATGGAGAGTGAGCTCCTTTTGCCAAATTCTGATATCTCTGAGCTAACAAGAAGGGTTAACTGTGTTGAGACTGTCCATAAAGAACTCCTCAGTCATTAGAAGAAGATATTTCCTCCCCTGTTACTCGTAGTGTGAGACAATGATTGAGGAAGAGAAGTATCTTCCAGTAAAACTCAGACTCCTGAACACTGTCTGGTTTGGATAAAAAGACACTTGCAAACTAGTATGTTATCCACATGGAACTTTCCTAGCCATCATACCAGAGGTATGACTTTGCAGGAGCCCATCCCCTAAAGTCTAAATTCATGTCCTGTGTTGTAGCTTACTGTGGTTTGTGCTCTCAGCCTTACTTATAATGTAGTAATGTTTTTCTTTAATAAGAAAGAGGGTTTTTTTCCAAACTGCTACAAACACTATGGTTATAACAAAACTGCTTTCTAGGGTCGTGCACTGTCTCGAGCCAAATCTCGACGTAACTTGGACTTCCAGGATGTATTGGACAAGCTGGCTGATATGGGCATTGCCATCCGTGTTGCTTCTCCCAAACTGGTCATGGAAGAAGTGAGTTTAATACTTAATTATCTGAGAGGGAAAAGAAGGGTCATGCTCTTCGGCTGAATGACACTCCCTGGCCTGATTTTTTTGCAGTGCTAAGTGATTGCTGGTGCTCTAAATGTACAGCTTTTGCAATTTCTGATAGAGCTGTCAAGTTTTTTGGAAGATAATGGGAGGTCTTTCCTGTCCTAAACTCATGCTAAAAAGGGAGATGCCTAACTGACAGATTTGGGGGAGAGAGGTGTATGTTTTTTTCCTCTTTTGCCTGGTGATAGGGATAATTGCTGTCAGCTCTGAGGTCTTTGTATGAGCATCTATAAAAGTAAGTATGGATTCTCTTCTTTAATGATGTTCTCCTTGCTTTAAATTTACCTTACACTGCAGCTTTCATGTAGATTATTAGCAGTTTGAGAGATCCACCTCTTTTAAGGTGAATTCCTGTATTTGCTCAAGAAGAAGAGAACTATGAATAATAACTATGAATATTTTGACTTCCAGTTCCTCTTCATTAACATGATAGAATGTCTTTTCTGTTCACAACCTCACTTATAGAAAGGTTAATCATCTGGAGCTATGTTGTTATGAGTGTTGGTGTTACATGAACTTGTTGATCATGTTAAAGTCTCTGTTTAGGAGCAGCTTCCTTGCCAGAATATAGGAGGGGGAAGCTTTAGAGTTCAATCCTGAATGCTGTCACTAAGGGACGCTGAAGATTATCTTCAGACTGTACGTAAGGAAGAAGTTAGAGTTACTTCCTGCTAGATAATGAGGGATGGCATTCTCACATGCTGGGGGACTGGATTTTCTGAAAAGCTGAACCAAAATAGCTGCTATTTTATCTGACTCTATATGTTTGCCTACTTCTACATCCTCTATTCATGTGATTATTTTTGTGAAGAGAGGATTTAAAAAACCTATGTCTTGTCTTCCTGTGACTTTGGGTTCTTTATAGTTTTGTCTTTTTTTTTTTCTCCCCTCTTTCCCCTCCAGGCACCAGAGTCTTACAAGAACGTGACTGACGTGGTTAACACCTGCCATGAAGCTGGCATCAGCAAGAAGGCCATTAAACTGAGACCTATTGCTGTTATAAAAGGCTAGGAACTGACAGGGCAGCAGAAACGCACCAGTGTCTCCAGGCCTTACACAAAACTGACTAGAACCATCATCTTCCCACACTTCTTGGACTCTGTAGGATGCTCAAATACCACATTCCTGTTCCGGAAACACAAGAGTTGAGGATACACCCATTTTTAACCACTCCTAGGTATAATTAATGCCTCCCTTCCTCCTTGTTATATGGCATTCTTTTCTTGTGAGGAAAGGGCAAAGAAATAAGTCCTGGTTTTATATGCTGTCCTTCCCCTATTTGCCTGGTGATTGCTGAGGCAGGACTTCAGACTTGCCTGAGATGTCACTAATTGCTGTGCTGCGAGACCAGTGAAGATGGTGTATGAAGCAGACCTGCCAGTTCCACACCTGAGTGCCTGGCACTCTCTCTGCATATGGAAGTACTCTGATAGACAGGGTATAGCACTTCTGGGCAGGGGGAGTTGCCCTGTTGGCAGATACCTCTATGCATAGTCTATATTGTTGCATGTTTAGTGGCCATTGGATAAGGAATCTGGAGCTGGGAGTGGTCTCCCACTCAGGTTCAGAGGGACTAGCTAGGCTTGAGGCACAGTCTTACCCCAGCCTCTCCCATTTAACACAGCACCTGCTATACTTGGCTCAGGACAAGTAGATGTTCCAGTCTTTTGGAAAAGCTAGTAGGCCTGAGTATGTTGCCTGGAGAGGTTTTGTTTGCCCAGTCAAAGTTGGAACTTAACAACTTAGCGATGTGCTAATCCAACATTTTGCGAAGCTCTAGGCATGTAAAAGTTGGGTTGGGTAATACTGCTCACTGTGTCCTGCAGCTCTGATCTAAGGGAGCCTAATTGTAGGGTCAGGCCCAATGCAATGTGACTTATGATGTTTCTTTTACATTCATTAGACAAGACTGGAGGGGAAGAAGCTGACCATCCCCACTGGATCATGTTGGGGATTACAAATAAAATGGGAAGATGGACATGGCAGTGTATCTGTGTCGTATTTATTCTCTGGCTATAATGTCTGTTGTCTGCTTCTAAGCACGTATGCAAGCTTGAAACCCATTGCATTTTGGAACTTCAGGTGATGGATTTTGAAAGGAGTGTGCAGATGGCAGAACTTCTTGCAGGGTACAAGGAAGGGCAGTGCAGTGCTGTTTTCTCAGCTTGGCTGTGATAGGAATGTGACAGCTGCAACTTGTCTTTCTCGGGCCTGCTGAGCCACCTCCCTGGACAGGGGATGGCGCTGCCTGTAAACCTCTGTGTCGGCACAAGAGGGCGGCTGGAGGGAAATAAAACCCCAAAGCAAGAGTGGAGCCCAGCCAAGGACTCGTGTAAAGGGAGTAGATCGTGATTGATGGGCTCGAGTGCCTTTTGATGAAACATCCCTTTAAGTTTAGGATCTTAGGAAGCGTAATGGCATTTCACTGTCATAATCACTTTGTTCTTGCTGGTTTCTGTGTTTGTGTAGGTTCAGAAGTAGCACATGCACTTCTAGTCACTGCTGTAAGTTCTTGTAGGTCTGGCCTTACAGACAGCTTCGTGTTTTCCCGATTTCTCCAGATGGCCCTTTCAGAGGTCTGAGACATACTTGCTGTATTTAAAACAAAAATTTCACCTAGAAATGTGAAATAGCCTCCAGTGACTGAAAGACAAATTGTTGGTCTCAAATCTTCTGCAGAAGTGTATGTCCCGTGCAGAAGCTTGTCTATAAATATTTCAGCCTCTTTGATATTGAATGTAAGGGAAAGTTTTTACATTTAAAAATAAGCATTTCACACACACAGTTCTCTTTTCAACTTTTACCGACCCTTGCCATTAAGAGACAAAGTTTTTTACAAACAGAAATGGTAAGTACCACGGAGGTGCTGTCATATGGATGTATACCTTAAGTCCTCTGGTCATCAGTGTTTATGCATTAGCATTCAAGACTGCAAGAAGTGCTGTCAATTTTGGTTTGCTGCAGCAAAGCTACCTCTAGTTTTGGTTATTATACATTGCACTGCATGGAGCAGAGTGCTGGTTTTCTAACCACCTAAAAAAGTAAGGAAAAATCCTGGTTCTTTGTTTGAACTTGGATTTTTTCCTAATTCAGGTTTGTCTTTTTTCTTCAAATAGGGCATATTCTGCATTTTAAAAAATAAGTTATAATAAGTGTTAGCAGCTCACAGTATTAAAATTCATGTGCTGGAATTCCTGTGCAGGTGGATCTGCAGGAGCATTCTGGGAACCAAAGAACCAGTGTAAGTTACTGAAGCATCTCTACTGTCAGGGAAGGTTGCTGAGAACTCAGAAACATCTGTTAATGGAGATGCACTTTCCTCCCCAAAAGACTGAAAAAGCTTTGGTGAGTGATCATTAGGGTCTTTTTTTCCTAAGTCTTTTTAAGTCTGCCTCCAGCCAGAAAAAACAAAAACAAAAAACAAAAAAACAAAAACCAAAACAACAAACCAAAACAAAACAGTCTTGGGGTGCAGGCTTGCTTTTAGTGAGAACAAGTAGCTCACTGTATTCATCTTACTCTCTGCTTGACGACAAGATGGTTTAACTTACAGCTTGGAATTGCCAAAACAGAACTACCGCCTCTGGGAAGTCAGAGGTATCGTCTCTGGTGGTGGTTTCTGCGGCACCCTCCTCTCTGTGCTCACAGAACTGGCTGCAGGGCCTGGTGCTGGGCAGCCACAGTGAGTGCAGGAGAGCGCTTCTCTTGCCAGGAACTGACTGTTCAGGTGTCCTCAGGTGTCATTCCCATCACGGTCAGCACAGTGTTAAACAACAAACTGAGAAGCACTTCAAGGCTTTGTTGCTGTTGGGCAACTCTTTCAGAAAGCTCTCTGCACTGCACCCCTGGGCTGTGTGAGACCGCCGGGAAGGCAGTTCCTCCCAGCAGAGTTGCAAATGGGGCCACCTGTGTTTCATTTGCCATAACATGGCAGAGCTGGGGTACAGCTGAGGGCCGCCTTCAGGTCTTCGACTTGGTTACATTTTATGCACTCCAGGTACCTACCCCCCCCAACTCAGCCTTTCCCAAGGGAAACCAGGACCCTGCTAGGTAAGTGCCTGCTGTGCTATATTTGTAGATCCCACTGGCTGGGAGCCTGCTGTCCAACCTGTATCACACTTACCACTGTCATAAGTCTCTTGGTATTTCTTCTCCCTCTGCTCTTATCTTTCCTCTCCCTGCTTTAAACGCAGCTCCACACACACCACTTCCTCCTACGCTGGTGGTCCCGGGCTGGTGTTCTGGCCCAGGAGGAACAAGTGATCTCTGACACATCTCTGGCACGGGCACCCCCACTCTCTCCTCCACTCTCCTTTGTTCCTCTCAAACATAAACACACTTAGCTGGCCGCTTCTCTTCTCCCTCCGCCCCCCAGTCTTCAAAGCGATCAGACAAAGCAATATCCCTCCTGCAGCATGTGCCAACACGCTCCCTGCTTGCAGGAGGAAGCTTCAATGAAGCAGCAGGCCCTGCCTGTACCTGGCAGTTGCTTTGCTCTCAAGGCCTGTCCTGCCCCAGGGGGTTTGGATCACCAGCACCTCTGTTTCTCTGCCTGGAAAGATGGCAGTGAGATCTGTACAGGAGAAAAGCAGGAGCTCTGCAGGTTCCCAGCTTGGGGAGATACTGGGTGCAGGTGCTTCATCCCCTCCACAGTGGGAGAGGAAGATGGTAACCTCCTGGCACTCACAAAACACCAATAATTATATGGTTTCTGGTGGGGTATTTGTTTTTTAATTGCAATATGTAACAGGAGGGTGGGGGTCATGCCGAGCAGGCTGGCTGTAAGGTGGGAGAGCAGAGGGTACAGAAACACCCCTGGTCTCCCCAGGCAGGTGTGCAACTCAGTCTCCTCAGGCAATGATTGAGCATCCCCAGCCTGAGCTGCTGCTGCCGCCTTTCATGGCGCTGAGCACATCTCACTGCACCCTTGTTCCCAAACCCCAGGATGCTGCTTTGGGTCATGTTGTAGATATAAATTCAGAAACCAAAATAATCACTAGTCTTAATTGCAGAGATTACAACCAGGAAAGGAGTCATCTGCTAGCACTTAATCCAACATTT
>NW_020955384.1:843613-891123 GCF_003031625.1 Empidonax traillii | reverse complement strand
TTACTAGCTTAGTAAAAGACACGCAGGGGCTGGGCTGCCCTCCCATGCTGAAGTGTTTGAGTCAGCCTTGTGTTGGAGTCTATTCCTAAAAGGAGGTGCTAGCAGAAGCCTGGATTGCTATTCCCCCCATTCTCTCACACCACCTACTGTCAGCACCCTGCTTTTTGCTTGGGCTCGGCTTTATCCGGCAAGTGGTTGGAAGGGGGAAAACGTTTTCCTCCTTTCTCCCCTTCCTCAGTACCTGAGGAAACTGAGGCACTGACCTCTTTTTCTTCCCCTGTGCAAGCTGTGTCTCACTTCTGGGAGGTGAGGTGAGAGCCCAGGCTCATCCCCTGTTCTCAGCTGCCATGAGCCTGCATGGGGTGGGAAGTTGGGTACATCAGGCTTTCTGCTCTTCCCTGTGAAACGCAAATCTGGGGAATCTGTTCCTCTGCCATGTGGCAGGAGAGAAAGAAGAAATATATGGGGAGGGGTCTACCCCCAGGCACCCGGTGGGGGGAGGGTTGCAGCTCCCAGAGGGAAAGATGTGGCGGTGGGTGTGTGCGATAAGGGCCAAGCCCTGATGCCTTAGAGCAGCAGCTTAATTACCTGAGACAGTTAAGTGGTTGGAGATTACCAAACCTGAGCACCCTCACAGGGAAGAGCCCTCCAGGGAGAACAGCAGCCTGCTGGTGGTTGTGAACAGACACAGTGAAGGATAAGACATTAGGGGTTTATGGCAAAATGTAAGGGAGAAAGGAGAGAAATGAAAAACAACTAAATACAGTGCTGGAAATAACAGAGGAGGATCTGGATCTCTGCCTATCCTACAGTGTACAAGGGATTATGTACAGCTTGGCCTTAGCTCTTCTACATCAGCATGATGTAGAAGAGCTACAGATGTACATGATGTATCAGTGTGCTTCTGCCCCAGGTTGTTGGTCTTTGTACCCAGGTCACAGAGAAGAACATAGACCAGACACCAAAACCTCCCTGGGCCCTGTGGGTAGCAGCATCCCCATGTGGAAAACAACCATGAGCCCTTCAGGTTACAGCAGTTGGGTCTTGGGCTACCAGTGCTGTGCTTCCTTTGTTTCTGTTCAGCCCTTATGTACTGGGAGATAACTGCCAGATCATACTGCCAAAAAATATTAAAATTCCATAACTTTTCGTTACCCTTTGCGCAGAAGAAAAACGTGGGCTCCTGGCTGGAGGAATGCCTTGCCAATAAATCACCCAGTTACCTAGCTCCTCGCTTTTAAGAATTGTAACCTGTGCACTTTTAATCTTACAACAAACAGACAAACAAACGAATGCAAAGTGGTTGTTTTATTTTTGACTAACACTTATTATTTTTGGGCTTTGAATCTATGGTATCCACCGTTTCCCTGCCAAATCCTTAACCAATTCTTGGATGAGGAAGAAAAAAGTATCGCCGTAAATTTTTTTTTCCCTTGGAAGGTATTTACACTGTAGCTGTTTATAAAGGGATTTTCTCCATTCACCTCTCATAGGAGTGTTTTTGTCAGGCAGATACAGAAAGGATTACGACAAGCATTTTTTTCTCTATTTTGAGTATCTGTGTATTTTGAGTCTAACCCAGAAAGGACTTTGTCCATCTTCTTCCTGTCATAAGCCGTGAGCATCCGAAGGGCTGGAGCCCCTCCATGGGGGATGGGGAGGAGACTGAGCCCAGCAGAGGAGGGGAAACCTCTCCCATCTGTGGAAACCTCTTTGCCCAGTCCAGGATGCTGGGCTGTGCTGGCAGGAGGGTGTCTTTGGGTGCGGGCAGTGCTGTGCAGGCAGTGCTGGGTGCTCTCCTCCCCCTGCAGCCCCAGTGGGCACATCCGTAGCACAGAAACCTTCCCCAGGAAAGGGGTCTCAGAGGGACTGCAGTGCCCATGGGGCAGCTGGTCAGGCCTGAGAGGGGCAAGCAGGGAGGGAGAACCCTGCTCACGGTCATGTGATGTGCCAGGCCCTGTTCCCCACTTCAGTCCCAGGGCTGTGGGGTGACCTGGGCAAGGTGACCTGACTGACCATTGGGTTATTTCAGGAGACAGAGAGATTGCTGGCTGCTCTTCCTGCCAGACCCCACGAGCTCTTCTATTAATGGTCAGTGGATGAGGCAGAAGTTTTGTCTTGACTGAGAAACATGAAGCTTCGTTTATGAGACAAATATTCATTGATGATTATCAATAGCAGGCAAAAGCACCATTGCTGTCTCCTTTCCCCCCTGCTTCTCTGGCAGAAGTGACTCCTCCATCAAAGACTGGTTTCTGTAAAGAAAAATTCAGCTTAAGGCTAAGGCATTCAGGTGCATCTCAGGGGGCAGCTTCCAGTGCTCTTATTCACCATGGATTTGTCCAGCCTGTACCAAATCACTTCATCTTTCGATATCTTTGTGCTCTATTTGCAAAACGCAAATAAAAATCACTTCCTTTAATCTCTCTTTTTATCAGTCTTCCCTATTTAAACACCAATCTGTGATTCAGGGACCATTTCCTTCTGCTCCTACAAGTGCTGCTCATCACAGCAGTACCTCTCTGTGAGAGATGGCCTCAGCTGTCTCATGCTCAGTGCCAACCCTGCAAGTGTGAAGTGGCCCTGCATGCTGCCTTCTTCTGTGGCTTCTGGCACTGCTGGAGGAATGGGGTCACTCCTGTCACAGTCTAAACTGAAAGAAGAGCTTGTAAGCTGTTCAGAGTTTCAAGTATTCACTGCAAAACTTAGAATAATTTTTTCGTCTTCTGGCTAGAAAGCAGAGCCTCTGAGCCCAGTTCTCACCTTGAGTTCAGTGTCAGTGAGGGGCCTAAATTCCTCTGTGCTCATGTGAAGTGCTAAACATGCCACCTTGCTTTTGCCATCTGTATGCGTTCATGTGCTAAGGGAGAGAAACTGAGAAAGCACCAGATTGCTTTCTCAGAGTGGACCAGGGAAAGGGACAGTGTTTGACTGATGCTTTCAGTCAGGAAACACTCACCAATGCATGTCAGCATGTGGGGTTCCATTTCACTTTGCTTTATACTTCACCCTCCTACTTGAAGGACTTCAAAAATCCATAGATCAAACCAAAATTCTGCATGTCAAGGAAGAAAACATTTAAGAGGAAGCCTTTGATTGCAGTGAGAAAACAAACAAAAAAAATCTAACACAAAACCCGACAGAAATTATTTTTTTCTTCAGCTACTCATGTTTGCCATGGAAACAAACCACTAGTATTGTGCCATAAGGAGTGAAGAGCCCCGAGACCTCCCCAGACCTGAGACAGCTGTCCTATGAGGCCAAGAAGCCTCTCTGCAGCACTCAGGGCCCCTTGTGTCCCCTCAGCTCTGCCCTCGCTGCCTGCATGCACCATCCTCCTCAGCCTCCGTGGCACCGCCAGGGATAAAAGGCTGGATTCAGTTTGTTTTGTGTTTAACCCGCCTTTCACAGTGCCCGGTGGACCCATCTCCCCCGTCCCCATCTTTGGTGACTCAGCCAAAGAATTTCAGTCTCCGTGGTCTGTAAAATGTAACACCAATAGAGTTGGGCTTATTTATCCCAAAGCCATGAAACTGTTGTCAGAAGAAATTGATATGCACTAGTGAAGGGAGAAAAGTGCTGCTGGGGAGGATTTCACTCAAGACAGCACTTCAAATGGAAATTTCCCTGTTTGAAGTGGATATGTTCATTCTTCATCCCTACACCTTTCATTTCTGTTACGCTGCGGGAGCGAGGGCTCTGCGAGTCTGTTCGCAGGAGGGTTGGCTACCTCTGTGGCTCTTGTCTGCAGTAGGTTGCCACCACCTGGCTGTAGGGTGTCCTCTCCCCTCATGGAAGCCCTGGGGAAATGGTTGCTTGGGGTGAAGGGGCTCCTTCAGCCCTGATTGGGAAGCACCTCAGCCACTGCCCTCTGGCCCCAAGCTGGGAGCTCTCCACACCTGACCAGCACTGGGCACAGGCGTCTGTCCACATAAACACCGAGCCTATCCTAGGCACTTCAGATCAAATAACAGGGTCTTCCCCCTCCTTCAAAGACATCTGGAGCCTAAAAGAAATAGATCAAACATGTAAATTTGAACTGGGATTAATTATACATTTGCAACTGGAGGGGGAAGAAAAAAAAAGCCATTAAGGTTTCTCGGCATTAACTATGCCTGTGGGGGTGTTTCTTTGTCTTTGCACGTGATGATACTCCATGAGATAACAGGTCTGGTTCCACCAGATCTCTGGAAAAGCCTTAGAGGCTTCGGGAAACTTTGCAAATGGGTTTCAGCAGGAGGCAGACAAGGAGAAGGGAAGTGTCGGCATTGCTTCCTCAGAGCACTGGAGGAGCCTTTGTTGAGTGGCTGGAGGCTACTTCTCAGCTCATGGATTTCAAACAGGCATAATTATCACTTGGATAGGGTTCAGGACACGGAGGGAGCTGCCAGATCTTTCATAAGGGCGTGAGTTTGTCCCACTGAATTAAGGATAAAAGAAAAAAAAATCAAGAAAGAAAGGAGGGATATGATTTAACCATGTAAGTGTTGTCTCACATCCATAATGTGCCAGGTAGAATATACTCCTAGTTCCGTCTGATAGCCTGTCTTATACACACTTTCCCTTTGGAGCATTTGTACTGCAATATTTTTATATATGTAACCTTGTTGAAACAAAGAGGTACTGAAGATTTGTCTATAAAACCTATTCTCCAAAGAGCTCCATCCCATGGAGTCTTATTAAAAATCAGCCCCTGATCTTCCAGGAATCTCACCAACTCCCCAAAGTTTTTGAGCATTTTTTACTCCCCCCTATAAAGTACCTTTTCTTAAACTTATCCAAGTAAATTTTAAATCCAGTGAATTTCTATTCACACTTTTCATGGTGTGAATGCCTTAAGCCTTCAGATCTGCCAAGTCACATTCCTAATTGTTGCAATCAAGTCACTGTCAATATGTGAGCATACGCTTGTGGACTTAGTTCTCAGAATTAAAAGTTAGGGCTAGCTGAAAAGAAGGGAATGCTGGCAGGAAAAAAATAAAGTTAAAGCTGCCTCTGTTTCGTGGACATGGCATATGTGGGCATATGTTTTTACAGTATTTCCAATCATATTCTTTCAAACTGAAAATTGCTTTCAGAATTATTTACAGAATAAAAATTGCCTTACCTGTAAAACTTATTTCAGGTATAAAATAAAACACATAATCCTGATGTTTCCTGGACACAGGTTGCTGCTGCCACCACTGTCACACCTGAGTCACACATGATACCAAGACACTGATACCAGATACCCCTCTGCCCTGCCCCTTGCTCCAAGCCCCTGGTCTCCAAACCTTGGTGCCTGCTGTAGTAGGTGCTCTGTGGCATTTGCCCCATGCACGTCTGTGCCCACACTTTCATGCCAGGCTTGAATACTAAACTCTTACTTTACCCCTTGCAATTAAGAACCATGCAGAAAACTCACCAGTGACTTTCCTATAGAGACTCAACCTAAACTCTTTTTTTCCAACCATCCCTGTTCAGCTTCTCTCTGCAAATGCCTGCTTTGCACGATGCCGCACTGGCTGTGTTGCTTTCACCTATTCCTCACTCTGCATAACCATCTCCTGCCCAGACACACCTTCTGATACCCATCACTACACATAAGCAATAGTTTTATTAGCTTTTGCCGTGATTCCTAGGTCATGAAATTACTTTTTCACCCAAGATGCAAGTGTGAAACATGCTCTTTAAGACAGTGGCCTCAGCAAAATTCCAGTAACGTTTGAAGAAAATAACCAATGCTAAAGCAGTTTTACCAAAAATAAATTTTAAAATGTTTAAATGCAACATGGTTTTCATTCAGAGAGCCAGCTACTTTCATTCATCTCTGAAAGCGCTGACCACTTGTACTACAGAGCAACTCAGCCATTGTGTGGTGATGGCGCTGTCGCTGTTTTGTCCTTTCAACACGAGCTCCCCCAACACATTGGGGTTGCAGCTCCAACTTGGCACCCTCATGAAAGTTGCTGTTAGTAACAATCGAACCAGCTGGTAACTGAATGAGCTTCTCAGAGAGGGTAATATAAACACCATTTAATAACCTTATGCTTTATGGGCTTGTTAATGTAAATGGACATTTTAAAGCTTTCCTAGCGCTGCAAAATGCAAAGCTATGGAGCACGCAAAGCATAAACAGAGGCAAATGCAAGGCATTTGTCCAGCTTGTCATGCTGACATGCTGTAGGTCCTCAGCTTTGATCTGTCCTCACGGGCCCCTTGGGATGTGCCACCATTGCTTGCAAGGAGGAATTGGCCCTGTGGACTGGGGGTGCAGCATTACCCAGGTGTGCTGGGAGCAAACTGTTGAGGGAGGTGACAGTGGAACCAGGCAGGGCTTTTCATGGCTTTTTGCCTGGCTTCAGCCATGATTTGCATTAGTCAGCAGTGGGGTGCTCGTGGCAAGGAGGGTGCCAGTAGCATCATTGTCCTGACAGACTGGCAGGGAGATTTATTTCATCCCTGCCACCCTCGTTATAACTGTAATATATGGGAATGGAATGGAATGGAATGGAATGGAATGGAATGGAATGGAATGGAATGGAATGGAATGGAATGGAACGGAATGGAACGGAATGGGGCAGGAGAGAGGAGAGGAAGGGAGGGGAGGTGCAGATGCCAGCTCTGCAATGCCAGAGCTGGGTAATGTGGAAGGTCAGATTTATCTATGAGCACAGGGGACTCATGTGCTTCACACAGGGGACAGGCAGCCCAGTGAGATCCTGGCAGCACCACAGTTGCAATCAGCTCCTGGAAAAGTATTACACGGTCAGTCTGGTGATATTTTCCAGTGAGATGGGCAGGATCTACTGGTGTTCCCAGCACAGAGGGCAAGAGGTAGGCCATGTTGTTGTTGAAACAGAGGCAAAACCCATGGCTGAAGTGATCTGGGTTTATCACTTAGCTCCTGGCAGCAGATGGGCTGAGCACTGTAATATTCCTCTCTGTTCCCCAGCTAGAGCACAGCCTGCTCACAACTGCTCAGCACTTTGATAAGAAATATGCTCAGAGGTATTTTGCGATGATGAACAAGAAAAGATGAACAAGAAGCGATGGCAGGCAAATAAATGTGGTGTGTCTGAGACTCAGGCAGACAGACTCACAGTCACACAAATGCTGTGGTCTCAGCCATTTTTGTACAATGGCTGGTGGTAAAATCATATTGCCCCTTCTTCTGTGATATAGGTTGGGCTTTTTTTTTTTTTAAATTTAAAATTTTGCTTGTTGAGCAGCTCCCTGCACACTTCCCACCCAGCTGCTGCAAGGCCCGTCCATCTTCATCAAGGGATGTATGTAGTGTGATCAGCAGAAAGGCAGTAGCAAGAAGGGATGTTAAAATCAGGCTACTGTATGAGAAGGACACAAAATACACAGCCAGGAGATGTCCCTATACCCTTTCATCTATAGCAATAGCCAGGGCTAAAATGTCAGGCAGGAGGAAGGAGAGGGAAACAATGGGGATTGATAGGAAATGGCAAAAGGTAAAGAAGGTGGGCATTATCACCATGATGTAAACATGCATCTACTCTGTGAAAAACACTAGCAGCAGGGAACAGCCTTTCTTACAGTTCTCAGCGAGGCTTTCCATCATGACCATTGGAGTACGCCCAGCCTACGGCTCTGATTCCTCTTTCCTCTGTTTTGGGGTGAATGTTCACACAACAGACTTTGTCTGTGTCCCCTCGCCCCTGTTCACACAAACAGCGCTCTCCCTTTCTCCTGGAATGCCCAGCACAATGTCTCCACACTTTCCAGCAGCACTCCTAGTGTGGGGGATGGAGGAGCAGGGAAGCAGAGTGATTCCTCTTTTAAGAGAGACACCTCCTGTGCTTGGCTTTTGCCTAAAGTCCAGACTCAAGACTCCTTGTTTCATCAGGGTGCTGGGTGAGCACCTCTTATTTCTGCTTTGTGACAGATGTATCTGACCATGGCCAAGCTTGTGAGGGATGCCTGAAGTGAGCAAAGCCTCAAGAGGCAAAGCTGAGTCCTCCCTAAACTCACGGCACCCCTGGGCCAAAAGTGCAAAATGCAAAGCCATCCAGGGTGGGGGCAGGACCACTCCTTCCTCCCAGTGGAGGACAATAAATATGCCAGGGAAAGGAGGAAAGCACTCTAAAGGCTGGAAAACACTCACGCTGGCTGGTAGTGGGACCAGGGAAAGAATCATGCCTCCCTCCAGCCCTGCCTGTGGCTCCCTCTAAGTCCCGGTCTGTGAGAGTCACTGCTTTGCTTGCTCTCATGTCTGCAATGCAAAATCTCACAAGTTGTTTATATCTCCACTAGGTTTCCCTGCAAACATATTAACTTTAAATTTTGGGTTGGGTTGGTTTGGTTTGCAGGAATTAATCCTCCCCAAAGGTGTCATATCTAATTTCTTGCTTTTTCCCTTGTTTCAGCCATGCAGCCCATACGATATCAAACAGTGTGCTGCACTTCAAACCCCCTTTTTTTTCTCCCCTCCCCTCTGCCATCCTTCTTCCTTTTCCCATGCACAAACACCACAACACACACTCCCGTGTTTGTACATCTGGCTTTTTCCATTTGTACATTACACAGTTTATTATCAGTTTCATTCATTAAGCACCAGAGCTCCAATGCCTCTGGGTGTGGGGACACATCACCTCTGCATGAGGGATCCCTTGGGATAAACCCTCAGCAGCTGAGCCTGGGACTTCTGCAGTGCTTTTTACATTTGAAAAGCTACATTGAGAGAGCAGCCTAGCATAGCCTAATGCTAACACTAAAGTGAATACATGAAAAAATGTGAAAATTCCATTTATTTGTAACTACTTGTTCTCTTTGTGATCTCAGTGCAGATAGAAGAGGTTGGTTAGGATTCAGTGCTGATGGCTTACAGCCACGGAACACAAAAATCTGCTGCATATGCCCAGAACCACGCCATATCAAAATAAAATCATGGGGACAAGGAAGGTGCTTTGTGAGCATCACAGCAAATGCAGTTTGGCTTGGCTTTGTGCTATATATGCTCCCAGGCTTCACTGCCCACATTTTCAACCTTTTAGCCTCCCACAGACCAGTCATTCAGCTTCTCCCTCTCAAATTAAAAAATCCCTCAAAATACTCATTTTCTCATCCCCTGGCCCCAGTAGAACAGGCAAGAAGCAATGCAAAGCACACGTGCCTGCTGATGGCTGGCTGGTGCCCATGGGCTGGCTGACCATCCTGTGGGTCAAACTGAAAAGACAAGTCAGTGTTAGTTTTCCCCCTTGTAAGGACTTTAAATTGGCATATTTTTCTACACTAGTGCCACCAATGTTCATGGACCATGTAATATTTTCATATCTTTGTGACCTCTATCTCCAGTCGTATCTGAAGTGAGGCGAGGGGGCTGTCACTCCTCTAAGTTTGTTCTCTCAGCAAGGGCAACTTGAAGAACTTTTCCACTGCTCTGCAAGTGGATATATTCACAGTAAGGTAGAAAAAAATGTGTAAGAATCATGTGGGAATTACACAAGAGAGCATTTATTGTGGATTTTTACTTATAAGCACACCTTCAAGTTGATGGAGAAAGGTGCTCAGCTTGTGTTTACAGAGCTTCTAGATCTGTAGCAGGACAGCCTCAGGGAAGGTCTCGGTGCAGCTGCAGTCTTACCATTTGTCTAGAACAAATATATCTCTTTCTCTGCAGCCATTTATCTGTATGCTGAGGGTTACTAGTGAGAAGCACCCCAAAGTTATATTTGCTTAGACTCTATTTTTCAGAGTATTACTAAGACCTTGCTCAGCTATAGCAATTACCTCAGCTAACTTCAACAGAGCTCTCCTGTTGGTACCACTTAAGCATCTCTCTTCAAAATGTTTTGGATCTTGTTTTGCCTTCTGCCTAAGTATGCTGGAGACAAATGTTTTCAAAGACACTTTATTTTTCTGTGGACATTCCCTGTTTATTTATTGCAGTGAGATAAATTGGCCCTGATTGCTTTACAATCTGAACATGATTTTTCGGTGGTGCCTTCTGGTTTTCTTTGGCCACATTATTGACACTGGGTAATATAACATGAAAGGATTGTGGATGGGCTTTTACAAAGAAGTCAGCTAAATAGCTATTAGAGGATTAAAAGCAATCCCATGGCCAGGATTACACATCTTTAAAATGCTGATAATATCAAGAAGCAAATGGATTTGTAATTTAACGGCAGAAGAGAGAAGACTTCAAGTGTCTGGTTTTTTCACATTTGATAGAAAGATTAAAGTGTCTGCATTTGGTGTGCAAGAGTTGGATAAAGCTGTAGCAGAGCTGCCTACGGATATCACTGTTCACCTTTTCACATTGTTCCACATGGAGAGATTTCTTCTGGTCAACATTTTTATTAAAACTTTAATTTTCATGGTGACAAGTTCGAGCATTGTGTGCTTTAAAAGTCTGATAATGATACACTTTGGAAGCTTTGAAGAAAATCTTTGTCTAGACAGAAACAGCTTTATAAAGCTTTTGAAATACAGCATTCACTTTAAACCTTTGATGATGCTTGTAAGGAAGCATCGATCCATGTTTGGGAAATCTTGTTTTCTACTTCCTTGTGCTAACATTGTGCAAGAGGTTTGCACAACAACATGAACTGTGAGAAATAAAAATTTACAACTTTCCTCAGGAGAGTGATTCAACCCGTGACAGATTTTTCCCACAAAAAGAATTTCCTTTTCATCCAGAAATTAATTTTTCTATAAAATTAAATTAAGATACATGTGACATTGTGGTTTTGCATCTCCAGTGTTGAGGTTGTATTGGGAGGTATCTTAAGGACAACTCCAGAGCTGTTAAAGATGTACAATCTAAAAAAAAAAGTAGCTTAAAAAATTTGAAATGTAGACTTTTAACCAGTCTCCTTGACTTGAGGTCCAGAGGCCTTTTCCAGAATATTATTTCCCAAAATCCAAGTTTGGTTCTGACTGCAGAATATTAAGGATATGCAACAAATAAACTGGTCTTATGTAGCTGTGCAGGAGATCAGCCTGTGCCTCACATGGGAAGAGACACCCTAATGTGGAGATGGCCAAGCACAGACCCAGGGGTTGGATGCTTTCCACTCCCTTAGACTCCCACAGAGGAACATTCCACATGAGAGATAAAGCTGAAAGGGGGCAGAGTCACGGCCTAGTTCACTTCCCCAGCCAGCTGATCACAGAAAAGGTGGCACGCTACACCATCTCTCCAAGATTTGGGAATTGATTGAGGCTCTGTAGGGGTCAAACCTCTGTGATAAAAATCTGACCCAAACATTTATTTGTGGCATTATCTGAGGTATCCTGCCCATGAAGTAGTGGTCATTCTGGCAATTCTTATTTTTAGTGGTTTGATTTGGCTGTTTGTTTTCCTTATATGTATATTAACTGCCTTTCATCTTCAGAGTGCTTTCCAAACAACTGTGTTTCACAGAGTTTGCCTCTGGTACTCTGAGGAAGTGGATGTTTTTCACAGATAACAAAGATTTAATCTCTGCTTTGAGGGAGAAATTCAATTCAGGTTTGTAGACAGAATTACCAGCAGCAATACCACACTTCCAGAAATCTCCAAGCTGAGTAAGAGGGAGAGAAAGGTTGAATCTCTTGCCAGAGATCACAAAGAAAATAAAAAAAGACAAAAAGCAATGGAATCCAATCAGACATTCAGCCCTCTACCTCGTCATTCTCTCCTTTCTTGGGTAAGAAATATAAATACTCACACATCCAGAAATGAGTGCATTGGCTCTGGATCTGAACTGTCCAGGTAATTAGAACTCTACATTTTTTGAGTCTTGGAAGCAGCCTCTGCAAAAATAACAGCCCTTAGAAAAACAAAGTCATTAGAAAAGGGAGCTGGCTGCTATGTAAAGAATAAAGAACAATACCTGTGACTGCCACGGACTCAGCAGCTAAAAGTGTACAAATGTTGAGAGAAGTTTTCTAGAGAGCAGCAGAGTATTTTTATACCAACTAATTCTTATTAGATGCCCACAGTACAAACCTGCTCTTTATCTAGGTTAAAAATTTAGGTACAAAAGTAGCAGTTCATATTTACTTCCTTTCCATTTTCTCTATTCTATCCTCAGAATTCATTACTCCTGCAACCAGCACTTTCCCATTTATTATCAATTGAAAGTGAAAGAGACACAGCCAGGATTAACTAAATTCTTTATTTAAATGAAATTCATGGACACATTTTGAGGTATTTGATCAGTATTTGTTCTTATTTATACATGAGTATTTTTCCAGGTGTTCAGTCAGCATGACATGAAGGAAAGGCAAAAAAATACAAAACCATTTCATCAACATGAGGCCAAAAAAGCAAAAGTTTGAAAGGTCTTTGGGAAGTGCACGGGTAAGAAGTTTACTCCATATTCAGAATGGGGTTTAGGGATATAGCTAAACAATATTGAAATCTGGCCTCAGAGAAAGGAAGATTTTAGAGCAATTTGGAGACAAATTCTTATTTTAAGTAGACATAGCCCAAATTAAAGGCATTCCATAGGTTTTGACATATTAATTTTAAAAGGTGTATTCTTTGAAAAAGTAATACCATATTATAAATGAAAGGAGAAATACCTGCATTTTCATACAGATGTAAACTTTTTCTACACACCAGTGTCTAAGCACTACAAGTTATATTTCTAAGCATATAATTTCCAACCTGCCAAAAAGACACAATCGAGACTATTTTGTCCATGAACTCAGCTTTCAGAAAAGTAGGAAAAAGGCATTTTTTCAGTATCATGAGTGAAGCTTTGCTTTTGAGGGTGCAGTTTTACAGAGCTCTGTTTCCCTCTTTCTAGCATTTATTAGAATGAAAGTGTCCAATTTTCTTTTCCTGAAAATTATCCTTAGAATAATCACCAAATAGCCAGTGTCCAATGTATGAGCTACTTCTTTCACTTTAGAAGATGCTGTAAGAGAAATTCATTCCCAAACTTAGCCTTATTTTTAAAACTGTTGTTTCAGAAATAGAACTATTTCTGTGAGCTTTCTAAAATATTTAGGGAAAGACATTTTATCTAAATCTTACCTTTCCCCATCCAGGTGTCTGCAATGCAGTGCATCGCAGGTTAGCAGTCAGGAAAAACAGACAATAAAACTTACTGGGCAGAGCAGAAGGGAGGGGAGGGGAATTTCCTGAAATGGATTTATCTGGTTTTGCTGTCTTGAGTGAAAGGCAAAAGAAAGCAGAACAGAATAAAAGCTGAAGAAAAGTAGAATGCAAACGTTGCTCCAGTTTAACAGTCCAAAGAAGCTTAGGAACACTGCTGAAGCAACCTGAGAATTATCTCTTTGCTTACAAGTCATCTTTAAGTTTTGTATGGTAAACAGTTAAAGTCCTTTGACAGACTGAAAATACCATTTGTTTTTCTTTTTTTCCCTGGTTGTTTTCCCTTTCCCCAGGATTAATTTTCATCTGCAGAAAAATCTCCAGGATTTTAAATTTTTTTTCAGCCGAACTTGAAGCTTTCTAGGTCTCCAGGGAGGAGACCTAGCTGCCCGTCTCCTCAAATTCACTGTAAGGGGATGAAGCTGAAGAAGTTTTAGACTCTCCATCACTGTTGCACTCCCGTGGGGGACCAGAACTGAGAGCTTCTGGAAGCTCCTTGGCAGAGAGCGTTTCCTTGCTGTTAGAGCCTAAGGAATGGCAGTCCAGCAAGCTCTGCAGGTGTTTGATGTAGCTTATTGCAGCTCTCAGGGTCTCCACTTTGCTGAGGCGCTTGTCAGTGAATTCCTTGGGCAGGTGCTCCCTCAGGCGTGTGTATCCCTCGTTCACGCAGCGCACCCGCTGCCTTTCCCTCTCGTTCCTCTTTCGAATGAAGGCAGGCTCAAAGGAATAATCATAGATGCCCACGTAGCCAGGGAACGGGATGTAGGAGATACGACCTGTGTGCCCACTATAGGCTTGCTCCCAGTAAGATGGGTCCAGATGGAAGGGAACCCCAAAGGGCTCTCTTAGGGGTATCCCATGGGGATGCACATGGCTGTTAGCCAGAGACATAGCTCCTGGAAATGCAATCCTGTTCAATAGTCTGTCATCATCTTTACTGATGTCCATGCTTCTCTTTTTTCTCACCAGTGGAATGATAGTTCCCGAATTTGGCTTCCAATGTATTAATCCAACATTTGCATAGGTGCTGTGCCCCGCAGGCTGCAGTTTCTTCCTGTGTTGTATAAAAACTCAGATCCCAAAGCACAGTTAATTCATGAGGTCCACTCTGTGCCTGGAAATCAGCTCTAAGCCTTGTTGTTTTTATACATGTAGGATGCCAGCTAATGTACAGACAGGTTTTGAGGACCATCACTGCACACTTTAAACCCTTCTTTTCCTCTGATCTTCATATTTCAAAAGATAATAAGAGGGTTCCTGTGCATTTCTTTTCTCTCCACTTGAAATTATGACCAGAAGAGTTAATGCCAAACATAAATAATCTTCCAGGCTCTAAACACTTCTCATGTATTGTAATCCATGATATCGTTTGATATAATTGCCTCCAAAAGATGGGTAATTTGCAAAGTTTACAGGGATCTTCAAAGTTTTGGCAGAACTCCTCCCTTTCAGGAACCAAGGATCTTCTGTCATCTGAAAACTACCCAAAGGCTTTTCACAATGAAATCCAAAAGACAACTGCAAGCTTTGTTGTTTCGGCTGCTCTGGTCTAACTGAAACAGCTCACAAGCAGTTTGCAAAACTTATATGGCAAGTCTCTAGCTTTCTGGGGAAGCTGAGAAATCTTCAAAGGGAAGAGTGCTCTCTTGTGGTTGCAAGTCATGTCAGATCAAGAATGCAATACGTGCAAGTGTAAGAGGAAAACTGCTTTCTTCGCCCTAAGAGAGGCTTTTCCAAGAAGTGTGAACTTCACAAATTGAACATAAGCATTTTCAAAAAATCTTCAACATTGTGAGAGTTTCTGCTCACTGTAGGGATGTCCTGGTCATCACTTTGAGCACCTGTCTCAGATAAACAAATGCCTTGATAGCCACATGTGCAGCTATTAGCAGATGTTTACATAGATATTAATTTACCTGATGGGCCCTACGCACTGCTTTAATGGGGGAGTTGAAAATCCCTCTTGACTCTGCCAGCTCTGTGCTGTGTCCTCCAGTTTGCCTGCAGCTTGCCAATGAAAAGAGGTGGACAAAAGACAAGGTCTTTTGACAGTATAAGGTCATAATGTCCTTGTCTGTGCCTTTCCTCTGAGATATCCTGCTGTGTTAGGATCTTCTTCTGCAGCACCTTGAGGGTCTTTGAGTTTTCCCACATTTTTGTTCAAGAGCTCCATAGTTAAAATTTTTGGTTGAAAACACATCTTAACAGTTAACTGAATTTCCTTTTTTTGGCGACCATCAGTCTGGGGAGTTGAACATTTGGTGTGGGAGAGCTGTGGGAAGGGACGGACATGAAAAGGCACAGATATGTAGACTCTATTAAAACTGTTCTTTTGCTCAAAATGAAAGTTTCCACCCTGTTCAGTCTTTCATGCCAAACTGCCTCAGTAGTGTGAGTAACTGAAACAACATCCTCCACTCTGATAAACACATCTGTGTTTTTGCTGAATTAGAAACCAGCAGCAGTGATGTTAGCATGCATTTTCAAGTCAGCCATCGTGTCTTTGCTGGCCTATTCTGCAGCTTCAAAAAACAATAGTAATCTTCAAAGCACGGTGAACGCACAGGCAGATTGTTCCAGACAGACTTGAGTGGGAAGAATCCTGGACTCTGGTTTATGTCAGGACAGAATCAGCACCAAAATGCCTCAAAAGCCAGGACAATCATCCATTTACTTTCACGTCCATCACTAACATGGCCTAGCAAGAACTGGTGTTTGAAGCTGAAGGCTTTGTAGCATCACCTAAGAGTTAGCCAATGGTTTTCATGAGGGATTGAGATCTTTTCCGGTCACAATCACGTATCCTTCCAAAATATGTGCCATAGCTCCAGTGGAATGTGTAGGTGTGAGGTAAAAATTACTGGGGAACACCCCATGGTATGTATAATTCATTTCATAATCAAATAATTGAGAGTCTTTCTACCTTTAAAGCAGTCTTCAGAAATGGTTCATCAGGATGGACTTTTCAATATCACTCGCGCTATAAACTCTGTTGTCCAGAAGAAACATTTTCAGAAATGAATGCTTCAAAGAAAATAATTCCTTCACTGTAGCGCTAAGGTAGGCCAGGAATTTAAGTTTTCCTAAAACAAAGGATGTTGAATTCTAAGCAAATACCTGAAGTAGGAAAAGGACATTTAATCTGTGTCATCATTTGATTTAAAATGCTGCTCTCTGGCAGCACTCCTGAAGCGTGTCTTCTGGGGGGTCTCAGCTGCCAGATAATTTCACAGCTCTCCATGACCTTGCCAGCAGTCTAGCCATGTTCAAAAGGCAGGGTTACGTTTCAGTTCTATCATGCAAATGCACTATGCCCTGCTGCCAGACCTCTTTTCTATGTTTACTGTAAATGCAGGCCACCGGCACTTCCCAGAGTGTCACAATTGCACCTGTGCCAAACAGACATCTGCTCATCTGACGGAAAATCCACATTGCTAATCCTTTAGGGAAATACATGAAGAATACTTACAGGTAGATGTTAATTGTTCATCTGAATGACTGAAGCTGATCTCGTATCAAATGGACTCTGAAGTCTGAATGTGTTTGTGTGCGACAGAAATAAGAAAATACACCACAGGCTTTTGATGAATGTGATATCTTATTGACAATCTAATGTCACTTGCTCGGAAAGGGATTTGCCCTGGGAAGAGAGCCACAGCAAGGCCAACACACCCTACATCTCACTGAAGGTCCTTGTTAATAGTGTGAGCAGGATTAAAGCAATGTCTCCTTCCTCTACTGATTTCTGCAGCAAGCAGGCCCTCCTCAAAATGTCTGCACGTGCAGACAGTGAATGTAGCAGGACTGGCCCACCAAAGGGAAAGGCTAATACACATTCTTTTCAGCTTTAAGAGTAGGTGAAGACTACACGGAAAACGTTCCTCTTCTAAGATAAGCCCTTGATCTTCTTTCTTACACTGCTTCTCCAATTAACTCCTCTTCACACATTTGTCTGGACGATCCTTTGACTCCAGAATGCAATATCCTCCATGCTGATACAAAGCAGATGGCCTGACTTGCTTTCCAGGTGGTAGAGATCAGATGTTGTTCACTGCTCTACAATGGCAGAGGTCGTACTGTTTGTGTACATATTGTATGGTTTGGTTTGGTTGGTTGGTTTGTGGTTTTGTTGTTGGGTTTTTTTGTTTTGTTTTGCTTTTATAATACAAAGTCTGGGAGATTCCATACAGACTCCATTGTCTATTCCATTGTCTATGTCTTCCTTTTACTTCACTATAAACACTTAATTACCCAGCCAAAATGAATAGAAAATATTTCTGACATATCTAAAAATAAAACATGAAGGATCTTCCTTCCAGATATAACTTATTTGTGATTTTAATTGCGTATATCCTAACACAATATCTATAAGTATGTAATCTTTGTACAAAAGAACCCTCAACATGATCACACTCCCACAAGAACAATGGACAACACTATTGACATTACACAGTGATCGCTTTGAACTACTTTGAATTATTCAAAGAAAGAGATTCTCCTTGACCCTGTGTCCATCTGCGTGTGAAAAAAAAGTCATCAGTTGAAAGACTGTAGTAGAAATACAAGAGTCAGTAGAACACAGGCAAGTCCACCTATTTCCCAAAAGATGATGTCTGAACTGTTTTATCAGTAGACACATTACTGAGAAGGAAGAAGAAGAAAATCCATGGGGAGTTTCAAAAGAAACTCTCAAAACATCATGCACTTCCTATATTTTAATTTGCTCTGATTATATTAAATTTTAGTATTTATTACACATATCAGTTTGTCTAGGCTGCTGCAATTTATTAACAGATATAAAAATATGCAATTAACAGATTCTCTTGTTAACTGCACACCACAGGATGACAGTAATAATTTCACTTGACACTGAGATACAGGAATATAAGATTCAATAGGTTTGTGTCTCTCTAATCCTGTTCTGTCCTTTAAGCACAGGCCATCTCTTTCCATCTTTAGAGCTAGAAGTGAGAGCTGCACATAAACTACCCAGGTTTCATACTGGCCTGCAGAGTGCTGACAAGGATACCTGAAAAGGTGGTGAGAAATTTGGATTTTTGATGTTAAAAAAGTTGGCTTCAGCCATTGCTTTTTGCATAATCTTCATTCCAGTGTAATTCTGCTTGCTCTGAGAAAGAACCCAAGGGCAGATTTGCAATAGCAGAAGAGAACTGATTGTACCAGGATGTGGGCATGGTCCAGCAGGGACTTTGGCTCACACTACAGGGAAGGACTGAAGCATGCTTACTGCATTTCTTTCCTCTGTGGTTTCATAAGTCTCCCTTATCTTTTTTAGTATGTCTCCAGGATCTGAAGATGACTTGAAAAATAGCTTGGCAATTTGTTCCTCATGCAGTAAGTACCGCTATAAATGTCAATAAACCAAGCTTCCAGGACACATAGTGCAGCTGTCTTATCAAAACACTTCACATATAATAAAACTGTTTGGTATATAAAAAAATATCTTTCCTTGCAGAAGAAACAGTCTCCAAATGTGTTTTATCACAATACCTTGGGCATGCAGCATACATCTCTGTAGACACAGATTAATTTCTCATTCAGTGACACTTCATATTATCACTGGCTTCCTTTGATACTTGTGCTTTAAACTGGTAGTTAAGATTTAAGATATTATGTGTTCAATGGAGTAAAGTGACTACAAAAAAAGCTGGAACCTCGGAGGACTAACATTTGACAGTAGGAAAAAACCTCACTCTTATCTGTGTATGACTACATCCAATCTGGCTCATAGGCTCAAAGTATTACTTTCAGCTCAGATAGCTGAAATAGCACAAGGATTTCAGCACCAGGGCACTTCTGCGGTAGAATTACACTATCATAATTGGCATTAAGACAAGCTGAGGGGTTGGGATAACCTAGCATTTCAGGACAAAATTGAGATGTACTGAGCATAACCACAGAGTTGTAAGGATGAGAATTGAAAATGGAAGGTCTCCTGTCATCTCCTATCTATTAAGGAATGCAAAGTGGGCTTGTAATAATTTGCAGCAGTTTGGGCTTGTAATAATTTGCTGCCGTTTCTAAGAAAGATGTGAAGTAGTAGCACCAACCATGTGAATATGTGGTACTACACACAGAAAAACGAAACATGCGTAAAGCCCCCACCACAAGATTAGCAGTCCCTAAAAACCTGAGAACTTGATGAGTTCCTTCTTGACTTGATGAAATAATGCTTGTGGGTCAATTCAGCTACAGTTGTTCATGGTTAGGGTAAGGATTATCTGGCTTAGTGGACAAAAGGTTGTGGGATATGTGGTAAACTAAATGAGGTCATTCTTTTGGTCATGAATGACAGAGGCCTAAATGTACTCCTTTGGATGTTACATGTTTAGACTAAATCAATTATGCAGGTCCCAGTTAAAGGCCATAGCTATAGAAAGGCAGATACAAAGGGAATTCTCACACATCTCAGACAACGACCTCAAGATGGGATGAAGCACCCTCTGCGACAGACTGTTTCTCTCCTTCAGCTACAGAGAGAGATGGAAGAGCTAGTGTATAAAAGGTATTTAACTTTCTGACAGGTATAGCCAAATGAGGAGAGTATGTTTCTACCCCTAGAAAAACTGAGAGGTTTGTACCGAACTGGAATGACCCTTTCAGATCCTACATTTTGGGCCCTTTAGGTCGTGGAATGACTTTACGGATCCTACATTTAGGTTGTTCAGATCAAAAGAGAGCAGATAGAAAAATACTGAGAGTTTCCTCCTGAGCAGACATCTTATCAAGGGATGTCTCATTTAATGAGGCATCATCTACGTGTCAGGCACAACCAGATTACCAAACCACGTTACGGTGTTTCAGGAAACAGCTGTTCACCCCAGCACTTAAGAAACATGTAGATTGATTTGAGCTGCGTATTTGACGACTATCCACGTGTCAGGCGAGGGCAAGCTACAAAACTGCTCGCACGCATCAAGAGATTCCTTTGCAATGTTGCCTCAACCGGAATGGTACATATGAGCCATAAATCAGTTCATAACTGAGCGATAACGTCCAGAAGGTAGCTGGTGATGGCTCCGGAGGACACGAGACACAACCCTCTAATGATAGCAGATATACGGATGTAACGGGCACGCAGTGAGATAGCTGGGAGAATTGTGTGGGAATATTGTGTGGAAACGCTGTGCGGAAAAACAGAGCAAGCGCCGCGCCCTCCCGAGAGGGGCGGCAGGGGGAACTCTGGGCACGGGCTCCGGGTCAGCCTCGGGGACCGGGCCGGGCGGTGAGCTCCCGAGTCCCGGGGCGGTGGCGCCGCTTCCGCCGCCGAGCGCCACAGCCAGGAAGCGGCGCCGTCCGCCCCCGCCGCCATCACCGCCGCCCGCTCCCGCCTCCCCCGCCCGCGCCGGGCCCGCGCCGCCCGGGGCCCGCCCGGGGCCCGCCCATGAGGCGGCGGCGGCGGCGCTGGGGGTTGCGGCCGGGCCGAGCCTGGGGCCGAAGCCGGGGCTGGGGGCAGGCGGCGGGCCGGGGCCGAGGGCCCTGATGCGGCTGCGGGCGCTCCGCCGCCGGAGAGGCGCCGGGCTCCATGCACCCCAGGTGAGCGCCCCGGGGAGGCGGGCGGGACCCCGGCCGGTGGGGCGGGCGGGGCAGGGTGTCCCTAAAGCGTTCAGCGCCTCCCGCAGGCCCCGAGGCTCGGCCCCGGGGCGAAGGTGGTGGTTCCCTCCCTTGGACATCGCCATCCTTAGCAGCTGCTTGGGCCGGGCGATAAATGCCCTGCCCTGGCGGGCAGCCGTCCCTGGAGGCAGGTGGGCCGGGTGGCAGGGTGGGGCAGTGCGTGTGCGGAGCTGGGCGGACCCGCTGTGAGAGTCGGCGACGCCGTTCGTGCGGCTCATCCCTGCGGGTGTCAGGTGCTGTGCGGGGGGCTGGGAGGGGACTCGATGGTCCCTGTGGGCCCCTTCCGAGATCTTCCGCTGTTGAGGCGCTTGAGTTCGGTGTATTTGGCTGTTTTTCCTGGGTGAGCGGTATAGCTTTCCTCACCGGAGTGGCAGTCCAAGCTCCAGCTCTTCATCAGTACTGCAGCACCGGGGCCTGCTGCTCGCAAGGGCCATGTGAGAGGCTGGGCTAGCGAGGAGGGTGTTGGGTCTCCTTGCCAGGGTTGTGGTGCTGTGGGGTAGCTGATCTGTCCGGCCCTACGAGAGCTGGTTAGAGCTGCTGTGTGAGCAGGAGAGCCAGGGTGGGCAGAACATAGGCCGGGCAGAGGTTGCAAAGTTGTGGCAAACGTGACTTGACCGTGTCTCCTCGGTGTCCCCATCCCCATGGATTGGTTTGGGCTGCATGTGCAGCTTGAGCCCCCAGATGTGCCTGGAGCTGACATGGTTTCTCCCAAGGCTGGGGATTTGGGGTGTTGGGCAGCCCAGTGCTTCCTGCAGCTCTACGGCCACTCCTGTGGTGTGTGCTCACCTGAGCGGTGCAGGCACTCAGGAACCAGTGGTTGCTTGCTCTGAAATAACATGTCATCCGTGGTGCCAGTTTGTAATGGAATAGGCACATGTAGAACCAGACTGAGGCAGCCTGTTAAAACTCTAAGCTATGGCTGTTCTGCAGTGGTAACTCTTGTCACTATTGGCCTGTTTTGAACTGATGGTGAATTAGAGATTTTTTGTCCATTACCAGTTGGAAGTGATCTCTCCCTGCTCCTCTCCCCTGACTTTGGTTTTCAAACGTGAATGTGGCATCCAGAAGTCATGAAATTTAAGTCAGGTGCTCTTGTCTGAGTATTTGTGACATTCAGCTTGCGAATTGATCTGTGTTCACAATACTTTAATCACAGTGGCTTTGACTGGTAGGAGTGAGACTTTGGATGGCAAGGAAAAAGCTATGGTCTGGTTGCTTTTTTGAACTGGTTTTTAATCCTTATTATTGCTATGTAATATGGTCAATATGTATTGATCGTGATGTGATGACGACGTGAGTGGCTGATGTGCTTTATGCTTAGCTTTCTAAGGCAGGGTTTTTATGTGCCAGTATCTGAGTTTTTTTGTTCAGCCCTTCCTCACCACAGTGCAGTCACTAATCAGGAATGCTCATGGATCTGTTCCTTTGTCTTTTTCCCCCTCCACTCCCTGTTCCCTGGCTCCAGAATGAATGAAATGAACTTGAGTCCCATAGGGATGGACCAGCTGACCTCAGCCTCTGTGAGCAATGCCCTGCCGGTCTCAGGGAGTCACTTGGGGTTGGCAGCGTCCCCCACTCACAACGCCATACCAGCACCAGGTAATGGGGAAAGGCCCCACAAAGGGTATTGCAGCTCATACTCTGTGTTTTACTGTCACAGGAATGGTCATAACTGAGTATCAGGGCTCGCTCTGATAGCAAGTCATATCTTTAGCAGGTAGTGGGGGTGATGTAGAGTTGGGGAAGGGGAGACTGTAAATTATTGCTGATGTGGGCAAAGCAAAAGGCATGAGTGCTTATCAGGTTTACACCTTAGTGGCAGCCTTGTTTTGTTCTATGGGGGGGTTTTGCACTGTAGGTGAGTAGTAGCAGAATCCTTTGAAATACAAACTGTAGCTGAAGATCTATCTCCATCTATGTCTAATTTCTCTTAGGTGAAAATAATGATTTTTCACCTGTGGAACAAAACTGGTTTCCTAGCTCTTTTTTTCTGGGGCCTGCACAGGCAGAAGTCATTTACAATTGTAAAGCAGAAGCAAGCCCCACAAAACATATCCAGAAAAGATCTAACTGTATTCAGGCATTCCCCTCAGTGCTGTGATAACCGATCCTTTCCTAGAAGCTTGCCACCTTACTTTAACAGTACCATGCTGTATTTCCATAGGGAGAGAGCTCCTGAGGTGCTTCATTAGTTTGTGTGTTCATAAACTCAAGTAGTTCCGTTGAGTTTAAATTGGCATTTTCTCTTGCAGGCTTGCCTGTTGCAATTCCAAACTTGGGCCCCTCCTTGAGTTCCTTGCCCTCTGCTCTGTCTCTGATGCTCCCAATGGGTATTGGGGATCGAGGAGTGATGTGTGGTATACCAGAGAGAAACTACACCCTACCTCCACCACCATACCCTCACCTGGAGAGCAGCTATTTCAGACACATTCTACCTGGTAAGTTGTTTGGTGCTGATGGAGGGGAAAAGAAAGAGAAACTGTTTTAAGAGCCACCTGTTTCTGTCCTGAAGCAGGCAAGACTGACTGTTTTTCAGAGCTGTTATTTCCCTGCCTTTGTCTGGAGGCTGTTGTGTCATATACACCTTTATTTTCAGGTATCTATTGCTATACTTGTGAATTAAGAGAATTGCAGGGCATTTTCTATTTAAACCAAACCTTTGATTGCTACTCCTGCTTTGGTTTTAAAATTAATAGAAAACAAAGCATGCCTGGTTTCTGTGTCCAGTGTCTTTATAGTTTGAAAGCTGCTTCTGTTTTTCTTCTCCTATAGGATGAAGCAGTACTTAACATGTGCGTAATGGTAGGTCACAATAGTTCAGAGCTCAGAAAGGGCAAGCCATCAGCTGAGGAGTTTGAGCTCTTTCCCACCTATTTAGGCCATGGCACATTTTTTTCTTTGTTTTTTTGTTCAAGGTTGATTTCCAAAGGCCTAATGTACTGACTTGTATCTTGAATCCTTTCTCACATGTGCTTTAGAGTATAAATGTAGAATTTTACATGTGAAGACACAGAAATTGGAGCTTTTAATGTAGTCCTTGTTTTGTTTTGTAGCTAAGATTGGCAGGGTGGAAGGGTAGTTAAACTTTTTCAGGGTGACCCAGTGGGTGTTGTTGGTTCAGCCTAGCTTAGGGGAAAAAAGCCGTAGCAGCCCAGATCTCATCCAACTCTCTGTTGACTAATGGCTGAATTTTCCAGCTGCTTAGGAGTAACCTTTCCTACTGCATAACCTGCCTGCCTGTTTAGTGGGCAAAGAGTAGATGAAGAGACAGTGCATTAGGACCAAGAGTATTAGCCATTCTTCTGAGCTGGAGTAATCTGTGATGTTTAGTCTCATGTTTCATAGGGCTCTTCCATGAGTCATCTTGCTACCTTCAGGGCTCGTCATTGTTCAAGCCACAAGGCAGCATTGCATGCAGAAATATTTGATCCAGCTGATTAAATTAAACTGTCCGTTTCTTGGCTTAGTCATTTTTAATGGGGTTATGTTGCAGAAAGAGTATCCATGTTTGCATCCTTGTAATAACAGACATATTTGAATGGAACACTCTTCCAGAACAAATGGCTCATAGGGTTGAAGGCCACGAAAAAACACGCTGACTCAGATCTCCCAGAATCTGCAAAAATCTGCCTCTTTCTGCTGAAAATACTGTTTACTTGGATGTGAAGATGTATTTCTTCCAAAGATATTTTTTTTGTTTTAGTGTGTAAATACAGGTGTTTTGTCTTATCTTAAGTTTGAAGGTGGTTTGATTTTTGAGAAGCTTTCCAGAACTACCAGAAAAGATGTTAGGGTTTCTGATTTAAATTTAACCAACCTATTGTTTTACAAGAAACAACATATTTTTCTAGTAAGGAAAGAGAGCAGATGAGTCACAATATCTGTAAGAGACCTTATCTGTGTCCTTCAGAATTGCAATTGATGATCTCTGAGATGGACAGTTGTGCCACTTAGTCTTAGAGGAAGGAAGTAGTCATTGTTAAAACTTAAATACCTAAGCAAAAATGATGTATCCTGGATAATTGTTTCTTCTAGCGAAGATGAACCAGGGTTATCAAACTATAGATTCCTCTAGCAGTCCTTCATCCTTTGTGAGCTATTTCTTGAGAATGAAAAATTAAGCCTAAAATGTAAAGAACCTCTTTCTGTTTGAGTCTTTGTGCTGAGGAGCCAAGGTTGCATTCTACCAAAAACTTGGCTGTTCAGATTTTGAGAAATAAGTAGAAACTTGCTCTGTTGAATTTGTTGTCAAATGATATTTTGACAAGAGTGTTGAGTTCATGTATGTTTGTGAGGCATGTTTTAGATTTAATGGGTTTTAACTGGAGGTAATGTAGAGAAGGTCTTCAGGGATCTGGGTCTCAGTGTACTCTGCTAAGATTGATTTTTGTTCGAGATTTGAAAACTGACGTGATCTCACTGTATTCTTTTTCTCCCTCTCTTCCTGCCAGGTATCTTATCTTACTTGGCTGACAGACCACCACCTCAGTACATCCATCCCAACACTATAAATGTTGACAGCAATCCAGCACTGTCAGTCTCCAACAATCCGTCGGCCCTGGATCCCTACCAGCCCAGTGGAACCGTGGGGCTGGAACCGGGGATTGTCTCCATGGACTCCCGCACAGTGAACACACATGGTCCTCAAAATCTGCATCCCAGTGACAGCCATGAGGTAGCACTGGATACTACAATCACCATGGAGAGCGTTTCAAGGGTAACCAGCCCCATCTCCACGGATGGGATGACAGAGGAGCTCACGATGGATGATGTAGCCGGGGATCATTCACAGATCCCAAATGGCTCCCGGAGCCATGAACCTTTAGCCGTAGACACAGTGGGGAGTAACTTGACATCGGACGCTGTGGGACACAGCGGTGTCATTCCCATTCACAGTAGCACTTTGGAACTCCCTGTCGTCATGGAGCCCGACCACATTGCCGGGCGGGTGACAGGGATATCGGACAGCACACTAAATGACTCCATTCATACTGTGGCCATGAGCACCAACTCCGTGAGTGTGGCGCTCTCTACCTCACACAACCTCGCTTCCCTGGACTCAGTAGCCTTGCATGAAGTGGGCCTCAGCCTCGAGCCAGTGGCGGTGTCTTCCATCAATCAGGAAGTAGCCATGGGGCCGAGTCACGTGGATGTGTCTGCAGACAATCTTGCCTTTGTACCACCCTCTCTGCAAATGGAAGACTCCAATTCGAACAAGGAGAATATGGCAACCTTGTTTACCATATGTAAGTGGACATTTTCTGCTTTCTTGGGGTAGGGTTTCTCATGCAGCTGCTGTCTAGTGGGATGACAGGACTCTTGTTGCTAGTCTTACAGATTAAAGAAATGCTATTTAACAAGTCCACGTAAGTTGGAACATCTGCAGTGCTGGATTAACTGTGCTGAAACAACAATACTTGGAAGGAGACATAGTAGGATGTTTTAGCATAATTCTCTTTGTATCCACCTCCCATGTTGCCTTGAGGTTGAAAGCTGAGTCTTTATGAACCTCTTACCTCCTATGGATATGCAGATAATATCCTTTGAAATGAGACTCTTTTGTTTTTAAAGTCACATCACAAGTGACTCTTGGTGCATGAAAAATACACAATAAATACCACCACAAGCCGTACATTCAGTCAAGTGGGTATACTTGTTGAGTATGACATTGTGTGATTTTGCAATTTTTATTAAAACATGAACAATCATCGTGAAAATGTTATTCTCAACAGGACCTGCTGGAAAAAAAAGAGCAGAGAGGGAAAGAACATTTTAATATTTCTAATTATTCTCATCAAAGAATAGAGGTTATTTGATAACCCATATATATATAGCCCAGAGGTTAGTTGATCTCGTAGGAAGAGAGAAGCACTGGGTATTGTACTCTCAGTCATGTTATCATTCAAGGAGTGGTGTTTGAGAACTGTGAGGTTCTCATTTCTGTGACAGAGATTTAACTTTCACCTGCGGCATGTCTGGATTCCCACCTCTGAAGCACAAGGCCAGCTTTTATAATCATTTTCATTAGCTGTGATAGCACTGCTGAGGGCTGCTCTTCATGCAGCCAGGCCCTACAACTGCCAGGGCCTTATGGCTAGCTTTGCCTGAAGAATATACTCTTAAGAAATTGAAAGATACAATTGCAATGGGGGAGGTGAAGTTTGGTGCAAAGGGTCTAGTCAAACAATTGAATTAAAAGTTCCGTTCTGTGTGATAGAATATAACTTAAAATCAGGTGGACATAGAACTGTGATGAATTTACCAGTCCTAAAGGAAGAGTTTTACAGTTAATGCACTCAGAAGTCCTACAAGCATCTGTTACATGTTGAGCAAATAATGATCAAAATACTGTGGAATCCAACATGCTTGTGGTGAAATCACTTCTCTTATTCAAAGTGGAATTGGAAATGCCAGCTTATTGTTGCTATACTTAATATAGTCCTAAGCTGTTTCCCAGATGATGCTCCCCTTTGGTGGGATAATAAAATGGCTGCTGCATTGCTAGTGCTTTCATGTGATTTGCAAAACAGATTCTTGACTTGGGAAGGTTTAAATTTTAACTTTGTGTTGTTGTTCTTAAACTTCTTCTGAATAAAACATGAATTTGTGTCCAGACAGGTGACAGCAAGGACAAGGAGCTGGTTTAGAGCCCCTTGGTGGTTTTTCCTCATTGAGAAGGCAGGAGTCAGGACCTTTTTCAAAAAACTTTTTACACTGTCCTTAAGCAGGAAATAAAATGTGTGCCTTTGCTACAGTCTTGAATGTTTATGAAACTTCTAAATAGCCCCTTATGTGGTCATCTTTGTTGACAGTTCTGGATATCCAAATCAGAGAAGTAATCACTGATTTTTTAATTATTATTTTAATTTTATGTTTTGGTTGGGTTTTTTTTTTTGGCATAATTTGGAAAGGACAGGAACAGAAAGTGTATTTGACTTTCTGTAGATGGTGAGATTTTTTTTTTCCAACTTCTTAAAAATGTATGAATTCCTGAACCTTTCCAAGTGGAAGTGTCACATGCCTAGAACTTTTCTTCCTTTGCCTCTCCTTAGAGCTGTAGTGGCTGTGTGCTAGGCAATGCTTAAAAGCAGCTGTTCCAAATAGTGGTTGTCATTACTCAGGTCTGGCTGTTGTCATTGCTTTACTCCTACGTATCAGCTGAGCACATGAAGCAATGCTTATATAGGCTCTACCTAATAATTTTTTGAGTACCTCGCTGTCTGTAACTGTGTAGTTGCTCAAACTGTACTTTTTTGGGGTCAGATTCTGGTACCCTGAGGTATGAAGGGAATGTCTGAAAATTATCTTTAAACATGTAAGTCTGGAACTGCTGTTTAGGTCTGCTGAAGACTAGTTCTGTGGTAGGTCTTTTATACTGAAGTTAGGTCATCAGCAGGCCAAAGAAGGTCTTTGAGGAGATCCAGATTAGTTAGCTGAGCATCTTTCTTCTTCAGAGTAATGATTCATCAGGAGAGTGGTTGCTGAGTAGGTGTTGGTTGCTCCATCCGTAGAGAATTAAAATTAAGTAGTTTTTCTAGATGAAATATTAATAATGCTGTGGAGAGCATTTTATGATGTACCTTTTCTCAGAGTTATTGGACTGAAGACTTCTGGTGGTTTCTTTTTCAGCAGTACTCCTGCTAAATGACAGATTAGGAAAGCGATGGTACTGGTTTTTCTTGGGCTTTTGTTTTTGTTCCATTCAGTGGCATACTCACACTGCATGAGTTTATTGCAGTGAGTCCTTCAAAAGCCACAGTAAGGTGAGGTTTTTGCCACTGTGAAGATTTACACATTGTCCGAATTCAAGTGGAGGTAAGGGGATATGTGGATTCAAATTAGAAACATTTTAGAAAGGAGGCCTTACTGTTCCCTTGTATAGATACCCTTGAGGTTGTACATGCAAGAAGTGTTTTTGGTTAATTCCAAAAACATAACCAGTTAGAGAGTGTTTGGTTTGGTGTGTCTTAGATTTTTCTGCCAATAAAGTTCATTTCACTTGTGATCAGAGTGAAAATGGCTCTCACATCCTCTGCATTGCTGCCAGCTCTGGGGAGACTAACTATCCATTTTGCAGTAGGTTTGATGAAGAGTGGACTCTGTCCCGTTGCTGAATTCCCCTGTAGGGATACTCTGGAGTCTAGGTCATTAATTTACTATCAGGAAGGTAGGTAGAGATTCTCACATTTGATCTGAATTGGATAGGAACAGTGACATTTATGTCAGTGCCCATCTGACTGTAATAATGTGGTCTGTATTCCTCTGAGTAAAACCTATTTAGTGGACAAGTTGAACCCGGTAGATCCAGCCTTTGGCAGGAGCTGAGCTGAAGCATACTGGTAGAGAGCTGATTGCACAGTGGGAGCTGTTGCATCTTTTTAACCCCTGTTGTCCTTTTCCCTCTCTGCAGGGTGCACACTGTGTGACAAGGCGTATCCGTCGGACTGCCCAGACCACGGGCCCGTCACCTTTGTCCCTGACACCCCGATAGAGAGCCGAGCCCGGCTCTCTCTCCCTAAGCAGCTCATCCTCCGACAGTCTATGATGGGAGGTGAGGCGGGTAAGAATCATGTTACTGTGTGTTTCTCTGCAGCAGTTTAAAATACACTCACTGCCTGAAATCCAAAACCATAGGGGTATTAATGTGGGAAAGAAATGCTGCAATAGAGAGGTGCTTCCCTCAACTGTAATCACCTTGACTTACATTATCCAAGAGCTTCTTGTGCTCTGGTTATTACTTAGACTTCCAACTATGCTGTAGGGCTGCTGCCACAGAATGTGGGGCATTGTAAGGTCAAGCACAAGGAAGATATGGTGTTTATTTTTATCGTGGACAATCCACACACAGTTTTGATAAGAAAACATTGAAGCAGTTGCAGTTTGGGAGAAGGTAACTATTAGAAATAATAGAGGAGATTTCTGTCTGGTTTGCTACCTGTGGGTTCTCTGGACTTCTGCACTCACACTGGAGTATTGATCATAAGTGCCTCTGTTTTTTCCCCCCCTTTCATTTACATTTGGCATGTAGACTGTGACCTTGTCACTGGATGTGGACCTTGTTACTGTATTTCACGCCATTGTCACCTGGAAATCGAAGAGTACAAAGCAATACCCTAAGGATCTGAAGGCTAGAGAAGAATGTGATTATTGGCTTGCTTAGTGATGCTGCTTGTCAAGAGTAGATTACATCTGTTCTTTTCAAGCTGCACTTGTTTCCAGTTTATTCCTAAAAGCTACTCAGTGTATTCATGTAGACCTATATGTGTAAGTGTTTAATAATAAATAATATACATGCAGGAATCCCTCTGCCCATGACAGAATACAGCTGCCTCTGGGGAGAAATGCAGAAGCTGCTTAACAATGCCCAGCAACAATTCTGGAAATTCCTGGGGATTAGGTAGGCAAAATGTAGTTACTGAAACTAGTATTTTCTGCTTCTGCAGAAAGTGCCATGAAAACTTTAATTGGTACAAGTGGCTAGGATGTTAGTTTTATAGCTTACTGAGAAGTAAACTACTTGCTTTTGACAAAATAAATATTTATAGTTAGAACAAAGTGGCTCCCAATAGTGTCATGTGGTGGTGGTGGTTCTTGTCTCTGCCTTAGGTGTGTTTCACGTGTGAAGTAGAAGCTTTGATGAACTTACGCCTAGATATTACCCCTGGAGCATCATCTCATAAACCTCCCACTTCTTTATTGTGCATGATAAGTTGTTTAAACCATTGATTTCTTCAGATTTTGGTCTTCTCCTGATAGGTGTGTGGACACGAGAAACCATTCCTGTGCGGACTTGTTTTGGACCTTTGATTGGACAGCAGAGCCATTCTCTGGAGGTGGCTGACTGGACAGACAAAGCAGCCAGTCACATCTGGAAGGTCAGTGGGTGTTCTGGTTCACAGCTCTGCCAACATGCCTTTATCTGGTGAAACTTGCCACGTGACACAGCAACTTCAACAGTATTTTCCTTGCCAAAAGTCAAAAGTAAAGCAATTTGATTGTTTAATGATTAATATCAGCATATGTACTATCTAATATGCTGGTAATCGATCCTGAAGTACAAAAAGCTTCTTTAATGCCTTTTTTTTTATAGGTCTGTATGTGGTTTCCACTGTTTGTGTGGAGTTACAGCAGAGATTGTATATGATTCACTAGGCAGCACTTGTTTTGTATCACTGTTTATTGAAAGTTCCCCTAGGTGATGAACAATTTGTTTTAGGAAAGATGCTTTAAAGCTTTCTTTTCCCCGTCATTCCATGTTCAGAAAGTAAACTTGATTTATATAAATAAAACATGTACTCTTTGCCCAGATATTATTCACAAGACTTGGTTTGTAAGAAAAGCAGTCAAATGCATTTCTGCTGGGAGCTAAAGGTGATGTGTGGGAAAGATGCTGATAAACAGGTTTTCTAGCCTCCTGGGTAGCAGAGAAGTCCAGATTGCCGTGTGAAGAGGAAAATAAGGAATAAAGACAGGGCTGTGGTCTTGGCAATGGCAATGGAGACTTCTCAGCTTGTTCTAGGTAAACACATCCTCTCTTAAAGAAGCTGGCTTTGACTTCATTTATTGCTGAGTTTTATCCTAAGATTGCATTTGTTTTCCTGATAGATCTATCACAATGGTGTCCTGGAGTTCTGCATCGTTACAACTGATGAAAATGAATGTAACTGGATGATGTTTGTACGCAAAGCCAGGTGAGAACCACCTGTACTGTGCTAAGGAGCTTTGAGTCTTGAGCTGCAGGCTTATGGAAGGCTGTACAGAATAGAGATAAGGATCACAGAATATTCTGAGTTGGAGGGGATCCACAAGGATCACTGAGTCCAGCTCTTAAGTGAACGGTCCATACGGGGATCAAACCCAAACCTTGGCATTGTTAGCACCATGCTCTAACCAACTGAGATGATCTCAGGGCATACTGGAGAGTGTGCACTGCTGCACTGCCTGCCCAGAGGGGCGTGAGCTCAGGGCCAAGGGACTTTCAAGAGTTACCTGGGCATCTTGAACTGGTGGGGAGAATGTTACACGAGAACTGGTACACACGCTGTCCTAAAACAGCCCCAGATTTGTCTGCGTACCTTGTTTCCCTTGTTCCAAAGCTTTAAACCAGGTTCTTTATATGGTAACTTACTGTGTATTAGGTTGTTACTGCTTTCCTCTACCCCATTCCTTTTGGATTCATCTGTGAAGGTGATGTTGATTGTCCTTTATTAGCAACATGTCCCTCAGTTCTTCTGGCCAAGTTCCAAGCTCTTACAGCTTGCAAAAGCTGGCCTTTTCAGTCTTCCCAGAGTCTGAAGTGAAAACTATCCAGACTTGCTTAAGTATTACTCCATCCATAGTCCACTGAGAAGGCTGTGACACAAAGTAGGTTTCTCCTAGAGTTCATTTCATTGCTCCCATATGCAAGAGTCAAGAAAAATTAATGCTTGATCTCGTGCTGCAGTGGGGCAGAGCTTTTGCTGGTTTCAGACACTGGGAACAAACATATGCAAGATACTGCTTCAAAAGATCAGTGACCACATCTTGGAAATGGAAATCAAGATTATTTTGCTCTAAGGCATTACTGATATTTTCTCCCTCATGCATTCTCTATTTCTTGAGGGGGTTAATATGAAAAATATGTAGATTTATGTAGTTTCTTAAGAGATCATAAACTATCTTCTCTCAGCCCACTCCAATGTGTATTAATAATATTCTCAGCAGTGGTGTGAAAAATGCATCAGTTGGTGGAGCAGATTGGCTCTCAAGGTCCAGTTTTCCTTTCCTTTAATAAAGAAGGACAGAAGTGACAGACATGAAAGTTTTCATAATGTTCTGACAAGCACTGAGGTTCTCTCATTACCTATTTATAGGAATCATCTTTTCTCTCTCAAAAAGTCAATACTTCTGGAGGGCTTTTATTCATGCCTCTTGTTATTGCTATAGGAACCGGGAAGAGCAGAATCTGGTAGCTTATCCTCATGATGGAAAAATTTACTTCTGCACCTCTCGGGACATCCCACCTGAACACGAGCTTCTCTTTTATTACAGTCGGGACTATGCACGACAGCTTGGTAAGTAACTGCTCGTTTTTGCTGGCTTTGCAGGGAGGACCCAGCTTGAATTCCCTTTTAGTGCCATCCCTGGGCACTGTGACTTGGGAGTGCATTGTGTTCCTTCTCAATTCCTACTGGTGCATGTCATAGTTTCCTTTTATGTTTCAGGACTATACAGTACCATCATTTAAAAGAAATATTCCCCTATCTAATTCCACTGATCAGGAGTAAAAGATCACAGTTTGGAAGAAAGAGCATTGTTTTTCTTCTGTCTGTCCACTAAGGGATGCTAAGGGAGTCTGACTAGCTGAAGATGTTCCTATTCTCCCCAACCTGTGGTTGTGATAATTTAGATTTGGTGGAGCTGTGCTCAAAACCATTCCAAAGATTGGCCCCTTAAAAGATTTGAAATGACCTACCTAAAAGTGTTGAAAAGCAAGCCCTGGAGCTGAAAGGAACAAAGGGGGAAAAAAATCTCTGCAGCTGGCTTTGCTACCACAGAGAAAATGTTTACATGGATCTTGCTCATGCTCTGTTAGGCCTTACCATGCCTCATTAAAAGTGATGCTTTTGTGCCCACAGGTGTCCCTGAACATCCAGACGTGCACATCTGCCACTGTGGAAAGGAATGTGCTTCCTATGCGGACTTCAAGGCCCATTTGAGCAGCCATATTCACAACCACCTCCCCAGTCAGGGGCACAGCAGCAACCACGGGCCAGGCCACGGAAAGGAAAGGAAGTGGAAGTGCTCCATGTGCCCCCAGGCTTTCATCTCCCCTTCCAAGCTCCATGTCCACTTCATGGGGCACATGGGCATGAAGCCGCACAAGTGCGATTTCTGTAGCAAAGCTTTCAGTGATCCCAGCAACTTACGGACACACCTCAAGATACACACAGGTAAGGGCTGGGGGCTTTACAGAGATGCCTGTGCTAGGAAATCATTGGGGCAGGGTCAGTTTTCTCTGATTCCATGGCCAGTTGGCAGAGCAGAGCTTGTGTCTGTAAATATAAGCTCTTAGAAACACAGAATCGTAAGAATGTTTTGGATCAAAAGGGACCTTTAAAAATAATACTCCAACCCCCCCCCCCCACCATGGACAGAGACATCTTCAACTAGATCAGTCACTCCAAGCCCCATCCAACCTACCCTCGAACCCTTCTGCTCGCGAGAAGGACACTGGGTTTGAGAGCTATTAATGTGGCCAGTTGTCCACTTAAATACAGGCCTGAGATCTTTCCTACTTGAACTGTTTCTCGTCTTAAGGAAATGGCATTAAACTGAAATTGGCAACTGTAGTGTCAGACTGATATGGATGAGGCTCAGCTCTGTCACTCATCAAAACTGAATATGCTATTGACTTCTGTGGGCATTGGGGTGTCACCAGAGACTCTCAGGATAAAGGAGGAATTGCCAGAAGATCAGGGAATGAGCACTAACAGAGGAAAACAAAATCGTGACAGATTTTTCAGTTGTGTAAGAAGAGAGGAAATATGAAAAGGCGTGGATTTAACATTGAGTGAGGACAGGGGAGAGGGTGAAGGACAGGTTACAGATCAGCAATAGGCAGTGTGCCTCTTTTTTTTTTTTTAGTAAGGTTTAAATACCTATTGGGAATCAAAGAATGCAAGTCACAAAGCTGGAAAAGGAATAAAACTGGGGGTTTGGTGCCTCAAGTCAAGCATAGGAAGCTGTAGGCTCAGTAGTCAGGAGTTTTAATAAACTGATCAAGTACAACCTCAGAACAGTCAGTGGGGTGGGATTCAGATGGTATTCAAACTTAGTCTGAATTCAGTGGCATGCAGGGGTTTTGAACTATTTCTGGCAAAGAATAGTGGAAGAACTACAGATAAGTGGAAAAATGGATTAAAACGTAGAAGTTATCAAAGAGCCAGTGAGCTTTGTACCTGTGTGTTTGTTAGATAAGAGAACTTGTTTTTGTAGACAAAGGCAATGCAGTGCTTCAAATGTGACTGGGCTCCGGTAAGACATCAGATACGGTTCCTGTGGGAAATGGGATGTGGAGATGGGGATGTACTAATGTACAGTAACTAGATGGTTACCATGGTTACTATTACAAAGGAAGCTAACATTGTTTTTACTGAAGAATTCATCCTGGATAAGACTAATCCTGTTACATGTTTGCCTAAATCTCTTCACCGAAAAATTTATAGACCTACTAGGGCTGTTCTGATATACAGAGCAAGGAGACATAGTGTGGAAGAAGCAGAAAGCCTATCCCACAGGAAAGGCTGACTGACTATGAGCAGTGGAGGGAGAGTAATCAATGGTGTTTAGAAGGACAAAGTGCAGAAACGTGCATCACACAAGGGGCTCCGTGGTTTGAAACAGTATCATGAAGTTTTTTTGACTTGGGGGAATGGGGTGAGGGTTGAAAAGCTTTGGAAATGTTGAAATCAGATGCCTCTTTTTTCCATAGCTAAATCTAGACTGTGGAACTAAGTAGGCCTTTATTCTGAGTCTGAAGGAACTGCAGGAGGAAACAGGTCCTATTCACAAAGAACCTGCCTTTCTTCAGGATAAAATTTTATTTTTCAGCAGTGGTCAGGCTTCTTTGCTTCCCATGTTTCTTGGGACACTGACTGTCAACTTGTGGGTGTATGTGTGTAATCCCAGGTCAGAAGAACTACCGCTGTACCCTCTGTGACAAGTCGTTCACCCAGAAGGCCCACCTGGAATCGCACATGGTCATCCACACCGGGGAGAAGAACCTCAAATGCGATTACTGCGAGAAGCTGTTCATGCGGAGGCAGGACCTCAAGCAGCACGTACTCACTCACACACAGTAAGTGATCTCACAGGGCGTGTTGGACTGGCCAGTGCAATAAATGAAGCTGAACAGCCTGAGAGAGAACCTCCAGTTTGCAAATAGTTTGGCCTAGGGAGTACAGATAGGTTCACTCTCTAAAATGACAGAGAAGTCAGGCTGGACAAAGTCCTTGTACTGGCTGCAGTTGTCCAGTTCTAGTGTTTGCAGTGTTTTAATGACACAGTAAATTCCAAGCATGCTACTTGTCTTGTGAAATGGCTGTCTGGAGTGTTCATCATTTTGAACAGAGACGGGGGTTGTTTGACTTGCATTTCATTCTCTGCTGAGAACTGCTTACACATCCCAATGTGACCACAAAGGACCATAAACTCCTCCCTGCTATTCTCACCAAGTAGCTTGTTAGTGAACTCTGCCTCTCTGCGCTAGGGGTGGGGTGCTACCATTCCCCGCCTTTCCACCCTGCAGGTCTCACTCAAGCGCTTGGTCTCCTGCTCCTTCTGTAGGCAGATCCCTACCCAGAGCCCTGTGCCAGGCCAGGTCTTTTGCTCTGAGAATCTCTCTGCCCTGTATATTTACTCCCGATCAAAAAAACCTTTAAAACTTGCCCAAAGCTAGTTCCTTTGCTTATTTCATTTTTGGCATCTGGTTCTTGTCACGTGGAATCCATTGGTGCTCCTGTCATGCTGCCCAGGAGACAGTGTATTGCAGGGAGCATGAGTGAGAGAGGTAGACAGACAGACAGACTTGCCTGGCTGCTTGTTCCTACAGCCTGAGCCAGGAGCACTACGGCTGGGAGGTATTTTGCATTGTCATCTGCAGAATTTGTTGCAGTCTGGTAAACTCCTCAAGCTTAGCCCTTACAGACTGAGGGTCGTTAGCACTCAGCAGCTTTGTTGTCTTATTTCTTCCCTGTGCCCCCTGCCCCCCATTTATGCAGGGTGGGAAGGAGGGAGACTGACATTTCCATCAGGGCAACATCTCTGCTCTTGCCAAAACATGGGCCTTAACCAGTATTTTAATACTGTATCAGCTGCCTTGCAGGAGCAAACTCACTGTTTTACATCTTGCAGAGAACGGCAGATCAAGTGCCCCAAGTGTGACAAGCTGTTTCTGAGGACAAATCACCTGAAGAAACATCTCAATTCACATGAAGGAAAGAGGGACTACGTCTGTGAAAAATGTTCCAAGGCTTATTTAACCAAATATCACCTCACTCGCCACCTAAAAATATGTAAAGGCCCCACATCCAGCTTGTCAGCCCCAGAGGAGGAAGAGGAGGAGGATTCAGAGGAAGAATTAATAGACTCTATGAGGACTGAAGACTGTAGGATTAATAATGGAGTCTACTCTACAGGTGATGCCCTCTCTGGACACAAATGAAGAAGAGAGGGGCATTTTCTTGGATAAGTAGGAAAGGAAAAAACCCTCTTCCTTGTTTCCCCAGTCAACAATGTGTGTCAGGTGAGGAGTTCTCCTTCTGTTTTGGTCTCCACACTACCACCACTTAATATACTCTGTAGCCAAAACACTGAACGAGACTGGATCATGCCTGTACAAGTGAAGAGTTGCTAAGAAGGAAATGTGAGGCAAAGAGATTTTTTCACACACGCTGTGCATACTTCTTTTCCAAGTCACTCAGATTAATCCATCCAGTGTTGGGACACGTCACACCTTGCATAGCCCTTTAAGCAAAAAGCCACAAACCAGAAATGTAGTTGAGCGATTGCAGTGACCTGTAAGCCAACTGTCCTTAACTGCCCAAGCCATGACATGAAGAGAAACAAACAAAAAATGGTGGTGGCTGTTGGTGTATTTTGTTTCTTTAAAACCTTTTAACTGAAGGATGTGGTTTGGCACAAAGCAAAGACTTAACAATGCTCAGGTCTCCTTCTTAAAACAAAACTGTTTCATTTAAAAAAAAAAAAAAGAAAGGCCAGTGAAATCAGCCCTTGCAAACAACGCCATTACCCCACTCCAGAGAATCAAAGATTGGCTTTTGGATAACAGTTATTGCCTCCTCTCCCTCGAGTTCACTAGAATGTGTAAGCAGGTGAAGAGATAAAGACTGTATAGACTCAGTAAGGACAAGGCTTACAGACTATCAGGCAGTGTTTACAGTATATATTACTCCTTGTGCTGTAAACCTTTTACCACCTAGAATGATGGGAGGGTTTGCTGCTATTATTATTTATGGAATGAAGATTATTACACTTGGTTGTTTTCTTTTGAAATAATTAAAAATGTGGCTCTTCTCAAATGTTGCTTTTTTAATATTTACATATTCTGAAAAAAAGTTCCTATTTCTATAAATACACTAAGAGAAATAACAACCCTTTTTAATCATCTGCCTCTCACAAGCTTTCCTGGGACATGAAAGGGTACAGATAGGAGCACCTCCGTGAATAGGTGCAGCTGAAGAACTGGTCTTTAAGCCCTCCCCATTTGCTGTGTCATTCCTCTGGCTGTGCTGCAAAAGAAGAGTCA
The DNA here is from genome assembly GCF_003031625.1 of Empidonax traillii. Taxonomy (NCBI): domain Eukaryota; kingdom Metazoa; phylum Chordata; class Aves; order Passeriformes; family Tyrannidae; genus Empidonax; species Empidonax traillii. The sequence continues at coordinate 853,120 of NW_020955384.1, read as the reverse complement.
GCTGAGCTCTGTTCTCTGGACAAGGTAATTGGAGGTTCCCTTGTGAAAGAGGCTCTGCTTCTTGCCCTAAAGGGCCCAAGCTCAGCTGTACTTTTCTCTGTCCCCCATATTTCCTTGAGAGCTCCCTGGGTTCTTAAAACCTGCAAATGCTTGCCCTCAGATCAGTATGTGGCTAAAAAGCTCCAGAGACAAGTTGTGGGATTTTGTTAAGGGAAAGATGTGTTGCTTCCAGTGATGCAGTTTCTTCCTAAAACAAAAAACATCTTCTAGAGCTACAGTGCCAATACTAGAGGTATAAGAGAAATCACTACCCTCAAAGAGCTTAACACAAAGTATTTATTTAAAATTAAAGCTTTAAAAAACTTCAAGCTTTTCACTGGAGAGCACCTGAACAGAAGTGGTTCCGGTGCTTCCACACATCACTCAGTACTGCTCCGCAGAGACAGGAGGGAGGCAGGAATTCCAACCCATCCAGAGTATTCCTGGTTCCTGCAGAGCCATGCTGAACACCTGTCACCAGACTAGAAACAGCTGAAGTGGATTTAGAAGCAGCCACTTACCCTCGAGGGATAGGAAGGAAAGCTCCAGCCTTTTTCCCATCTGCAGTTCGTAGTGATACAATTTACCTGCTTTATCTCACCAGAGTGAGTTACAACATGTTAGGGTGGAAAGCAGCGGGAAGAGCTTGTCAGCTACGAGCCGTGACATTACAGCTGCTTTGACAGCAGTGGCTTTAATACCCAGGGCATTTTGCAGACACCTTCAGAGTGGGAAGCACTTCACAGGAGGGTAAGAGGATCATTTAACTTCTTGGCCTGGGGTAAGGCACTCGGGTGTTCCACTTTAAATGCAAGGAAATTGTTGGAGTCACAATCCTTGATTAGGTTCCTGATGCTGGAAACAAAGTGCATTAGTTGGTGGTTTGGCTGAGACTCAAAATGTTCCTGTGCCTTCAGGTGCTGGGCATAAACACCTGGGTGAAGTGACGAGTACATGACACAGAGCTTTCACCAGAGACAGGGACCTGCTGAGATCCCAGCCCTCACTTTGTGTCCTGACAGGTTCTCATCCTTTCCAAGTAGCAGCTCCTTCTTTCAGTTCAAATTCTCTTAAAATATGTTACAGTTGGAGCTTGAAGAAAAACTCAGTACCATGTGCAACATCAGTTGGCTTCAGGTGCTGTGGAACCAGGGAAAAGAAACACCCAATCTTGATGGATGGAGCTGGGATATTTCTGGTTTGCTGGGATTTCTGGTGAGCTGAACGTTAGAAATAACATTTCAAGATTCTACTTGGGGACACCATTTTATTGCCTGAGAACTACTCTTAAGATTTAAAAAGTTACATGGAAGATATTTTAAAATTTGTATTAGAAATCTATAAACCTAGCCTCAAGGATAAATTATCTATTTACACTTGTCATTTCATTCAGCTTTTGTTTATTTATTACACAACTGTCACGTGAAGTATTTTTTTCTTGGGCCCTTAGAAGGTAGAAGATCAAAACCTTTGCAGTATTTAACAAACTTCTGGTAGCCACAGAATACTTTTGTAGTGACTGTTGCATTTCATATGTCAGCTTCACACATGGTAGCCCCTGTTTCAGGGATCATCATCTCAGGCAAAAGCAAGTGATTTAATCTTTCAAAGCCAGTAATAGAGGCAGGAACTTAAGAGCTTAACCACACCACCCTGTCTGAGATGAAGAAGCCTGTAGACTGCAAGACATTAGAGCCATTTCCATGAACTCTCACCTAATGGGCATTTGTAGAATATACATTAGTCGTAGTCCCATTAATTACTCCAGTTTTTTGATGTTTGGTCCCTCATGATTCCATTGCTGTCTCTGAGTTGTTGCTGTTCCTGCTGGCTGTGGAGTTGGAAGCCACGGAGTTGGCACTAGCCAGAACCAGTCTCTCTCTATTTCCAAAAACTTCATTCACTGCAATACAGACAGGGGATTGATTACATGTTACTCTGCCAGAGATAAGTACAGCAGGTACAGCACAGTGAACACCATGGAATGGAATGGAAGTCCTAACCTGGTGCAGTTTCAAAGCTTTTCCCCTTGCCCCAAGTAGGGAGTCGAAGGCTACATGTCAGAAAAATCATCTGCATATGATACTTTAATTACAATTTCTGTTATTTTTCCCCCAGAGCATCTAGAGGTTTCCCTCTGCATAATTCTGTACCCAAGTACTGTGAAATGGATGAGGTTTGAAGAGCACAACATCAAGTTTAATTTATTTCTGGTTTTAGTCTCTCTGGTTTCCACCAAGCTCTTAAAAACCTTCTCCAAAAATTCATGCCCTTTAGTTACCTGTAGCTACAATAACTTATCAACCCAGTCCTCACTTTTATTCCCACAAGTACTCAAGGAATATGGTACCTGATTACACCAGGAACATTAAGAAAAAAAATTAAACATAGATATAAGAAATCAGTTGTTTCACTTCAGCTACAAGAAAATAAATCATCTCAAACAGTTCTCTTTTTGAATATGAGAACGTGAACACATAACCAGTCATGGGGTATGTAAAAATACTAACCTACAGTTTCCCTCAGACACGCTACATTTCTGAATACAAATACATCCTGCAGGCAAGGGGAGAACCACAATATTCAAAGAAATGAGAACATTACCTGCAGAAATCTTGCTTATATCCCAAACACGCAGCCCTTCTCGCTCTCCTCCAAAGGCAAAGACAAATGGGAAGTCAGGGCAGCAAGCAGCACAGAAGAGAACACCCTGGGAGAGTGGAAGAAAGAAGAGGATTTTTTTTTAAATATCATCCTAAACTGAATTTGTCATCTAAAAATACTTTCTACCAAGCAAGTTGTAACAAATGTTAACAAAACTCTTTAAGTTTCCTGAAACTTCTTTTGTAAAGACACAAAATGAAAGTCAAGAGCTGCTAATTATAAACAGTAAATCACATCTTTGTCTTGAATGTGGCAGGTGCAGGTTTGAGCACCTGTATTTCTACTCAGAGCATTCTATCTGGAATTTGAGTCTGAGGCTTTGAAGCAGCCTGCCAATTCCAAGTTAAGTACTGCACTGTAATGAGAATGATTTACCCAGAATATACAGATGGGGTTTTTTCCCCTAAAATATGTTAGGTAAAACAAGATTCAGACTAGACAAAAAAAGAATAAGCAGACATAGTTTATATATAAAACTTATTGGAATCAATCAATAAATATTACTATACCATTTTCATATCCCTGGAATGGATTAAACTTGGTCTGTCTCCCAGGATGTCCCAAATTTTCACATATTTGTCAGCAGATGATGTCACAAGGCACCCTTTGACTTGACTGCTTAGTTGTAGCCCTGGAAGATTTAGAGTGCAGCCATGTGAGAACCACAGAGATGAGGATACATTTTGAAGTGAAGTCAGGAGAACCACCTTAGTATTCTCCTCACACTAAACTCAGTTCCAGCACAAAGGAGCAAAATATTAATGAACGTTTTATCCTGCTCCCTGTAGTGAGACCAAAAAGAATCACGTAGGCCTATTTTGTCTCTCAATCCAACAACAGTAACAGTGCAACGACATGCTTGTTCTACTTCTTCACATTATCTGCTTCTCCAAGTAGCTTTCTTCATTCATTTGCAAAGACCATCTTGCTTGCTGTCCAAGATGATGGGGCATATTCATACAACCTCATTTTAGACACCTGATCAGGGACTTCAAGTTCCTTTTTGGAAGCTCCTACACTGATCAAATTAAAGCAGCCTAAAGGAGGCAGTGTGAAGACCTTCCCGTGTGCCATACCTAAATCATTCTCAGTGAATGTCAGTATAAAATAATTACAGAGGTAGGAGGTAAACATTATAGTTCATAATCCTAGACCGGATTCCATCATTTTTGTATTTTCTCATCCAAAAAAAAAAAAAAAAAAACAAACACAAACACACAAGGAGTGTGTTTCAAGTGAATTAATCTGTTTTTACATGCTTATTCACCACAGTCAGTGAGGAAAGTTCACTGTTGTTAAATTACTTAGCTTACAATTCCTTCTCAGCAGAGATTTGTTTCATGTGCCAGCTACCATGATTAGCATGCATGACTTATTTGTTAAACAAGGAATCACTACCACCTCAGTCCTATAGGTTAAAGGCATCTTCCAGATGTGCCTTGCCCCTGGGGACAAACAGGACACACAGGCAATTTACCTGACACCTCTTCATCATGGGCTTTCAGAGTAAACAGGGGCTTATCAGAACGAGCATCCAGACAGTACACAAAACCATCCTCTGTGCTTGCCTGAGGAAACCACAACATTTAAAAAACAAACAGTCATTGTCATTCATTTGAAAAAAAACTTCCTATGAAATAACACCCACCCTCTAATAAATCCCTGTGATCTGAGGCAGACACCGCTCTGTAGGGCATGTTACACTGTTCCCAGGTCTGAGACTTCATCCACTTGCTGCCCAAGCCATTCTGTGTACCTAAACTATGCTGCACTGAATTACATGGAAATCTTAATCCTATATAGATTTCTTGAAGTGTACTTTGAAGACAGTTGCCCTGCTAAGCTTGGACCCCATGTTAGGCAATGAAATACAAAGCCTTTAGTCTCTTCACTGTCAGTTCAAAGTTTTTGGAGCCATCCAGTGGTCCTGTGCAAAGCTAAGTGTGATTATACTGAGAGATCTGCATCGTAAACCCAACAGAACTGAGCAACCCCTTCTGCTGGCTGTATACACAAAGCAACAGAGGACTAGAGAGCCACTGAGATGATAAAGATTTCTTTTTAAATTATGTTGAAAAGTTCTGTTGTAAAAATCTTGACAAAACCAAGGTATTTCTACTCTGTACTCTAGGTGGGGGTTCTCCCAGGTAACAATAGGATAAAGGAAAATGGCCTCAATTTGCCCCAGGGAAGGTTTAGATTGGATATTAAGAAAAACCTGCTGAAAGGGTTGTCAAGCACTGGCACAGACTGTCCAGGTAAGTGGTGGAATCCCCACTCCTCGAGGTATTTAAAAGCCATGCAGATGAGGCACTTATGGACATGGTTTGGGGTGGACTTGGCAGTGCTGGGTTAATGGTTGGACTTGACCTCGGAATTCTTTTCCGACCGAAACAAGTAGATCGTTCCATAGCAGCCAGGAGGACAGTGCCCTCTAGCGCTGGCTTGAAACACTGGATCAACATTCGGGTTCTTAGTTCTACGGAGCTACTTCTCAAGAGCAGTTGCCTCATTACATGAAACACAACAGCAACTATGCAGAGAAAAATACATCCTGGCCACTGAACACTGTCATGTAACAACATGACACAGGTGCCACCTCTGGAGTGTTAAAGGAGCAGCATCAACAGCTTTTCTACTGTCACAATGAAGATACCAAATAAGTAGCTGGTCTCAATATACCTGTTGAAAAAACTGCTTAAAAACATCCTCCCCTGGACTGCATTTTCATAATAAGCAGCACAAACCACACAACTGTCTATCAGCTCTGTTATGATTCAGAAACAGTATGAACACAAAAATACAGGTTAAAACAGCCCAAGAATAGAAGAGCATGTACTCACTAAGAAATGACAAGGTGAAAAGTGATTCCAAATTACTCTCTCAACCTGACCACTAAACCTCCACACTCGATGGTTATCTTGCGGGTTTCTGCAGTCATATAGCACTGCGGATCTATGGGAAAAAGGGACAGGAAATAAAATTTAAAAAACAAAAATCAGGGCAGAACACTTTGTGACATAGTTTGCTTTACCACTGGCGTCTAAAGAAGCTCCATGTAATTAAAATGGAAACAACTTCACTATTTAGTCTTCCAATTCAATAACAGATTAAAATCTCGCAGATAAGCACAAGGTTTTTCCATGTACTTCAAAGTTTCAACTCGGTTATGAACAGCCATTCTATTGAAACTAAGCAAACAGAGCTTGAATTTACTCAATACATAAGATACTTATCACATAGACCATAATTATGCAAATATATCACTTAATTATGAACAGACTTCAGTAAAGTCAAGTAATGATGTACTAATTAGGAAATCGTTTTGTGATACATATTAACACATTTTCAAATATGCTTTAATAAAAAGAAATTAAAAAAAAAAAAACCAACAATCTTTACAAGTACTTAGAGAAACACCACTCCAAAAAGGAGAGAGTGGATGGAAGTTAGTGGGTCCTCTGGGGTTCTTTACAGACATGTGCTTTACAGACCAGTGGCTGCAGAATCTGTCCCAACTTAAAAAGCTCCTGGGTGCAAATGCAAGGGAGGAGTGGTCATGTCAGCGCAGTGTGATGTGTCACTGCGATCAACATCCACAGTGGAACCTGCTCCCACCCTATCCCATAATTAAAGCAAAAGCTCTTTCACCAGGCATTTTACACAACAGCCTTTTTAACAGTCTGATTTTCAGGCTATGAAGTCCTCTGCCAATATTCACTGAATAGCCTGCAGTCCTGGCAAAGCTCTGCAGGAAAAATCCACACAGGCAGTCTACTGGTTTATAGAGGTCCATGGTATCAAAGGGACAGCCAAAGAGGGATCGACTAGCTGGTCTCAGCATTTGGACTTTATGCTTCCTTTTATCAGAGGAAGGTGAGGGGAAGGAAATAAAGAGAAGTAGCTTCCTAATAGCAGCAAAAGGTTTTTCTCCCATACTTTCGCTTCAGCAGATGTAGCAAGAGCGTAACAGAAGCCAAGAGAACACGAAGGCTTGGCTGAAGACTGACAAGTCTATAAATATTTTAACACAAGGGCGAAGTCTTAAAAGCAGAATAAAAAAATTCAGTGTAAGAAAATCATGGTTATAGAACAAAATTAAAAAGTTACTCCATTGAGATGGGAGAACAGAGAGGAAGTTTTTTAGCTGGCAGGGCTTATAAGAACTGGCAGTTACAGAGTTAGTCCAAGCTTGCAGACACAAACCTTTTCTGAGCATATCCAGGCTGCAATCAGAGGAGACAGCCCTTTACACTTTGGCTATGGCATGCCCTACCCTGGCCTTACAGGTTGGCAAAACCTGGGCAAGTTTTCACGGGAATAAAAAGCGACACACTTCTAATGCAGAAAATCCCGTAAGGACAAATAGAGAAATAAATTCAGTTTGGAACAGACACCTGGCACAGAAAATGTCAGTCCAGATGGTTAAAGCATTTGGCTGCCTCCAAAAAAGAGGTAAGGAAAACTACATTTTGTCCACATACAAACCTGGCTAGCTTGCTGGAAAAAAATAACAGCATTACTCAAATAGGCAGAGTTATAAAAAAATTAAAAAGAAAACACAAGACAACCTAACGGGCTTAATTGAATACTAATACCCTCCCTGCGTGCAACATTTGAAAACATTACCCCGACATACTTATCGAAAGATCCAGAAATAAGGGTCTGAGTCTCAAACGGATGAAACTGCAATGTCTGCACCTGGATAATGCAAGATTTTATATAACACACATACACAGGAACTTTCTTGGAACAAAGCACAACCACCCCTTCCCCGGGCCAGCACATTTTCCCCCCAAAAAACCATCCTCATGAGCTTGTTGATACTCTGCTCATAAAACAGTGCAAGAGATGCACATTGCTTCAAACACCCCCACCTGGTGGAAACAAGATACTTTCCAATATAATGTAACTGAACAGAACCGCCTGGCCCTTTTCTGCCCTAGATTTAAAAAAAAAAAAAAAAATCGATGGAGGAGGTAAAATAATATCTGCTTCCAGTTTGGGGAAAAAAAGCACAGATGTTAACAAAAAATGAACATCAGGAGTTTGTCAAGGGCAGTGACTTTGTTAGAAGCAAAATAAGGTTACAACTATTAATAGCTAGCCTTCCCACTTTAATTACTATGAGATTAATTCATTTCTGAAGTACCCATCACTATGGTATTTTAGTATCATTTATTTTAAACCTTTTTCACCTAGAACAAACTGTAACTGACACTCATTGTTCCCTTAAGAGGGAGTTACAGTTTGACCTATGCTCAGACATCTATTTTTGTAGCTTTTACCAGCATTATTAGATTCTCCATCATTAGGGCTTTCACAAAAAAGCATTTTAAAAACTGCTGTAAATCTTTGCTAGCTTTCTAAAGGATGAGTTAGATAACATTTAAAAAAGTAAATACAGTGTTGTTTGCAAAAGCAACTAATTAAGAAACTTAAGCAATTCTGCACAGTTGTTAGAAAATTACAGAATTCTTATTCTAAGGGTTCAGTACCAGGCAGTTAAGGAAAAACTGCAGTTATTTTTTTTCCTCTGTATTTTACCATGGAAGAAACACAGCAATTATTACATACCTTGTCTGTATGCAGCGTCAGGCTGGCTGCTGGCTTACCCACAGACATATCCCACAGAATCACAGTATTGTCAGCAGATGCGCTTGCTAAAACATTCCTGATAATGGACCAAAAAAAAAGTATTCATGCAAACAAATAATGGTGAAAAATCCAAAATACATACAGAGCCCAATTCTGAGAGCAGTACACTCTGGTCTATAGACTCTGTCTCTCAAGCCTGAGGATTAACTCCTGGAAGGCAACTGTAAGTTACAAGTAAAGACTGCAAATAGGCTATATGACATTACATTAGTAGAACACTTATAACAACAACAGTTCTGCTTGTATTTCCCCCTGACATCACTTAAAGTATCATTTACTCGAAGATTTCTCAAAAAACCCCAAAGTAATAAAGGCTTTAAGGCACTTTCTTTCCTTTGACATTAAATACTATTTTAATGCTATTACATATGCAACTTAGTTTTATTTGCATACAGCCAAGAGCCAGACAAACCTGTTTTTAAAGCATTTTGTTAATATCTGACTGTTTATATAACTACTGAAGACCCAATACAGTACACCCTTCATAGATTGCTGAAGGTAATCACTAAAATTTGTTAGTTTACTGATCCCACCATTTCAACTTGAATTAGACCAATTGTGTTAAGAGCTATAAACACAGTTTAGAAGTTTAATCAGAAAAAAAAAATCAAAACATTCCCAAAGGCCTGTCAAATACACAGCGCAATTTCTACTACTGCTTCATTGCTCTTAAAATCAGATCTAATACCTCAACACGTTACTTCTGACTGAAACTGCTTTTCCCTCCCCTTTTTACATTAACCAAATGTTTCTGACTGAAAGAGTTGACATTCTCCTGAAAATGCTGTTTTCCCAGGCAATGTTACAAGGGAAAGTTAAGAGAATGCACAGTGAAGGCTGTAAGAACATTTTACAGTAACACCATTGTGACCTACAGGCAGAAAGTTATTTGTAGAGAGCTGTCATAACATGTCTTGCTTAAAAGAAAGAAACAACAAAAAAAAAAACATTTGAAATATAAGCTGCTCCAAGGAGTTCCTCGTTTTGTCCATAACCTTCCCTTTTCAGGGCTGTTTTTATTTCCTGAAAGATCTACCAATATCAATGAATTGTAACTCAGCACATTACAGAATTATGCATTGCAGACACTTAGCAATTGAAACCATAATTTTTTCTATACTTGTCTACATATTATTATCAGACAAC
>NW_020955384.1:818851-842627 GCF_003031625.1 Empidonax traillii | reverse complement strand
ACTGAGACAATATTATTATCAGACAACCATTTCTGGGTACATGAAATCTACTTTTTCTGTAAGACTGATGGACTGATCACTACACTCTTTGTCTACATGTATAATTTAAGAACAATAGACACCACACCGTAAATTAAGAGTGTTATTTATGTAAATTTACTGAGGTCCATGTGGGTGTTTTCTTCTGCAGTATTTAGATAAGAAAGCATTACAAGTGAAGGCTTACACCTGCCCATCACAGTATTCAGAGTTGACTACACTTATCTTCAGAGGAAGAGGCATCTCTGACAACAGGAATAGAAAAATTAAAAAATTTCCAAACAAAATAGATTAGCCTGTGTCTGACTGGAGCAGTTTCAAGACCCATGCTGAGGATCCTCTGACAGATGAACTGTTAACAACCACCTAAGTGATAAAAACCCAGCAGCATCTTCACTTCAGTCAGCACGTTGTCCTTGACCTCTGGCCCTAGATGGGCCAGCTTTGTGTGTTGCTTCAATAGCAGCACTGCACTGCTAGTTCATTCAGGCAACAGGGAATTCTCTCTGCCAAGGATAACCCAAAGGCTAAAGGCATTTCATTTCTGTAACTGTGCTATTAGGGCTGTTACACTCTCTTTTCTGTTCACAGCTCTGGAGCAAAAGCCAGAGGGGGAAAAAACAGAATAGCAAAACCCTTCTTCTATAAATCTACTTGTATCTCTTGAAATGGTGTCTTAGGTCACTGGCAGATCAGTATAGCTCTGGGCAGCCCTTCTGCTTCTCCAGCTTGTACATGTGAAACGTAGGCGATTTATCAAACGGCTCAGATCCACCCCTGCCCTGCCTTTGGCTGCACAACCTGCAAATAAAAAGTGATCTGCAGCAATATGTAAGTGCTTAAAAAAAAATAATTAAGAGCTCTGGTTTAAAAAAAGAATAAAATGGGGGTGTATTTTTAAGAATGGATTCATTTCAGCAGGGCTTTCAAGTTTTTGGATTTTGAGTGCAAATTGCATGCCTAATTAAGAATGCAAATTTGTAACATCCACTGTTATTCAAGCGTTCTTTTACCTGCTTTGTTTGTTCCAGGAAAGATCAAGCACAGCATCAGTATGTCCTTCCACGGTCCCCTCCGAAGATAAACTCTGTGTATACACATACAACATAAACTTGAAAATTACAGCTTCAATGCAAACCCAGTATCGCTCCACATTAGCATGAATTCCTTAATGTCTTCACAAGCAATTTCATAATAAATTCCTCTCACTTGCTGCAACACAGCTTTGGAGAGAACTGTCTCTACACTGCCTGCACCTTGCCTCCTACCCCAGATCTCAGATTGCTCCATTCACAGCTGGTGGGGCTCACAGAACTGGTTACTCCCTTCGGGCTTGTAAAAGAAATATCATTGTTTCCAGCTAACATGCAACTTCTTCAGCTTGTTTCTAAACACTCCTGGCAGCTCCCTCTCTCACCTCCCAATTAACTGAGTTTTAGGTCCTTGTAACTGCCAGCTCCTAGAAATTCTAATTTCAAATGGTTAAGATTCAAAGCTTACTGGGACAGCAACTGGAAATCAACCATAAGCCACCTCACTCCTGTTCTGCTCTTAATTCCAGGCTTTAATTACTCAAAGAACAATTAGCATTTCAAATATTGTAGAAAAAACCCCCCACATTCTCTCTGCCCTAAGTTTCCTCCATCCAAGCAGACAAATAATTTTACAATACTTACTTTCTTTCCTTTTTTTTTCTTCTTTTTCTCTTTCTTGCCTCCAAGAGAAAACACTGGTTCTAGGGACTCTACTACATCAAGGTCCCAAATGTCAATAACTGGGGTCATGTTACCCACTGCAACGTAATTTCCTACAAGCAGAAACCCAAATGCAACCACATTTATTTAGAGTTACGAAACATCATATTTGGCAATCCAGCTGTTGCTTATTTCTTTGATTAAATAAAACTTATGTGCCACAATCTTCTATTTGAACATATTTGATCTTTATAACTGACGAGGAGCAATTTAAAAATATCAGTTGCCAGAAAAAAAATTGACTTGGTTTTCTTCCCTTTCAGTACAAGTAACTGATCAAAGAAGTTGAATAAAGTTCCATGTTTTGTTTGTTTTTAAAGGAAAAAACAAACCAAAACAAAACCACATCCCCTGTACTATGGGAAAAGAAAGTATCTGTAAAACACAGGAAAAATATTACTAAATACATAAATATATATACATTTTTCTGTAGTTTACAGTTAATCATCGCATTGGACATAATGAATTTAAACAAAAGCAACCTTTCATTTGCAAATGGAATATAAAGCAGATTATAGAAGAGCTTGCTCTGGTCTGCTAACTGACAATAACTTAAATATTAGTAATAAACCCAGTACTTTTGTCAAATCACGTGTTACAGGAACATCACCAAAATAACTGTATCACCAAAATAACTGTATCACCAAACCAAAACACCTGATACTCAGTCTATCCTTCCTCACAGCTTGGTTTTATTTCTGTTTATACCTCTGGAAGAAATCATTTAGTGACAACATTACATTTATATACTTTACAAGTACAAATTACTTAACTGGACGTTTATAGTATTCTCTGTAATTTACCTGTTGATTCATCTGGATTAGGATCAAAATTCAACCACTCCAGACTTAGAGGGTAAGCGGGCAAGATAATATCATGATGTACATAAAATGAGTCCTCCTCATGATTATAAACTGCAAAATAATTAAAGTTATACAAGACATCAGTGCAGAGGAAAAGCAAACAACTACAAACATTTCACTTCTGCAAAAGGCAGACATGGCAAAGACTAAATGTAAAGGAGATCTAGAACATAAATTTGCAGTGTGTTCAGAGTTTTAGTGTAGAGGCCAGACCCTCTAAGTACGAACGTTATACTTAACAAAATTACACAAAATGAACATTCTCCCGTGCACTTTAGATAAAGAAGTGACAAGTTCAGCAAAGGTGCAATACTTTATTCCTAGCACACCACACTACTTTATTTGTAAGGTCACTTCAAAAGAGATGCTCCATATCCAGCACTTTCTACATCAGAACACATTAATGGAGATTCAGACATTCACTTTACAGAATTAGCAATTTAAAAAAAATAAAGTAACTCCAGGTGAAATTTAAGTGGAAATGAAAGTAAAAGACAAACAATGTTCAAAGAAGAGGAGGCTGAAGAAGTCAGAAGCTGCCTTTAGCAGGCAATATAGTATCCTATAGAGATATAGGAAGAGTTTTGATAAAGCAACCATATACTGAACACAGCATTCCCTGTAGCCAGCTGTTTTTCTCATAATAAAATAACTTACTAAGTGGATAGCAAAGAAAAAACATTAATTACTTTAATAATATGCTACCATCACAGACACACAATTACTGTGCCATTTTTAAGCGCATGTGACAGATGTTCAGATAACTAACTAAAGTTTTCAGTTAACCAAGTTGTCTTAGTCATTAACTAAGACAGGGTTACCCAACGTTAGAAACTTCAGAAGCCTTTGCTATTGTTTCGTAAGTTTACACTGGGGAAAATGACACAGTTAATAAAGATGTTGGTATCTGAAGAGATGCTGTCCAACATTTTGGTCATGTTTCTTGCTTAAAACGAAATACTTCCCTTGCAGAAACACGGACCATCGCACAGGTAGGCAGAACCACTCCCACAGAGAACCGTGGTAAGAAAAGATGATTAATTTCAGCACGCTCCAGTACTCCTTGCTGCAACAGGAAAATCTCTTACACAGTAAAATTAATCCTATTGCTAGGAAAAGCAGTTGTTAGGCCATATTAAGGACCATCTCTTCTAAAAACTATGATGATAAAGGTGCTGATTCTTCTGCTCCTAGCAGTGGAAAGCCCATTTAAAGAACAAGGAGAAAGATGAAGGAAAAAACTCAACCAAATAACAAACCACTAGGGGATGCTTGCAGGATATCGAAAGTAAGACTGGAAGAAAGACTGTATGTTCAGAGAATAAAAATGCCATCGTATTTTCTAAGCGTCATAAGAAACTAAATAAGGAAAAGAAATGCTATACAGCCTGAAAGAGGCAAGTTATCCTCTAAATAACAATAACTCCACATGAAATATTTTAGTCCTGGAAAGTGGCTAAAGGAAAAAACACAGAGCAGAAGGGGAGAGAAAAAAACTACAAAAACCAACCCACTCCCTCTTCAACACAACCGTATGGCACAGGCTAGGCAAGATATATTCACTACATTCACTGTAAAGAACAAATTCTATTTCACTTACCATGGACCTCCAAACTACAGCAGTCTTTATCAACTCTGCCACAAAGGACGAGATTGTCAGTGGGCTTAATCAAAAAGTCCTCCTGTTCATATTGCTCCTGAACAGCAAAAAGGAGAGGACAAGGGATGCTGAGAAAGGCATGTAAATGCACAAAACTACATATGCTCAAAAGGTTGAATCAATTAGTCATTTTTAACCGTAACAGAAAACAGTCAAAATCCAACACCCCGATGCCCACCCACCTAAAACCATCCTATGGTGATAACCAGAGAAAGGCAGGAACCAGACCCAATTCTAGGGAGATTGAAGAGAGTCATTAAATAAATTGAAGGAATTTGTATGTGGACATACCTGGATTTGTAAACATGTTTAATTACCAAACATGAAACCATATTTCAAGGCTATCACGATGCAGCCCACTGCTGAAAAGCACAGCCAGGACATACAAAGTAAGCTTATTTCCCTCTTGCTCCTGCTCCTTGACCATTTATGTAGAATAACAGCATTTTACCCAATAAAGATACTGCAATTGCTCCTCACATCCAGGAAGTAATTCCAAGAGCATCAAAGCACTGTCTACTTCCTGGAAAATATTTCCCAAAAAGTACTGCCCACAGCTCTACTGGACATTTAACTATACCAGAACAGATGTGACCTCTCATCTGACATTCAGTGTTATTGAGGAATGAAAGGCATTTGGGAATTTTTTGTTTGTGAAAAACAAAGAACTGTACCTAAGTCAATAGTCTCACAAGAGTACCATCCTTCAAACGTACACCAGAAGCAAGACTTTTTGGACTTCTCGTTGCAAGTTTTTAATTTCTTTTTTATTGACTTCAAGCACATTTCAATATTTGAATTCTATCAAGTCCTACAATTCTTTGAATTAATTAACTTAATGTTGCATAATACTTAGTCTTCAACAGAACCACTAAAGGACAACACAAAATGCATACTGAAGAACTTGCAGAACTTGAGGAAAGAACTTCAGCATAGGAAGAAAGGCCTGAGAAAAAGGTGTTCACTTACTGTATATCTAGAAAAAATTAGCTATTCTGACACAAAATAAATGCAGATCATACTCTCTCTGAATCCCTCTTTGATTATAAAAATCACTTTAAAAGCATTTCTCTCCTCCACTGGTACACAGGAGCAAGAAAAACCATCAATGGAACACAGAGAAAACAAACAATGTCCCAAAGTGCACATGGCAAGTGAATTCCTTTTGAAGATAAGGTGTGCACCTTCCTCCTTGAGCTTTGTTACAGTATGTGAAGTCACCAAAACAACTCCCTGTCATGTCTGACACAGTTCCCTGACACAAAAACTAGACACTGTGGTAGAAGACTACAGCTAATATTTTCTTTCAATCTGACTAGCTTTGCAAAGAATCCAAAATAATGTAGCAAGGACAGCACCCAGAAAAAATCTCAGAATCTTTACACTTAGAAGATGTGCCAAAAATTCACCTACTATCACCCTGCCCAGAGGATCAGTTTCTCCTGATTGCTCTCTGCATTGTCTCTTCCCTTACAATCTCACCTTCGTTCACTCTGATTTCTGTAACCTTTCCATGTAAATTAAGTCAATCATGAACTGCAATCTAGCCTTCTGAACTGAACTGGAGGATACTCTCTGGAATCTCTCCACATCCCAATATTTTAGCCAAGGCAATACTAATGTTATGTAAATTAGAAGGATTACCTTGTGTCTTGCTTGCATCTCGTGCTGTATCCCTGCCCACCAGATAAAGGCAAACAGCCACATAACAGGACAGCACTCTTGACACAACTTGTTTTAGGCTGCAGCCAGAGACTTCTTCACCCAGAGCAGAGCTCCTACAAACCCAACTCCTGCTAAGATGTTCCCCATCTGACAGGCAGAAACTAACACAGTCTGAAGCAGTCAACACCACAGCACACTGTGCTTCTCTGTTTAACAGGGATGTATTTCCTCTTGCCATATTCCTAATTTGACACATAGCCTGAGTCCATCTCAGCCCAGTTTCTTACACAACCTGGAAGGTGCAAGAGTCTTGCAGTCTGGGAAATTTTCTAATTTGGGTCATTAGTGGCCTGAGATTTGTTATTTCATCAAACATTTTCTGTGTCCTACTAGACAGGTGAAAAACCACTCTACATGGTTTAAATAACGAGCCAGTTCACTTAACCTCCGACTTAAATGCAAAAGGCACACGAAGAAGGGAGTGCACAAAGCAACCTTGAAAGAAAAAAGTTCAGTCTGATCAAAAATCTGGCACACCTGTGAAAAAGGACTGCAAGCACTTACAGACCCTAAGGCAGCATGGAAAATTCAACTGATTTTTAAGTTTATGCTGTTTAAGATATCGGACATTTTTTAAGTACTTACAGTGGTTTTGAGAGTGATGTAAGGATCATTATCATTACTCCCATATACTGCCAGAGTAGCCAAAGAGTCTCCAAGTTGTAAATCACCTAGATGGGAATTTCAGAACACTTTTCAGACATGTCAGTGACAGGTGAAGTTAGAAACTCCTGTATCCTACTTGTATTACCTATATTGCAAAATATCAGGAGTGGGCTAAATGAATTTCCAAGTTTCAAACCCAAGTACCTTGGTAAGCTAAATTGCTTAGAGCTTTCAGGGACTTCTGCTCTGCTCCAGCACTACAGCAGAGGGAGTGACAATCTTTCCAACAAGCTCTCAGTTTTACTGTCAGGGAGAGGGACAGTGATTCACTTCCCTCTCTAAATGACTCCTGAAGCTGGGACGAGCAAATTATTAAAAATGCGAATTTCCAGCATCTGAAACTTAACCCTGTGTACTTTTAGGGTATTAAGGTCTTAAGTACAACAAGAAGTGGAAAGGTTCTTCACTTGCACTGCATATCTGATGTATAATTTTTTCTTACCCGTGTATTCCTCTTTATCGTAATTTTCCAAATCATATTCATCCAGTTCATGATCAGACAGGTCTTCATTGTTAGACTGAGAGCTGCCAGGAACGGCCACATTCATGTCCCCTGCCGTCTGACCTTCATTGCTGCCACCAGCACCCTCCCTGTGGAGAGACACACATCCCTGAGAAACTGTGACAGACATGTACAATGCTTCCAGGTAACTATTTAGGGCACTGCTGTCCAGATTTCAGCACTCAGTCCTAGTTGTTCACACGGGTTTCAAGTCTTTATGCCAATAATTTGGAAATGCATTTACTCCTTCCCAATCTGTCCCAAAATACAAGGCACTATTATTCTCAGCCTTTCAGAGAAAGTTTTCCTTGAAAGCTTTCATGATAAAATGTGGCATGAATTTTGCTCAACAAGCTAAACTGCACATTTCTTAACCTCACTTCTGTGCACTCACATGTCAAATTCATTCCTTCCTTCCCCCCCCGGCCCTGACATCTTAAAGATTTTCAAAACTTCATTTCCTTACACTTTCCATAAATAGAAAAAAAAAAAAAAGCAAAACAAAAACCAAAACAAACAACAACAAAAAAACCATAAAATTCATTAGGTAAGGACATTTGTGGATTACTTCTTATGGAGTAAACTATGCAACATTAAACAGTGGTTGAGAACACAACAGACATCTAAGGTGTCTCAATGGAACATGCTCCACGGAAATTCATCCCTGCTGAATACCATGTATTTCTATCCCTCTGCATGCAAAATTCCCAAGCAACAACAAGCCAAGGCAGTCCTCAGATACGATCCCTGAATTAAATACCTGAAACCTATTCCTCTAATTTGTTCAGTAAAATAAGCACTTCATATTAACAAGATAACTAGAGACAAGTAACAAGATAATTCGAAACTCTGAGTTTGATTTGAGATCTTTGCACAGGGCAAAAAGGTGAGATGTTGTAACAAATACGAAGTAGCAGTAATTATAAATATTTTGTATATAAACACCTCCAGTTGTTTCAGATGGTGGTTAAATTTCCACCCAGAAGTTTTACAGACCGTGTAACAAACAGCACCTTAAATCTTTCCACGCTTTTGAAATAGCAAGATAAAGGAAACCACTCAAAAAACCCAAAGTTCACACACATAAAGGGGAAACAAGTAACACCAGAAACATTCAATTTCATCAGTTAAGAAACTAACAAAAAGTGAGAATCTTCCAAACGTTTAAGATGATTTTGGAACCATTAAAAAACAAAAACAGAACAAAACACATTCTGGGATGAGACAGTATTCAGCAGTAAAGTCACTGATTCATCCAAGAGAAATGGGGTGAATAATATCTGCCCAACTCTAAAAGCTTTTACTGTTCAATCACACACCCCCTGGTACAACCACGCATCCTACACAGCTGAAACAGAATCAGAAACCCAAACCTACAGAGAACAGATCTAACAGAAAAGGCCAGAAAATGGAATAATACCTTAATCTTTTTCTAGACAAAAGACAGCCATTTCTTTCTTGTCTCCCATAGATTGCTTCATAAATATGTCACTTCAGTTACACTTTTCATAAATACCTTTTCCTTAAAGCAGAGCGACAAAACTTTAAACAACTACATAACTAAGAACTTCCAGTGCCGAGAGTTGTGATGTCTCTAGGTTCACCTGTGAACCAAAAACACATCCCTAAATGATTTTCTGCCTTTTTTTGCCACAGCATAACCATCACATCATTCTGAGCCCCACTGTGGCCTCCAGACTTGCTTAGATCGTCCTCACACCCTCGGCATCACTTTTTCTCATGGTCAGTTTGGGATTTCCATCTCGGTTTGCCACACCTCCAAAGCAGCCTTGGTTACACACCCAACTTATTTTTCACTCCAGGCGGGAATGGCAGCTCCAGAGAGGACCAGGCCAGAGACATCACGAGAAAGGCTCAGGGAGCCTGACAGCACCACAGCTGACAACTGAGGAACCACCTGGGAACGCAGCCCACGCTGTCCTGGCCACAACGACTGCAGGATACACTCAAAGAATCAGAGGATATTCTGAGCTGGAGAAGACCCAAAGGATCACGGAGTCCGACTCTGAAGTGAGTGGCCCGTACGAATATCGAGATCACAACTTCGGCATTATCAGCACCACGCTCCGACGAGCTGAGCTGATCTCAGAGGAATTCCATCTCCGCACCGCCGCCTCTCCCGGGACGTCAGGCTGCCCTGGCACAGCGGCTCCACGAGTAACCCGAGCTGGCTGTTGCCGTCCCCACTCCTCGCTGCTGCTTCTCAAGCCGGTCCTCCAGGAGCTCCCCGGGCTGCGGGCGGGGCTGCTGGCCGCGCTCTCCCGTGCCCGGGGGACTCCAACCCCGCACCCACAGAGCCCCTCCCGCCGCCCCGGCTCACCCCAGCCTGTCCTGCGCCTCCTCGATGAGACCCTTCAGCTCCTCCTCGCTGAGCTGCACCTGTGGGGCGGACACACAGAGGGGTGAAGGGGGCGGCGGGGGGAGCGGACGGGGGTGCCCCAACCCCAACCCCAACCCCAGCCCCAGCCCCAGCCCCAGCCGCACCTTGTCCGGGGTCTCCTTGGCCACGCCGCGCCGCACCCAGGCGGCGCAGGGCACCGGGCAGCTCATGGCGGCACCGCCAACACGTGCGGCGGGACCGGCGCGCACCAGTGACGTCAGAGCGGGGAGGGCCCGCCCGCCAAGGCGAGGAAGGGCGAGGGGCGGAGACAACGGGGTGGCGTCATCATAGAAAGACGACGTGGGGAGGGAGGGGCTACAAGGAAGGGGCGGGGCCTGTGCGGGCGGGGCAGGGCGTGGTCACCTTAGGACCACGGTGGACTGTCTCGGGTGCACGGCGGGGGACACGGCCCCACCTCGTGAGTTTTCACAGAATCACGGGCTCTTTTAGGTTAGAAACGACCTCCAAGTTCATCGAGTCCAACCTTCCAGTCCTTCGCTTCCCACAATGGGTCGCGGCTTCCCCTCACTTGCTGGGAGAGACCTGCCCCGCCTGATGTTCGCCTCCACTGAAATAACCCATCGGAGTGAAAAGTTTAGAAAGGCCTTTTTTGTTACCAATCTCTAAATTTTATCCAAGGGGAAGAAGCCAGCGCGCAGTCAGGAGCAGCAGGGAGGTGCAGGAAATTGGGAGGCACTGGTGTCGGCACAGGAGCGGCTGCTTTTCTCCCTCCCAAGTGTCAGCGTCCTGTACCAGCTGACTCCTTAAATCAGGGGAAAGGGATAAAATATCAGCTGGATTGTACAGGAAAGTACTCTCTTACTAATGTGCAGAAATCACCGCTGTTTCCATCACCGGAATCTTAATTCAGGTTGGGCGAAGGAAGGTTTTCCAGGGTAAAGCTCAGGGACTTGGCAACCAAACTCCAGCTTGGCAGACACAATGGCCACATTATTTCATCCACATGTCTCTAGACGACACCACTATAGCATTTTCATTCTTTTTATCCTCGTTCTTCTGTGGTTCTGGCATGAGAAATAGACATCTATCAAGATATTACTACTTCTTCACTACCCTGTTCTTTTCACCCACGTGCTGTATTTTGTCTTAACATAAACATACCAAGGCAAGAGTTGTGTGTTTCCAGCTCTTCCTTTTAGTACCCTGGGGCATGGGCACCCAGTCCTACCTGGGATCTAGGTGATTACCAATCTTGCACTTTTGTGTGCTTGCCTCTTTGCTGGGCTGCTGTTATTTTCTTTGCTGGTCACCTTATCTTACAGTGTTCAAGAAATCCCTCTTGTCCTCTTATGCATGAATTGGCTGCAGTTTGACTGTCAGTCTTCCTCCAGATTCTGAGGGAATTTTTGTGAAAGCAGATGCTATTCTGAAAGGGCAGGCAGAGGGGAGTGTTACGCAACCGAGAGGAAAAAGGCAAGGTTACTTTCCCGTGGCTGTGGTTCCTGGATATGTCTGGGGGTTTTTTGTTTTGTTTTGTTTTGGTGTTTTTCCAGATATATACATTTACAGTGTGGAGGTTTGCAGAGCCAGACTTGTTTTTACTGAACCAATACCCAGAGGGGGCACACATGCTCTACCTTCCCTCCCACTGTGTACATAATCACAAAATAGCAGTGTTATTGTGGTTAGGCTCAACAGCAGAAGTACCAAAAAAAAAAAAAAAAAAAAAAAAAAAAAAAAAAAAAAAAAACCAAAAACAACAAGAGAGATGGAAAAAGAGGAAGGAAGGAAAATAAAAGTAGTAGCAATTGTGCACGATGGATATTATAGCTAAGAGAACCGCAGTTAGTAGCAATAATTTTTCTTCTTTTGAGACCCAGTCCATAAATGCTGGGCAATTCCAATACTTCTCTTACGTGCTGGGGATGCACAGCTGGGTCTCAGGGTCTTCTTAAAAGAAAGAGCATTCTATTAAATAAATTAGTGTTCCGTAGTGCCTTGGCAATCACAGAGATGCAGCTGAAAGAGTGGTGCCCCAGGCTGGAAGCTCCCTGCAGACACCTGAGATAGTAAGTGATATCTCGTGCAGTCCAGCCCACTCACGCCAAGGAACTGTATGGCCCATAGGTCATAACACACCAATAAAAATGGCCTTCTTTGTATTTAGTGTCTGTAGATGACTCAGCCACAGAAGTGTGAAGATTAGCAAATAAAGCAGATGTTAATTTCTTAATTTGGATGGAATTCTGACACAATCGTTGGAGGAATTTTGGGATGAGCCCAAAAAGCTGTCCTAATCAGAAGTGAGGCTGTGGAGCTGACAGAAGTCTCTCTGCATCTCTGCTAGGTTGAAGAAATGGCCGTGAACAAATTTATCTACAACAGGAGACAAGAATTTAAATGGCTGTCCCATAAAGGGTGTGAGGACCAAGCTCAGATCCAGTGGAAATATAGAGGTCTTTGACCAGAAGAATTGTCATCATTTTAATGACACAGCCTGTTCTGGACTGGCCCTGGGCCTTTGCTAAAAATGATCTTCTAAAATTTTAAAGGATTTATTTCCACTCCCCTGGCACAGATCAGAGGTCAGACACAGGAGGGCTTCAATCTCTTAGACCCAATTCTTATCCTCTGATTAGAAGAGCTGAGTTTCTTTTTATCCCACTGAATATCTGCAAAGTAAGGCAAGACTTGACAGTGGCAGTTTTCACTGTTTCAGTTTAGTCACTGATTCTGGTGTCAGAAACTATTGCCTGTCTGAAGGGAAAAGCACTAAAACTTGTCCCTCTTTGTGGATCTGTATTTGACCCATCCCGACCTACTGCTATTCACCTGAGGACACACGTGCTGGATAGTTCTCATCAGCAGGAAGTACGTGCCTGTATCATCTTGTTCAAGGTGTTGTCATAAACATTCAGAAACGTTCAGCTGGATTAAGTTCCCTAGCTAAGCAGAGCAAACTTTTGTTCTGGAGTGGACTTACCGGGTAAATAAAAGGGGATTAGTAGGAAAAGTCAGTAGCTCCTCCAAAGGGAAGGTCCAGCTTCTCTTTTAGAGGACATGTGAGGGTGCCCAGAGAGCACCTAGAGCATTCCTCTTCACAGGAAGTCATGATGGAAGACAGAAGACAGCTGGTTGATAGAGTGATGTTGAAGCAGCTGGTTCCAGCAGGCTCTTCAATAACTACTGGAAAACTTGAAGAGCTCCCAAGGCTCTGCAGGGACCTTGATATACCTTGAATCACAAAACTGTCACAGACACTTTCTAGTGTCTAGAAACACAAACATTTCTAGTATGATAGATGGACGGTATTGCAAGGCCATGAAAAGATTCATACTGCAAATCATCCAGGCTGTAAACAAGAAAACAAAGGGAATTTTATGTGTTTTGAGAGAAGTTGTGCTGCAGGTTTATGGCTGTGGTTCAGCTGACGTCTTCAGATGAGAAAAGGGGAAAGTGACCAATACACTAGCATGGCATCTCACTCAATTTTTTTTTCCTGTTTTCTCAAAAGAGCTATAAAATACCAGTGTTGCAGTCCCAGGGATGCTTAACAGCTAAAAACAAAGTCACATAATCAAGGAATCCTCTGACTTAGGAAAGAAAGAAAGAAAGGAGTACTTAGGAGTGACTTTGAAACACCAATGGCAGACATCTAAGTCCTCAAGGTTACCTTTTGATTTTCTATTTGCATTCCCTGGGTGTTTCTGTGAAACACTGAGAATAAATAGTGGGAGGAAACCAAAGAAATATCAGATCTCAGTAGGGCAGCATCTCGTTAAGGGAGATGGCATACCCTATTTGCACACAGCAACATAGCCTGGAGGGAAGAACTCTTGAACTCATAGCTAGGCAGAAAGTTAAGTTTTCAGGTAGTTAAAACAAGGCTGCTTTGGTTTTCTTTTATCCATGATCTCCTTAAGGAGTTCTCTGGGAGAGCACAAACCTCCTTGCTTTGAAAGATAAAACACCTTTGCACTAAGGCTTATTCTCCCAGATCTATCTTATTACTTTTCGTGCTCTTTGCTTAATATGGAATAAGATAGGTCTGTCACTTATCTTTTAGCTATGTCTAGTAAAAAGTGTGATCTCAATGTGAATCAGATACATGTGAAAAACATTAAAACCTCCTTGGGATACAGTAAGAATTGGGATACAGTAAATGTATTCTCAGGGCAGAGAGGTGTGCTTATAGAGCAGCTGCTTCCCTAGAATGTGTGCTAAGAGCTCGAGAGTGAGGATCCCACCATCCCTACAATGGTTGCTGTCAGATAGCATAGGAAGAGAAAGAAATACTGTCAGTGCCCTCTCAGTGAGCTGGAGAAAAGATGGCTGGATATGGAGAACAGCCACATTTGCCACATACAGCCAATAGAGAAAAATGACTTTAAATGCATTGGTCTACCAGGGCCCAGGAGTAGAGAGCTGAAAGGAAAAGAGGCGTGTGGGAGATGAAAAACCAAGATGCACATGAAGGTAGAACACAGTCAAGGATCTAGCAAGCCATTCTTGGCCAGCTTACAAAGAGAAAATGAAGGAAGTTGAGAAGAAGCACAGAACGATATAAAATGCCTAAGGATTTACTAGCAAGGTCATTAAATATATGGGAAAAATATAAATAAAATATAAATATATAGGAAAAAACCCACACAAAACAAGTGGCAGTGTTCCACGTGCTGGAACTCAGCCAAATGATATGAGTTCTGCCCCAGAACCTTGTTCTCACATCAGGTGGAAAGTGGGGTCTGTGTGCATACCCCAGACATCCATCCCTACACCCTCCAGCTGCAGGCTTTGCCAACCAGGGGTTCACAGTGTCAGCCTACATTTGGGTGACACTGGGAGAAGCAGATCATGCAGCAGGGCTGCATTGTGCCTCTGAGGGCAGATGGACAACTCAAAACACTTGGGACTCTCCCCTCTCCAGCCCCGTGGGAGCCATGGGGGACATGAGGGCCAGGATTTGTCTCTTTATTTCCTCCATGTCTGAGTGTATTGCTCGCTACTGGTTGCTTCAAATATTCCTTGTTCCAGGAGGAGACTACCACTTACCAAAGACACTGGCTTGTAGAGCAGGGGGGCTGATACGCTCCAGGTAGGTAGCCAGGCTGTAGGGTCATGCTGGGTATGGCAGCTTCCCAGCCTGCAAGGATACGTGCCCAGGTTCTCAGACATCCTTCACTTTGCAGTCTTACATCTTCACAGTAAAGCTTAGAGATAACCAGCCCAAAGGCCTGGTTATAAGTCTGTATAAGCCATTACGCAGATTTAGGAAAACAGTACTATTTTGGAGTGGTTTAAATGTTACTTCTAAGTAGTCAAACTGAGAGATACAATGATCTTTTTTACATTACACACATACCTGTGCTACTCAGCAGATCTACATCAAGCAGCACCAGATCTACATTCCACCAGCAGATCTACATCAAGCACATCTGACAGTGCTTTAGCCTCCGGACAAAACCTGAGGCTCCTTTAAGCGAGCTCTGGTATGCAGAAGGGGTGGTTTAGACATTGCTGCCCATTTCTGCCCCGTGGAGAAAACACAGCAGTGGGCAAGGCTGTCCTAAACCTTTATTAGCCCAGTGAACATGTGCCATAGCCTTCAGGCTCTACATGTCTGTCCAGAAAACCTCAAAAACACAAATGTGAACTGAATGTAGCAGAAACATGGATGAGTTTACAGAGAAAGCTGGAAGAATGGTGTTAATTATAGCTGAACTGCACTATTTTCCTCAGTGCAGAGTTAACTCGGATGCCCAGAAACAATGGTTTTAAATTGTCTTGGTGTCAGTGGTTGGGAAAGGAGACAAATCATTCTACATTGCTACCTGTGAAGCTTGCTTTGATTTTTTTCCCAGATAACTGGGAGGCAGGCAAATGATACATCTCTTACAAAATTTTGACAGCTGTGGAGTTCCCTATGAGCTGCTTTTAAAACTCCGCTCCTGGACAGCTGAGCCTGCAGAGCCCAAAGGCACCTGACAGCGCTGCAATCCTGTCTGGGCAGTCACTCAGTCTGGTGTGAGTGGTGTCTCACTCTCACAACATGTAGGACATGAAAGAACATTGCCATCTTTTGCCTCCTAAACCAACCTGTTCCTCAATAATCTGGTAAATTATAAAGAAAGAACTTGACTCTGAATCCACTAAAACATACAACAGAGAAAACATTGTAAATCACTTTTAAAAGTTTTTAAAAAAAAAAAAAGGTAAAACAAAAATATTTTTTAAAACCTTATTTTTACCCTCATGCCAAATTTAATCAAGTCCCTCTATTTATATCTGACTTCTCTTTGAGATACCCATTTTCAACCTTACTGTATGCACTTGCAGCCGTGTTGTGTAATGAAGCAAGCTTCCAGCCTTTTGGATCTTCATGCATCCAAACCGTCTGGCTATGATGTATCTGCATAAGCACCATGGAGCTCCATTCCCAGGTCTTATGTGCCCATTTTTTGGCAGATCAGGACAGACCAGTGCTCGGAGAAAGGTTTTTGGGAACCAACTCTGTATCACTTCTTTTCATGCACAGTAAGCACACTGACAGCAGTGTTTGGAGGAAAACAGCACCAGGACTTCCAGACGTAAAATCCCAAACACATGTTGTTTCTGGGAGATGGTTCCTGGGAGAAGCCCAGTCCTGCTGCTGTCTGAAGTACATTTACAAACACCTGAGGAGGAGAAGAAACAACAAAAACACTCACAGCAGACATTTCCTAGGCTAGAAAACAATGGAATTTTTATTGAACAGAGATGGCTCATAAACACACTCAAAGGAGTTCCACCTGCTGTTCAGCAATATTCATTGCCATCTGATAATAACCTATGGGGGCAGCTGTATAAAATAGGAATAAAATACCAAATTGCTATATTCATTAATAACTTTGCCTTCCAAATACAGAACCGTAAGTATTTCAAGTCTGAAAATAGACCACAATTGTTAGCATTTAAACCAAACCTTTATGATAACAAATATACAAAAAAAGGCAGTCAATATATTAAACATTTAAATCAATAGCATACATTTCTCGGAGGTAAACACTGAGCAAACAAAGCCACCAATGATGTTCAGAAATCAGGTAAAAGTTTCAAGGTCAAGCTCCAAACACTGTAGCTTTTCTAAAGCCGTACTGGCACACACTTTTATCTAGCCCCTAAATTGAAAACTATGTAGCGTGAACATTTGAAAACATAACATTGGCTATCCGGCAGGAAATGGTTAAGTTCCTTAAGTCCTCGTTGTATTTATACTGAAGCACCTGCAGGGACGGAGGGCAGTAGGAGTTAAGCACTTTGTTTTTTGCAAGGTTGGGGTTTTAGTTCTGTTACAGATGAGCGCAACACCGTCCTCATACCAAACACAAATTCCAGCACTGACAAAAGGGAAGTATTGGCCTGACAAACTGCATGAAGAATCAGCCTTGCAACTTGCATTTGAACAGAATGGGACTTGCACACCTGCCTATTTACTGAAAGCCTGTGCTGCTCCTGCTGCACAGAAAAGGTATCCTTCAGTAGTTGATCTAATGCCTGAGTTTGAAAGCTTGGGGTACATACATACGCTCAAAAATAAGGTGACAAATTTACTATCAACAACTAATAAAAGTTTGTATTGCAATATTGCTCACAACATAAATGTACAATTTGCACAAAACATGGCTCTTCAACATGAATATTTTGCAAGCTACAATATATATATATATAATATGTATAATTTCTTTCCTTAAAGAATTATATGCCAGAGTGCATGCAAAGAATTTCAAAGCAGTAACACAACAGGAGCAATCACTTGTTTACAGGTTACTGAAACCATTCAATACAGAAATACTGGAATATTAGATAACAGACAGACAGATAGGTAGATGTATGTACACACTGCTTCTTCGGGAACCTTCCACGTGACACCCAAAGTGTGGGCTCGTTAGAAACTCAGACCACAAGGAAAAACAGCTCCAAAGAGGCCCCTGAAGATCCTCCACACTCTTGGACCACAAATCACTTCTGTTGGAGATGACAGCGAAGGAGGCACTTGTCCTTTAGCCAGGAGTAGAAGCAAGCAATCTTTTCCATAGCCAACATCTGTTCCAAATCCTGCTCCTTCATTTCCAAGCAGTGGGTGGTGAGCATCTATCCATCCAATGTTTTGGCTGGTCTTTTGCAGTCTCCTGCAGCCTTTACAGTTGGAAATCCAAGACTGGAGAACGTGGATCTCCTAAACAGCAGTGCATAGCACTGCCGTCATTCTAATCAGATATGTACAAGGAATGACATGTATCCTCTGCTTTAAAATTTACATAGAATATATACAAATAAAGCTATGCTATCAAGGTGCAAGTTTATTATTCTCTGGTGTGTTACAATGAAGATTTTTCAAAAAACCTTTACACAGACCCACCAGGAGAGTTTACACAAAGTTGACATTTTTGTCACAGTTCCTTATGTAGGCTTCGTTCTGCAAACTCCATAATGGAAACTCCCATTGCTTTCCCTTGGAGTTCTGCCTATGCACAGGACTGGATTTGGTAGACTACAGTCATGTCTAATATAATTTCCTCTACTCCAATACATTTTAAACTGAGGTGAAGTGGCACCATGTGTTTTGTTGTGTGTTTTTTTTTGTTGGTTTGTTGTTTTTTTTTCCCCAGGAAGTCATCAATCTCTGTGAAATGAGGCAGGACATGCAATTGGACATCAGGGGGTTACAATTTGTGTGCCCAGTCCAGTTTTCCTTGCTTTTGATGGGACTGTGGTATGTGGAGCTAGCACAGTTTGGCCCTAAGGGTATATCTGTAAGTCCTTGGCACTATTTCACACTAGATGATGACAGGCAATGCTCTCAAAGAAATAAAAAAAAAAGGGCCCAATGCAATTTACTACACAGCAAACATCAGACTGATCCACTAAACAGATGGATATGGAATGCAACTTGTCTAAAATTAGAATGGTTGATGTTTTCTTAGGCAGGTCTGAATTCATAACAATCTTTCCCACCCCACACAGGCCTCATTCTGCAGCATGTAAATAGATGATGCTTCTAATAAAGTCATTGGAAACGCAAAGCCTGTGATCAACGGGCAGAAGGAAAGCCTACCCTCTCCCATTTCTCTTCAGCAAAAACCTCAAGTAACATAAGTACATGTTTATGATCCCTGTTGAAGTAGAGGGGCTGTGTGCAATGACAGCAGGATTTGGCCTTCAGCTTTTCTGGTGAACCAACCGCAACTGTGCAGATGACTGGATGGGAAATTACATCTGCTCGTGCATTAAAACACCATACAGCCTTGCAGTAACTCCCATTAAGATTCCCACTGACTTCATGAGAGAGAGAGAGAGAGAGCAAGAGAGCAGATTTTAACAAGTGCATGTTCTGCTCCACAGGAGTTATGTTTCTCAAAAATCTTTCTCTGATACCATTTTCCTCCATTTTGTAACTTGATTATATCGAGGCATTCAGAGCAGAGGCTTTGCACATGTCCTCTCAAGCTAAGGGGAGTATTTCACACAAGAAATACAGATCTGGTTAGTTTTTCTCTTTTTCAGAGTAATACAATAATAAAAACACAACTTGCCGGTTTCACATGCTGCCGTGCCTTTGTACAGCCTTAACGAAATGACATCTAGCAACGACAAATGAATCATAATCTCATTGGAGATTTTAAAAGGATCAGCATCAGACAGAGTGGGTTTAAGATAACCTAAGGTGCACTTGGAGAAAATGTTGTGAGAGTGCTGCAGCAATTTAAAAAAATTCAAAAGAAATTAAATACAAACCCACTTATTAAACTAATGTTCAGGTTGTGGACACAGTGGACAAAAGCTGCCACCTCAAATTATGGCTGATCTCCTCTATTTTTAATACATTCCCTTCTGACTGTCCTCAATTAGTGTCTTCAGTGGAAGGGCTTGCTCTGAAACATTAGCAGCACATAACAGGCAATTTTCAAAAGCATGTAACAGACTCAAGAGACTGACATCTTTGAATGAGCTACAGATGCCTATCTGTCGTTTTGAGGAAAAATATCTGGTTCCAGAAACATTTGTATTTCTTAGCTATAACCTTTCTCTACACAAAAACATCTGCCATCCTACTGTTTATACTCTAACTCATTTTATTTTCATCCATCATAAATGGATAAGCAAAGGGGAAGGAAGTTTCACCTGTGTTAATTATAGACGACATGCCTGTGAAGCCACAAACCAGTATTTAAGCTACATCTGCGGGATAGAGGACAGTATCTCTCTGTTTGTTGATGGTTACTCTCGGGTTATGTGATCTTTCATTTGCTTCTCAATAAAAAGGGAAATGAAACCTTCCCATAAAACCCCAACAATAGATGGCAGCAAACAAAAACCCAAACCCAAATTCATAACAACCATAACAAATGCAAAACAATCATAACCATTCCTGCATTAAATTACACAAATTAGGAGTCTGCCTAAAACCAGGAAAAAATCAAGATCAACTCAATGGTTCTGTACTGATGTAGAAACCATCTTATTTCTAGCACGTCCTTCCCTCTCGTTTTCACTTCTCTTTCCTAGCTTTAAGTTCAAAGACATCTCAGGGACAGATGGGAGGGAATGTGAAGAGGGAGAAAGGAAGTAAAGAATTGTCCCACACACAGTGCTAGCTCGTCCGTTTTCTCAGAATGCTCACGCTGGGATTTCCCCATCTAGCTGCTGCTTTCCATTCTAAACATAAAGACACAAAACCAGCCCTTCAGAAGTGGATCACTTCTCCATCTAAAGATCAGGACTGTGCTTTCTAATTACAGATATGCATTTGGCTTAGAAAGTGCGAGACAGGCAAAGACTTCAAAGGTGACGGAGTATGAAAGAGAGATGGAAAACAGACCTAATCCACAGACTAGAAAAATCAATGAAAAGGCTTCCAGCAATTTTAATGGGGCAAATTTCATCATGCTTTCATGTTTGGTTTGCGAATGATGTTATAGCAGAATCTTAACTTGTATTTTTCCTGGAACATTCATATATTCTTAACATGTAAATTACTTCTTGAACCCTGTATCAAATATTTATAAATGCTAAACTAGGTACAAAGTGAAACCCATTTGGGAAAGTGGAGCAGAGGGAGGTTTAGCTGCACTAATGGATATTGCATTAATGCTTAGCATCAAGGAAGGCTGACTGCCATTAACAAGAAATCTCATTACAAACATGATTTCACGCCTCATAACATATCCTGTAGATCTATTTACTGTCCATCTCTCTCTCTCTCACATACACACAAAGATAACTACAGACAGAAAATCCAAAGCATTGCATATGCTTAGCCTTTTCTTCTCAAGTTAAAAAAAGTCCCAAAACCACAAAAAACCCCCAACCAACCAACACAACACCAAAAAATCACAAAGAAGCAGAAAATTCACAGCATGGCTCATTAGAACTAAATTATTTTACAATCTCACTTCTGTCATGAACGACTTAAGATGCTTTCCAGACTTTAACCTAATCAAAAGCCTGCTCTGAGGACAACTAATGCACAAATGGCATTACAACAAGCTTTCCAAGGAGCAGGGCTGAAGGTCACTCTAGTAGCCCACCTGTTACCGGTGCAGGGGGTGGGGGACGAAGGGAAGTTGAGGGAATGTGGTGTTTCCTCTGGGTTTTTCTCTGCTGCTCTTCAAAAAATGCAGGATCCAGGTCCCTTTTCTCTGTGATAGTTGGCAGAGTGGGGTAAAAAAGAGCACTGACCGCATCTTAGAGCTCTAAACAGCAGAGATGCATTATTCAACTTTCCACATAATGCCAGCGAGATCAGTAGAAGGAGTGTTCTATGTTGCAGAGAGTGGGATTTACTTATTTATTGTATGCATAATGCTCAGGCACCTCTGTTCCCCACTGGTACAGCACATATGGCTGTACAACAGCTGCGACGCTCAAGAGAAATGTGGACAGGAAGCAACACACCGGTCTGAATGCACTGATGGGACTTAAATAGGTCAAGTTTTTTCTAGTACTAATTGGAATTTAGCCAGGAACATGAGGTCAAAAAGCTCTGAAATACTTTGCTATAGTCCTTGTATTCTTCAATGGATAAACTCACAAACCAAGTGAGACTGCACGTTTTACCATGTCCCCAAATGGTGTAATTAGTCATTGCCTCAAAAATTGCAAGGCAAAAATGAGTATCCAAGGTATTGAACTGACTGTCCCAAATCTGTCTATCAGTCTAGACAGGCTTGAGCTAGGTTAAGCAGAGTATTTGACCAAGTGAATGCTTGGATGCTGGGGAAGCAGCTTTCACTCTGATAAGGCTCCAGAGGCTTTCTGTACTCCTTTCTGCTTTCTGCCCCAGCACTGGGGCACAAGGGGTTTTCAGCCATACTGAGGGGCAAATCTCAGCTTGCAGATGTGCTGTGAGCTCTTTAAAAGCTATGCAGAACAGAGAGAACCAGTTTGGAAAGGCTCATTTGAAAGCCTCTCACACAGTAAACTATGGGATAGTCAATTTATCCACTGCTGGGAAGCGGAAAGGCTAAGGCTGGACTCTCTTCAATCTGTAGCTCGAACAAGTCCAGATGTTTTGAACCATGGTAATCTGTCCCTGACAGAATATATGAGGTGTTGAGGCTTTGACCTTAATTAATTAAAATGACCTCCTAGCACACTGGATTTTTCTAAAGTGGCAGTCTTTTTTTTAAATGATTTCTTGTTAGGTATTTTAGAGAGGGTTTTTTTCCCTGTCTTTGTCTGCTTTAGAAAAGCAGTAAGAAACAAGATTGCCTCTCACTGCACTGGGCTAAGCCAAGTAATGGAGGTCTTAATGAAAACGCAGCAGCAGAGATGATGGGAAGTGAAAAGACTAAAGTTAACCACATGGAAAGGGGTTCAGGCAAATTCACTCTTGCAGCTGCAGCAGTGGACATATTTATGAGGACAAGTAAAAGCTACCAGTTGCTAGAGCTCCCTGGTCATATCTGAGTATGGGACCAAGCAAACCCTCTGTGTGAGCACTGAAGAGACTGGAGTGAAATGGGCTGGTTGGGAATGCCAAGCAAGTGGTGAGAGATGGGGCTGCTTCCTCTCTGCCTCCCTCCCCTCCCCTTTGATTTCATGGAAACTGAGTTGGAGAACAAATGAATTAGGAAACAGTGTACACTATACCTCTGGAATCTAATGCAAAGATTTATAAGATTTATAGCAAAGAGCTATAAATTCAAATTCTTGTACCGAATCCTCTTCCCTTACTAAGACTTCTTCAGTAGTGTGCCATCCAACATGGATGCCTAAGCTAAGCATGCCCATTCACATTGTCATCACTTCTATGGGATGAAAGAACAAAGCTATAAGCCCAAATTAGGGATGAAAAATGCCTCTCCAAAGGAAAAGAAACAAAAGATTGACATTCTGGTACATCCAGATGAAGTGGATGGATTTAGCCAACTAAACAACATAGTATGCAAACCACAAGATTTTTGTAGAATTAAACCTGTCCAGCCAGTGCAACCTCTCTTGTGAGTTGTTGCTATGTCTCCTGGGTGGTTTAGTGACAAGCAGCCCAAGCAAAGCACAAAAAGCCTCATCTAATGAGACTACTGACTTTGAGGAGGTGAGATACCGCATTTTAACCTCTCTGCATGGATCCAAGATAAATACACACTAGGCCATCCATGACTGTTCCACGCAAGAAGCCTTGTACAGAGCTGAAAGAATGACAGGTTATGGCAACAAAAAGAAACTGAATACCCTCATCCCACTCACACTGAGCTTGCTCCCCCAGCTCTTAGGCTCACTGAAGGCAGCTGGCAAATTCCCATTAGTCTCTGAGGCTTTTCTGATTTTCCTTCTGCTTTGGGCACCACATGCAGAATGTTTTCAGCAGTGGTCTCGTTGAAGTCATGGATCATTGAGCCACAGCTGAACACTTGTCTTTGCTGTTTTTTGCCCTTGGAGGCCAGTTACAAATGGTAGGTCAGGTGCAATTCTATTAAATGTGAAAATGTGGTCAGGGCAGGCAGCCTGCGTTTTCACCCACTGAAGATAATGGGCTTTACCACAAAATAAATAAGTTAAAAAATGACATAACATTAATTTTGCTATAATTGCTATAAATGCATAGAAGATGTGAATGGAAGTGCTCTAAGTTAGAGATATAAATATTGTGTTTATAGGTAGACATATAAAATTAGTAATATTCTCATCTGTGGGGTTTCAGATATTATTTCAGGGCTTTTTCAA
>NW_020955384.1:782772-818835 GCF_003031625.1 Empidonax traillii | reverse complement strand
CTGAGTGTCAAAAGCAGTGTGTGGGGGAGAGGAGAGCAAGCAGCTCTCGTTAGCATAAATAGGAGCCTGGCTACTAAGCCTTCACACCTTTTTTAAGAAGTTTCCTCTGTCTTTAATAGACATTTGCACAAATCTACTCTGGAGCTGAAACCAAACAGGCAAAAGTTTTAGCTGGGGAAAAAATAATCTTAGCCATTAGAACCCTGGCCCTTTTCCAGAACAGAGAGCATCTGGCCACCAGCTGTGTTTAGAGGACAGCAGGCATAAGGAATAGGTCAGGGGAATATCTGAGAAACAAGTAGACAGTGCTGAAATTTGTAATGAAAAGAATACCAGCCTTCATCTGTGATGTCCAAAACCTTTGCACTCCTACATTCCTCATCCTTTTCTCTTCCCAGCTCTTGAGCCCATTATTGGAAAATCGCCCGTTCAGGAGAGCAGAGATACCCTTTCTGGGCTTGAGAAGGGATCCAGCAGGGCTTTAAGTAAAAAAACTGGGAAGCGTGGAAACTGGCAGCACGTGAGGCAAAGTGGAAACGTGAGGAAATTCTGGAAACTAAGGGAAGACCGTGCAGAGGCAGAAGGAAAGATCTGCCATGAGGCAGGGACAGGATGTCTGCAAGTCTTCAAATATTACAGCAAGGATTACTATAAAAAAGACAAATGGAAAGGCACCTTCACTCATTACAAGATGGAAAGTTATGATTAAAGGAGAAAATCACAAGTTTTTTCTAAGGATGTTGCATTTTTTTCCATTTCACCGTGACTGGAGGCAATATTTTGCCTCAAAATGTGTAAATTATTGCAACTCATACAAAGACGAAAGGAACAGAAGGCTTTTTTTATTTTCTAAGATGATAACACCATGTCTCAAAAAAATGCTAATAAAATGCTCTGTTGAAAAGAGCCTTATCTGACAGGGATGGTATTCATGGGCACCCACTGAAACTCACACTGTTTTTTAGATTAAATTGACAACAGAGCCCTTCCCCCCAGCCCCAGATTAATAGAATGAAGAATCCATGCATGAAGCCACGTATAATAAAGCTTGGAGATTATGAAATAGGCTAGAAGAGAGGATCAGAATTGCAACCGATCTTGATGAAGTGGGGAAATTGCCCCGATTAGAGCAGAACAAATCTAATAAAGAGAAGTTGAAAGTGCTATACTTCGAAAGGTGTAGTAAACAAATGCACAAATAAAGATGGAACTCCTGGGAAGGCAGCAGTGAATCCCTCAGGAATTATTAGACAGACTGGATCAAAGTCAGCCATGGGATGTTCTTGTAGAAAATATCTGGGGATATATTTTCTGATTTGCTTTGCATAAACCACAGAAAACAGTTACTCTGCTTTGCCTATTACTGTATAAAGCTCCCGCTGCAGTACTGAATTTTGGGGACCGACAGCAAAAATCAGAGACCTAGAAAACACTAGCAAAGGAACTAGCAAAGACTATACTAGTGAGGCAAATAGGAGAATTCCTTTCATACACAGAATAACCTTAAAGAAGATCTTGTAAGATCATCTGGTTTTCCTGTCAATCAGGGCTTGAAAGAAAAGTGACTCTACTGAAAGTTAAGAAATTCTGAATAGTCTCTTAGGAAAACCTTCTGATTACGAGGGTGGTGAAGATCATGGATCCCTGTGCCTGGATGTTTAAGAGCCTGCAAGCTGCACATTGCCTGACATGGCTCAGCTAGACCTCACCCAGCCTCACATCAGCACAGGCACACTAAAATCAGTTTCCAAGCTCTGGCTTGTGGATCCACAACAGTTTGCTGGCTGCTTCCAGGAGAAATGAATGCTGGGGTTACACAGGCTGGCTCTTCTGCTGGCAAAAGTGATGGGGCTCACCGGTCAAAAAAAGAATTGAAAGTTATGACTCTTTTTTTAAGGTTTCTTTCAGCTATAAATCTATGATGTTGGGATTTACCAGCGTTTTTGAAGGGAAAAAGTTCGTCCTGTGTAAATCCATAGGCACAATCCCTACCTGTAACAGTTTTGTATGACAACTTCTTGGGGTTTGTCCTCCCCTACCATTTGCCAGACACCAGCAAAGCAGACCTCGTGGCAGCAGTGGGTGCCACGCTTCCCGTCGTGCTCCGCCATCCTGATCCCCAAGCCCAGGAAGGAGCACATGGGGACACTCGAGTGCATGGGCTGGCACAGCTCTGCTGCAGATGGACACCGAGTGCGTTTGGAGGCAGCTGCGCTCTGTCACATCTGCCTCTGAGTGCCCAGACACAGCGACCACTCCACGTACAGCCACCAAAGGCCCTACTAAGCCCTTTATCCATGAAAGAAAACTGGTGAATGTTACCACAGACACCCTCAGCTCACAAGAAGAAGGACTAGCATGGAGTTATCAGCGTTTCCTTCCTATTTAATATCACAATTATTGTTTGAAAAACGTTGCTATTTTAAACCATGAAGCTGCGGGGTCAGGCCTGCTGCTACCTAGTTATCACTGGCATGGAAGGATGGGCTTCCATGGATGAGGAGGCACACCAAACAACAACAAGCACCCCTTTGTGTTGCTGTTGCATCAAACTACAGTCTCGCTTCTCTACAATTGCAACGTTCACACAGAACTTGCCATTACTTAAATGTTCCGGACAACATCTTGTGTCAACATTTATGCAGAAAAAAAAAGTGCAATTGACTGGCATGTTGTGTCTCTGCAACATTTAATGGCAGTTTATATATACTGTAATTTGTTGCAGAAACAGTAGAGGTTTTACAAGACCAAGCAAAAAGGAGGATTTACACCTTAGTCATAAAACAGCTTCCTACTGTGTTGATAACTAAAGCCAAAACTGTGCTTTCTGAGCATGTCAAAAACTATCAACATGGAAGGGCACCTGATGTAGATGTTTCAACAAAAGAAAAAGAGGTTAACATTCATGGTCAAAATAAAAGTTCTAAATTTTCTGAATGGCAGTCTATAAAGTAAGTATATTAATGTCACTTTGCCATGGAGAAGGCAACACCTTTGCCTACTTCTGCTATGGCTTGCAGAGACAGAGCATCAAGAACATTGTGGCACGTAGCAGATTTGTCTTGCTAACAATATGCTGCAAAATAAACAAAGCTTTGACATTTTAAATCACACCCCAATCCCACCCCACCCAAGCCCTGCATTTGTAGACAATCTATACATTCTCAGGATACAGTGAGGAATCATTCTATAGTACATATTTAATTATAATTTAAAAAAGTCTAACTCAGACAACAATCTCTGGCCAGTACCAAAATATCCACACATTACTCAAGTAAAGATCTGTTATTGTCCCTTCACTGCAACAAACAGAAATCAGCATCTCGAGAAGGAGCTCCAGGGGTATCATATCACAGCCAATCGCACCAAATAAAAAACATAGGCTAATTTCACAAATGAAGTTTGACAAGAAGTAACATTGCATTTGTCTTGGCGAAACAAAGCACGAACGTAACATTTCACAGGTACAGTTACCATGCAAATGCATGTTTGTTGAGTCTGTTATTGTTTTTAACCCCAAATCACGAGTAGCATGCAGTTCTTCTGCCCCCCCAACTACTGTATTAGAGAAAATCTGGGTAATGTACCTCTTTGGTGTAACCATAGCCTGTTAGGCAAGATTATACCACCCTAGGAAAGAATACAAGCAAAACTTGATCATAGGTATGTTTACACAATGTACATTTTACCATTTAAAAAACCAAAACATATTACATAGATTCTCAAACACAGATCTGTTGAAAACGAAATTTTAAGCTTAAGAAATAGTTTTTAAACTACAAGGCCACCCCATTTTTTATGAACAATTTAAAAAGTTCCCACCCCTAAAAATCTGCCAGTATATTTCCTCGACTGCAACAGTCTTACCCACTCTCTAATACAGCTGATCTTTGCTTGACAGCAAGAACAGTTCTTACATTTCTCAAATGCATGAGACAATGGACTCCAGGATAGATACAGTTCTCGAATGTGTAACACTGGAACAAATCTGACTTAAACGATTAACTGGTCAATTCAGGTGTTCCCCAGCACTACCCTTCAAGGCAGGGGCTTCTGCTGTTCACTGGTATGAGTTCTGGCTTTTGTTGGCATCAAGATCCACAAAGAGGCTTATGTTCAGAATTTGAGTACAACAGCAATTCACCAGATACTTTTGTACCCAGCTTGCTCAAAACCACAGAGGAACTTGGTTTTCTGTATTCTCTCATCCAAACGGGGACACAGCCCCAGCACAGCACCTTTGGCCAAAACAGAACTATTCGGATGTGAAGTAGAATTTCTTAGATTTTCTTTTTTGTAGTCATTTGAGCAACTGCAGCAGGTTTAAGCAACTGCAACAGCAGACTTAACTTGCAAGGTCTTTTATTAGAGGGTTACCATCTTCCTCAGCTTTATACAACGGAGCCCTTTGAAGAAGACAAATGAATTGACTGAATCCTTGTTGCCAACGTCCTCTGTAAGTCCTCTAGTACATTTTGACCAGATGTTTCTCCATTCTTGTCATACAACAGCTGTTTGAAAGCTTCATTTTCAATGAGGACCATCATATTTTTTAGAAAGTAGCCTTCACAATAGGAAGATAGTTCTGTGACGCCGAGAAACTACAAGAAGTAAAATTAGAGAAAGATAACCAATCTGATAAAACCCAATTCAGCGCATAAGAACTGCACACAAACAAATACACAAACTAGATAGGCACAGTAACACTTACAGATATGAATGCATGGAGGGGAAGGAGTTAATCAAACAGTATTTTATGCTGGTGATTCCCATAATAATTCCATGTTAAAAGACTGTGGTTGTTGGAAAAGCAAAATTCCAGGGGCTGAAGCTTTGCTCCCTTGGAAATTGATGGGAGTTTTACTGCAGAGTTTACCGGACCCATGATTTCACACTACAAGTTACACCCTAAAACTACAGGTTTGGGAAAACATTACATAGCAAGTTTCAAGAACGCCATCCTTAGCAAGGACAGGATATATGACTGCAGTAAGCTGCCATACAAAACTTCATGCTTTGAGGAACTTTAGAGGAGAAATGGAAACAATCGGCCATTGAAAAAAATCTCCCTAGGGTAGTGGTGGATTTCCCAGCATTGGGCACTTTTAAGATTCAGCCGGACAGGATGCTGGGCCATCTTGTCTAGACTGTACTTTTGCCAAGAAAGTTTGGACCAGATAATCCTTGAAGTCCCTTCCAATCTTATATTCTACAATTCTATAACTGCAGTTTTAAGAATGGAAAGTCCATAGGGATATTAATGATATTAATACTCTCCATTCAGCTTTTATTTGTAAATATGACCAAATCCACATTGTCTCACCTTCCTACCAGTACCTCAGCTCTGGATTAAATCCAGGGCTTCAAACTCTTATTCCTGCACCTGCTACAACAAAGTGCATCACCTTGCTAAACATTGTTCTACAACCTCAGCCCCTGCCACAGATAGCTTTCCAAGTCTGTGCACACATCATGTTATTCCAGCAAATCATGTCTTTCTCTCAATCATGACAAAGGCTGTGCTCCATGTGTCTCTGGGCCAACCTGCTTGCACGCTCCCATGTGGAAAGGCAGGTCTCAGCATTGCCCGAGTGCCTGCAGGTGCAGATGAGCTTGCATAGTAGCAAGGACAAGAAAGGTGTCCCTGACCACAGCAGAGTGGTTGCAACTAGATGATTTTTAAGTGTCCCTTCCAATCCAAACCATTCTATGATGATTCTATGAAGGACAAGAAATGGTACCTGCAACAGCATCAGGTCCCTCAAAACCTGCTCCTGGCTGATGAGGTGGTTCCTGGCTTCAGTGCCTGCTCACCTCATTCCCATTCTCACTAGGGTCTAACACAAGCTCTTCCACACCTCAGAGAGCAACACAGAAAGACAGATGGCTGGCTGGCAAGCTGTGCTGGAGCTGCGGGTGAGCTCCCCTGGCTCATCAGGACCATCTGGCCTCTTCCACCACACAACATCATCTCACATTCGTATGACAAACAAATGAGGCTACCCTGTGACGGGAGCACTGAAAAGAGTGATCTGCGCTCAGATTAATCACCTGCACATCACACAGAGGGGGAGCAAAAAGATGAAGCATCTTCTATGCTCTGCAGGCAGCGTAACAGAGAGCTATCAGAACTAGCTTTAAACGTGCGAGTTCAGACCCCAGAAATCTTCTGGATATAGCAGTATGAAGCTCAGCCCTGGTAATTCACTGGAAGCAGGGTAAATTAGCCCATGCAGTGCTTTAGGGTGATGGGGCTTAATTCCAGAAGTCGAAGTTTCATTCACAGCTAGCTTGACTATCTCTGCAATGCCTCACCCACATCAGCGCAAACACAACTCTGGCTGTAAAAACCTCTCAAGTACACCATTTCCACTGCCTCCACTGGAAGATGCAGGTACAGAAAAAAACTGCAGGCTGGGGCTCTTATAGGCAAACCAGGAGCTGAATTTAGTGACTGGATTTGTTCAGTCCCAGCATCAGCAGTGTACCAGTCCCTCAAAGAGGTCTAAAGCTCCACGTAAGAATTTTCTTCAATCAGATGTAAATACAGCCACATTTCACAATTCAAAGAAAACATGTAATTTTAAACCAAAATTATTAATTTTACTAACAGTAATACAAATTGAGAAATTCCCACATGAGCTAGAAGTTAAATCAAATATTTTTCAAAAGATGCCTGCACTGTAATTTTTTTCCCATTACAATAAATGGACCTGCAGATATACTTCATTTCTTATTTTTATAGGTGGAACTTTGTGCTGTTTTAAACACTGATTGCATGTTATCTCTATATCAAGACCTAACATTACTATTCTCTGTAGGAAATACCTGATGGGAATGGAGGTCAGATCTGCAGGGGTTTGGAGTGGGATTATTCTGTTCAATCAAACCTCCATGCATCAGTTTAGCTTTTGTATAGACCACGTAAGTTACCAAAAAAAAAAAAAATTTTCATTGCACTTATTTGTGTCTCATTTCCATCATCCAAGGGAAAGTCTAACTACTACACCTCAGGAGGAGAAAAACTGAAACTAATCAATGTGGCAACAACTTCTATCAATGCGTGAAAATAGGTTTTCTAGGTCAAAAAATGCCATGCTTTTCTGTCTAATGACTTAGGCCACCTCACAATCTAAGTATATAATTGATTCCAATAAGAAGCTCCCCAAGACATAAAATTCTCATTACCATCCTTGCAGGGCTCTGAACCACTGAACTTCCAAAACATGGCATTTTCATATATTGACAAGCTGTCACCAGCATTGAGTGTATCACCCCAGTGGGCTCCAGGCAGGAGGAAACAGGTAATTTTAATGGGAAAACGCAGCTTGAAAGGTGAAAGCAGAGGTGTCTTCTTCACTTAGGTGATTCCTATTGAATCAGCTCAGCAGTCTGGGTTGCCATGAATAAGGGATAGGCCTTCCACACAGTGATACACTCAAATTGAGTTTGAACCGCTCAGGGAAGGGGGTGAGAAGGTGCCACCTTGTAGTTACACTACATGATTTAGGACTGTCACTATGCTATGTACCTATTAGCCAGTCAATCCCAGTAAATGAATGACAAATCTTAAACACATAACAGATGTACTAAGCATATGATATATATATGTCAGTACTTGTCATAAAAATGACCTACGACTATGACGACAGACACATAACATGCAAGTGTTATTTTGCAGTTATTTTTACCTTGGCATGATTATAAATATCCACGCAGTTTTCTGTATTAATGCTTTTTGCACAAATGATCTCACAGTGTCGTTGTAAAGCTTCAAGCTGGAAAAATTTAGCAGCAGAGAGAAGCTAAAAAAACACAAAAGGCACGGAAAAAATAGTCAAAAACTGCTGAGCGATACAGAATCAGAGCTTGATTCTTTAGTATGTCATTATATTTTTTTTCTCTGCCCCTACTTCAGTTAGCATGAAAGTCCTGACAAAAAGTCAGAATGAGAAGATTGCTTGGTTGCTGCAACCCTCTGCAGTTCCCCTCCAGATCACACTTTGGGAAGCTGTACACGGACAGACCACCACAGGCTGCTCAGATACACATTCTGACTTTGGAGCGGGGTCAGGAGTGGGGGGTGTATGAGAGAGAAAAAGGAAACAGCAGCTTCAAGAATATTTTCTCTCTTTGCAAACATGACTCTGCAAGGAGGGACCTGCAATCACATTCCCAAAAAACAAGGTTAGGCTTCAGCCATTCCCAAAGATCTGGCTGAAACGGAGCACCTGGGCTGGATGCGGGGATGTCAGCAGAAGAGTCAGGACCAAGAGTAACAGAGGAATTCAAACCAGATGATGATGACCACTCTGGGCAGTCTTAACAATCTAGAGAGGCAATAAACCTCAAATCTGTCACCTCAGCAGGCTCAAAGAAATGGAATCAGATCTCCATATGTTCCTTGTTCTAGCTTG
This sequence comes from Empidonax traillii, assembly GCF_003031625.1. Taxonomy (NCBI): domain Eukaryota; kingdom Metazoa; phylum Chordata; class Aves; order Passeriformes; family Tyrannidae; genus Empidonax; species Empidonax traillii. The sequence continues at coordinate 810,418 of NW_020955384.1, read as the reverse complement.
TGAGCAGCTGTAAGGTGATGTCTAGGCCACAGAAGCTGAAACACTGTCTGGCACTACTGTCTGGAGTGAGTGCACAGAGGGATACTATGCAAAGGTGGGAACCAGCTCGGTGCAAGGCACTGCCTGGTTAACATTCATGTCAGTGTCATGTGCCTGTATCGCTGCTCTACCGTGGCTCTCCTGACACCAGCTCTTCAAGACCTCTCTCTTTGGCCCTGCATCCCCCCTGGGTTGTTGTTCTGCCTGGACTAGCACTGCTTTGGGATCTCTGTACACCAACGGGGTGAAAATGGCTTAAATTTTGAGTTCTCCAACGGGTTTCAGTAGTGCCAAGATTTCCTCTATTGCCCCCATTCTGTCCTTTTACAGAGGGGAAAAGGCATTTCATTTTATGTCTTTCCATGGTGGGTCATTGGCTCTGGCTCTCTGCTCTGCCTTAGGAAGCAGGCTGGGGTTCTCCATTGCTTGACACCCAGCCAGACCTTAGGCCGAGCTGTTTAGGTGTTTAAATAGCACTTACTCATGTATTCAGGCTGTTATACAGTCCTTATTATGTAGGACTGCATAACAAAAAGCTATCCTGTGAATCCCAAAGGGGCTCTCATGCTTCCAATCAGAAGCACAGGGGAACAAATAAAACCCTGAAACTTCCATGACATTATTCTGACTTCTCCCATGCAGTCTGCTCAAGCTCTACTTTAAAACCATAAATAAATCCAAGTGCTGGAAATCTGCAGTGCTGATGTGATAGCAGCCAGCTGGCCCCAATTATGAATTGCAGCAAAGATTTCTGTGGAGTATTTCTGGTGCTCCTTGTTATCATATTTGTAATAAGGCAAGTTGCTAAATGCAGTTCTGAAAGATAAAGCCAAATCCTATTCCAGCTGCCTCTGTGGCTCAAGCAGTCATGTGCTGGTTTGTAATTACTTTAAACTGTGAGGAACCGTGGCCAGATCCGTTATCAACAGATCAATCAATCAGTCATACATTCTCAAGTCACAGAAATTTTGAGATGTCACAAAAGTAGAGCAAGCTGCCAGCTGAACCGCAGCACAAGCTTTTTAACAGCCTAGGTGATAACACACATGCCTCTATAAAGCCGCTGCATTGCCTAGTGTAAGACTCCTTATTTCAGAAAAGGTTAGAAATTTGGGAGTTCTTTCAAAACTATAAGAGAAACAGGGAATTAGTGAACTTTTCCTATATGGCTCAGAAAGTCAGTGTGGGTATGCTTAGTTAAAAATCCACTGCCTGCACTGGAGAGGGATAATTTCAGTCATGACCAGTTCCATCCTCTGGCTGCCAGACAGTTGTGTCATAAGGACTAGTGTCATAGAAATAGGACATGAGGAAATGGAATGAGGTCGTGTCAGGGGAAGTGCAGATTAGACATTAGGAAAAGGTTCTCCACTGAAAAGGTCAAGCACTGAACAGCCTTTTCGGGGTCATGGCACCAAGCCTGCCACAGTTCAAGGCACATCTGGATGACACTCTGAGTGACATGGTTTAGTTTTACATAGTCCTACAAGTAGCAGGGAGTTGGACTTGGTGAACCTTATAGGTTCCTTCCAACTTGAGATAGACTATGACTCTGATTGTGGTGGCAGAGAGAACACAGATTACGGTTTTATTCAGAAAACTGTCACACAATTGAAATTCAATTGAACCGTGACTCTGGTGGGATTTCTCTCACAGTTAAAGCCAGGTACATGCCCAAGTGTTCTCCCATGTGAGGAACCAAACTGGATGTTTTTCATGCTGCTGAGACAGATCTGAACATGAAAGCTTGAGATAATTAACCAAAAGTAAAGACTGCGGCAGAGGGAATCTGACTGGCCCAGCTGGAGCAGAGCACCTCTTCTATCAGGCTGGGAGAAAAAGAGGTTGGAACACTATGCTGCTGGGAATTGCTTCCAGATTTTGGTAACACCAGGTTGCCACTAATAGATATTTTTCTTTCAGATACTTTTTTGCTTGATGATCGTAATTATCCTACTCTTTTTTTTTCCTGACAGTCAACTTCATATGGCAAAAGTTATCACAATGGCTGACCGGCCAAGAAAGAGACTGAGTGTCTCCCACAGGACTGCAGACAGCCTGGGCACTCCAGGTGAGGCACTTCTGGCTCTTACAGGAGTGCCCATGTCTTGCCCAATGGCCATGTGGCCTTGGGTGAACGGTACACAGATCACTTAGCATTGCTCACACTGCAATTAATTAATAATAAATATTTCTTACCTCCATAATTTCATTATTTTTAATCAGGAGTGACTCTGCACCTCCATAATAAAGATACTGCATAACCAGCTGCAATAAAACAAAGGGAGTGTTTATAAAAAGCAATGCAAGACATCAGGGAACAGGGGATGATGTAAAGGCTGCAGGCAATACCCGAGGCCCTCCCAACACCACCAAGGAATTATAGATAAAACTGGCTCAAACCTCCTCATTTCAAGATACACTTGGCTACTCTCTTTGCAAAGTTCAATGTTTCCTTTTCACAGGTAGTGTAATGTCTCAGCCCTGATCCTCAAATTGTCTGGACTTTTTGGTGAGCTCCAAACAGTTTTCAGGAAACTGATTAATTCATTCTGAAGTACCAGTGTGTTTCCCAGTAGGTTAAGTACATCACTGATTGAGGCAAATATAGCATATACAATAGTTACTCCTTTATTCCTTCCCAGGCAATGGTACCCCCACCTTCACCCAGCTGTGCGTGGGCATGCATGGATGATGAAAAAGAGGGGGGGAGGCTTTGCACTGTAATACAAGCCAGCTAAGATCCCTCTGCAGGATGCTTCCAGCAAGCCTCGAGTTATTGTGGGCAGCTGGGAATTATTTTCTGTGGTAACAGTTGATTCATGGAACTGTCTGAGCTCTGACTCAACTAAAGGGAAGCATACACATGTATACACTACAAGTACGTAAAGCAAGCGTTTTCTCTGTATTTTCAGGGTAAAAAAAATTGATTGGGGAGTATTGCAAAGGAAGGGAATGAACTGTGTCTCTTCCAAGCCTGTCCATTAAGTACAGAAAGAGCCAACTACAGAAAAAAGCATCAGGTGCTTTACCTTGACATGCAGTGCTTTGTCTGCATAGCCCATGTAAGTGAAATGCATGTTATTGTATCCACTCAGGCACGGCATTTGCAATCAACAGCACTCTGCAGCTCAGTGTACGAAGGGAGACAAAGCCTGTGCTCGTGAAACCCCTACTCTGAGCGATGTGTTTATCAAATACATGTGTACTAATTTGCACAGGGCATGTATGATGTTCCTCTTACAAGTTCCATTCAAATTCAATGTGAGAACTGACTTTACCTGAAAGATGGGGTACTTCACATAGTTGATCTCAATACAAGTACTATCAGATGAGGGCTTGCTAGACAGCAATGCTTTAAACCTAAATAAAAAGGAGCAAAATTGAATAGCCAGCCCAATTTTCTCTGTGAAAAAGCATGGCAAAAACAGTACAAAGTGCATAGGAAGGATGGCACCAACTCTTGCAAAAACAGTACACTGAAATGAATGGATTTGTCACCAAAAAGCATCAAGATTTAAACACTGACATGAAGTTCAAAGCAAAAGGAAAAGGCCTTTCTCTAGGAGATTTCAATTTGAAATTTCTGAAAAATATATCTAATGTAGCAATAGAATAAAATGTACATTGGAAATTCAGATTCTGTAAGGATGCATATCACAAAACCTGCACAGTTTCCTTTTTTTGAAGGTTAAATTCTGGCCTATGTCTATTATGCTGCTTTAAAAAGTATTTTGGTACAAACTATTAAAACAACTACACAATGACTTTTAACGCTTCTGTGCAGGCTCAATACAATTGCGTAAGGAGAGGCAGCATAGAAAACTAGATAGGTTGCTGTTCCCTGATTATCAAAACCGGAAATTCAGACACAAGTTTCAGGGAAAAAAAAGTACTTTAAGTTAATGATTGTAGATTTATGTTAGATGTACACATGTGTAACAATCTACTTCTCAAAACCAGATATTCTCATTGATCAACTGGTGAAAATGGGAAATGTGCTGCCAGAAACATCTGCCCTTCTACTTCCTCTCTTTGATAATTCATTTGACCTTCTAGCAGTAGTTCAAAGCTCAGCTTATCTATTAAGACCAGCATTTGCTGGATGGTAACCTTTTCCATATAATGACTGCATTTTGTTAATTAAAATATGGACAACAATTTACTCGCTTTCACTAGTGTCAAACTTTATTATGAACACAATCTACTAGGCTTAAAACTGGAGTTTGGAACACACTTGTACATCTACCAGGAAGCTCTAAACCAAAACATCAATTTCTTAATTGAAGGCAGGGTGAGAAACTGCAGTTGCTTTATGCAAATCTCTTTACTCTGTGCTATGGGTTGGCAGCACGACTAGCATCAATTCCCACATTGCTCCAATTATCCAAACTCAGTGGTTTGTCCTTGCTACATCTTGGGATAAGCTTTTACAGAGGGTCAGCTAAATTTCTTTAATTATAGAGCTGCATACAAATAAAGTTTATGAGCCACTTTAAGGTTGGGTTTAACTGGGTAACCTGTATTCAGCCTTCTGAGCACAGGGAACAGACTATAAGTACTGCTTTTGAACACTGTGAAATGCTGTCAATGAGTTGCATGATAGCAGCTTGTTTTTCCTGAAGACTGCCTAAACTGAAGCAAGGCAGGATTTAGTCACTCACAGGATAAATTATTATTAAGAATCAAAATATTAAGACTCCTGTACGATCGAGAGCTGGATGCAGCAACGAGCTCCATGCAAATGTGCCTCAGTGGAATGAAGTCAGATGCATGGCCAGAAGCATGGATCACTTACTGCGTGGAAACCTAGTAATAGGAGCACTTGGTAAATATCTGGCAGATCAACCAGAAAAAAGCTGTGGAGAAACGTTGCTTAGGAAAAACTTGAAGACTGGGCCACTAGCCTTCAAAGAATTGTAACAGCAGCAAAACAAATAAAAAACCCCTAAAAAACCACAAAATCCAATTCCATTTTTGTTTAAAAAAAGAAAAATGTATCTCTATTTTACCTTGGTGACGCAGTAAATAGCAACACTCGATGTGCATAAAACGGTCTTCCTTCCACCAGAAATGTAACATCTGACATCTCTTTATTGTTAAGAAAATGGGGATCTAGAATCACAAAAAGGAAACAAAAAAGCCAGTAACTGAATATTTTCCTGTTTTGACAGAAGAAGACAATGGAATAGAAGGATATTGTTTTTAATGAGTAAAGCCCATGAAGTTATTTCGGACAGCCTGAGACAGAAGCCCCTCAGACAACCACATGGAGTTCAGACAAAGGGAATACAAAGCTTTGAAGTCCGTGGCGACCTTTGCTGAGATGACAGCCAGCCCTCCGCGCTGTGTGAAGCTGGCACAGCCTCCCAGCTCTGCTACCCAATGCAAACTGCAGCTGAATAGATGCTGGAGGGCCCTGTGCTCGTTTATATCCTATTACGCCCCTCTCCCTTCGCAAGAAAGTCTGCGTGCCAAGAGGAAGAGGGTCCTGGAAAATTGCTTGGGTCTTCTCTCAGTCCCATTAATACACCCTGGGCTCTGTTGGCCTGGCTGGGAGGGCTGTGCTGCTGCAGCATCACCTGCAGCCAGAACACAGCACTCTGCGATCCGGACAGACGCTTGGCTCCAGGCCCAAGGCTAATTAGCAACACAGACAAATCCTGGCAGATTTACAGTCCTACTTCAACACACCTAATGACCCTCCTGATTTCAGCAGGAGTTTCAGGTCAGGCTAAGTTTGGGGCCCTTCCTTTTTCTAGTTCTGCCTTTCAAATTCAGGTTTTTTTTCTGACCTGTGGCCCCCTCCAGCACCTGGCCAGTAACACAGACTTCCCACAGCTCTCCTTGGAGAACCAGCAGGTACCTTCAAGTCACACTTACCTAGGCGGGAGGTCTGCTTGCGCTTAATTTCAACCAGCTTTGGAATTGGGTAGGGTCCATAGCAATGAGTGAAAATGACAGAGAGTTGCTGGCTGATCACTTCATTCTAAGCAAAAGAAAACAAACACACGCAGTGTAAGCTTAGTATGCAACATAAAATCAGTATGCAAAGGACATGTTACATTGCTCTCAAGAGCTGCCTGTTTTGAAGGTGAAAAATGTGATTGCTGAAACTTTATTAAAAATCAGAGCTTGGGGTTATCAGCATTTGTTAGAAACTGCAGATCTCATTTACTTGATTGCTATGTTTCCTGTAGGAATCATTTAAAAGAAAAGGGTTCTTCCTTGGATGAGAAGTCTTATTTTTCTAGCAAGCTCCACAGCTCCATCCCCTCTGCAAAAACAAAGTTCCTTTACAATAGTGATTTCATTTTATTTGCAGACTTACTGTGCTGGAAAATGACTTTTTTGTTGCTCTTTAGAAAATGGTCATTGGTCACGTTTCAGAAAACCAGAGCTACAGACAGATACAGCTGCACAGCCTGGATGCATTTCTAAGTGCAAGAGTCTCACAAACAGACCCTTCCCTTACAGAGTGACTGAAGCATCACAGCCTGCCACTCATTCAATCCCAAATGTTTCTATTAACATGTGCTTATATCCCTGGCACCGGCATGGGCACCACTGTCCTGAGGAAGCCACAAGACCTTCACAAAACCACGTCTGCTCCCTGGCCTTACCAATTTCTGCCCAAACTCTGAGGGCAAGGCAACCCACAGGAGGCTTTCCGAAGCACCTTGTGTATTTGTACGATTAAGACGCAAGGGTAGTGAAATGGATTTAATGCTTAAGATCCAGATGAAAGCAGGATTTAAAAGCTTTGGCAAATTTTATCCCACACTTTGCTGGTAACCAGAGCAAGTCTAGACAAGTTCAGCGGTGCCACGCTGTTAATTCATGACAACATCTTTCAACTACTCTGTTGGTTGGTGATTCCATTCCACACCAGGAAACTGTGAAAAAGCAAGATACTTAGATATGAGAGGATCAAAGGCCAAGGAAATAAGCAGGTGAGGGACAAAAAAAAATCATAATATAAAAATCTGAGGAGTATAGATGTTATACTAAAAATATTTCCAGGCTTTAGGAGCAGAAATAGAAGCTTTCCTTGCTCTAAGCACATTTCATCGGTGCTCCTTAAATCCCATGCGGGACAAGGAGGAGTGGCAGAGATGCTGTAATGACTCCTTTACTGAATCTAATCAAATAGGGTGGGAAAGGGTAGAGCTGTTCCCTCACATGCACATGCTGATGTCAAAGGAAATTACACGCACTCACCCGCAGGCAGGAGTTGGCTCCTATTACTACGTCAGATGTAGCACTGAAAGAAATGCTAATCTAAGAGAAATACTGACACTAAGAGTCACCATTTAGCACGGCACAGGGACCAGCTCTCAGAGAGGGGCTCACTACTGTGGCTCTGAGACAACGGAGGATGTCTCACCCCAGGAACATCTCACTGTTCAGCATCTTCCCGCTGGAGCTCTGCAAAGCGCTTCACAAAGGGAGTGAATCACAGGGTGTAGAGAAAAGGAAGATTTAAGGCCAGATTTAAAGAAGGAAGTGACTCAGCCGCCGGGAGGGCTGGGAGGGAAAGCTTTAGACAGACAGGGCAGAAAGAGCAATTTCTTCTCTGCTCAGAAGGGCTGTGCTGAAGCACCACGGCCGACTGAGTCAGCCAGGGAGGAGTGCGTCCGGGGGGGACACTGATTACTGGCAGGGCAGCTCCTGGTTGGATCTGGCAGATGCTAAAAAGTTAGTACATACAGAGATGGGGACAATTCCATGGTTAGTGCAGAGGGAAGCCTCTGGAGAGGAGAAGCATAATCGGAAGAGCAGTGGTCATCTTTACCTGCAGTGAATAAAAGCAGAGTAACTCCACTAAAGTGGAGAGCTCCTGGAAACTCCTGCTCGAATCTGCCAGGGGGCACAGGTCCTGTCTATGTCACGGAGGTTTTAGTGGGTTCCATGAACTCATCATTCCCATCATTGTGCCTAAGCAATAGCTTTTTCAAAACACACACATACATCAATATAGGCAACGCATCTGCTCCTTCCAGAGTGCCTGTGGGAATGCACTGCTGGAATATCTTGACTTCTCAGTGCCTCATTAGGAGCTGGAGGCCTAACTCAACAGTCCGACCCACAGCACTGCATACCAGGACATCCAGGTGCACTGAGATGAGGGGAATAACAGGCCAAACCCAACCAGGCAAGTGGGAGAAGAGGATCCCTGCTAGTAACTCCAATCAACATGACGGACCAGTCATGCATGCAGACAATCTCATGGGAGCCTGCCTACACAAGTGAGACGCTGCCAGATCCCTGGGGTCACCAATGTGGTGTGCAGATACAAGACCATTAAAAAGCCACCTTGCCCACAGGCCTGTGAAAAAAGTGGTATAACCTAAGCTCTAATTAGCTGACAATGTGATACATTCACATGAGAGATGCTTAAAAACCCCAACACAGAGATGGGAACAAAGATAAAAAGAGACCTTAGGATCGACACATCAAAGAAAGCAGGGCCATCAGGCAGACAGTGGCTGCAGACCTCCAGTGCAGAACACTGAGCTCATTTGGCAGAGAAAAGGTTCAAGACCTTTGGCTTCTGCCGATAACAATAAATACTTACATCTCATACCACCCAAAGGCCAGAAAGTGTGCTCAGTGAGAAAGCTGAAGCATGTGCTCATTTACAGTCACCGCTAACAAGCAGCAGCAAGGGAAGGGAGTGGTAAACTATTACAGCAGACCAAGTTTGCTCCCCACACTCCCCAGCATGCAGCCAAGCTCACGGGGCTGTGGCCCTGAATCTGCTCCCCACAGAGCCTCTGCTGGCTTTTGTCAATAAACCAGGCAGAAACAGGAGAGAGAAAAAAAAGGGATACTTTGTCCGCAACTGGATGGCTGGGGAAAAAAAACTGGCTTTTTGAAGCTAACTCCTGTTCTTGGAGCAGGCTGAACTAGGCTGGCTGTGAAGTAACTGGGAACAACTGCCAAAGTCCATGACCTGGGACACCAGCGTTGCTCTGGAATAGAGGAGGATGCGTCCAGCCTATCCAACCTTCCCCTTCGTACAGTGCCCACACTGACATGCTCAGAAGCTCCCATTTAAGCACCAAGACAGATAATTCTTCCCTGTTTATCCCATCATCCTATCAACCCAACTGTGAAAGCCCAGTTGTATGAGCTCCCTGCAGCAGTTGTGGGCGGTGATATTAACACCGGAGGAGCAAACCAGAGTTTGTTTTCTTGCTACGCTTTTATGTTGGAAAACATTGTGCCAGGATGTGTGAGGCTGATATCTGGAGCGATGCCAGCTTCCTCTTAGACATGGGCGTTCATCGCAGTCAAAGGGAGCCGATGTGCATCTTCTTCTGTGGGAGGGGGAAGAAAGCTTGGCAGAGGATATAATAAAAATATTTACCTAGCCATGGGGTAGTTTACAGATAGGCAAGAGGGAAAAGGGAACAACAGTGAGTCTTCTGAGGGAGACGGTGCTTCCAGCAGAGAGCTTGTTGGTGAGCAAGCAACTTTGCTTTGTAGATACAAGCAGTCTCCTGACTTAAAAGCATTCTTCAGCAGAGATCTAAAGGAATTCCCCACTCCTGATGAATGCACTTGGACTGTGAGGGGAATTCATAAATTCTTTTGAAGCAAAGCTTACAGCTTTCAAGTTGCTGGACCAGAGATGACTAGTCGATTGATCTGAAAAGAGGTGAAGACCTGGGTGGGGAGTTCAGGGATATTTTTTTCCTGAATGTCCATCTGATGAAGGTCTATGGCAGGATTCAGGAAAGTCTCCTCTAGACTTTGGAACACACCCTGGGAGAGCTAGCTCCATTCCAGCTCACCCAGTTCAACCCAGCCTAGCCATTCTGGGATGAGGTCCTACAAGGTACAGGGCACAGCAGGGAAATATGTAACTAGTTTTCTCGAGTACTTGTGTGAGATGTGTGTCTACACTCCAAACTCTACAGGGTAAAACACGTGTCAGAGACTGCTCAAATCCCAGTGCTTAGTCCTCCTTACTTGCCGACAGACCCATTACCACCTCCATGTGGTTGCCCTCTACAGTGGTAATAAGTTAGGCTGCTTCTCTTAACTTCTGAAATCCCAAGCAGTACTTTGGGTTTTCCTTCTACTGATGTTACCCTCACCAGCTCAGCTCCATTAATGTCATTTTAACCTAAGTCTGCCAGGCCCTCAAATTCCACTACCACGAAGCCCCAAAACCAAAAGCTCACCACATTAAGGCAGAAAAGGAGCACACTTATTCTTCTGGGCTCAGTGTCTGCCTGTTAATACACATCTCCCCAGCAGGCTGAGAAAACACACTGCTCATGGACAGGGCCACTAGCAAAGGTATCTTTTCTCTCCCTGGTCCTGAGGATGCAGTTCTCTGCTAAATGCAGAGTGGCAGAAGTGCCATTTCTAGTCACCCATCTCACACGCGTTCCCCAGCAGCTGTTCCAGCGGTAACAGAGTCTCAGGATACGCTGAGCCCACTGAAGACTCATCCATGACAGGATTTAGTCCCCTCGAATTAGTCCACTATTTATTCTCCCCTTTCCCAGAAAGAGATGATAAAGAATGAAGCAACAGAGGGGGCTTTTCACAGACACCCAGCCCTGAACACTCAAACTCTGAGCCTTTCTTTTTCTGTCTCAGAACCTTTTCCATCCTTGCCTAGGTGTCAGAGGATGCAGCAAGGCCGTGGTGCCTAGCAGCATGGAAAAGAGTGTAAATAAGAGGTGAACATCCAATCATATGTGAAGGCTAGTGGTAAATAAAGATAATAGAACTAAGAATAGTGTTAGTATGTAAGATTCTACAGAGACAGAGTGTGAGTGCAGCTGTGTGAAGACAAGATGTAATATTCAGGATGTGAAGAATAAAAGCTGAATTTAGGCCATCATCATCATAAGTGCCCAGTTTTATTTACATGGTCGTCCTCACAAACAACGACACCTAGGTGTCCTCTTGCATAACTCACTTTTTTCAACTGCCTCAAAACTGATTAAATGCCACTTTATAGGGTCACTCCTAGATGGTAAAGCAGCATACACATGATTAACATTAGTCAACAGTTGGAAAGGTAGGAAAGCCCCAGAGGTTGGAGGACCAGTTAGTGGCAGTGAAGTGCATAACAAAATGGGTTTTGTTAGTGCTGGGCTCGAGCCCTTCCACTGCAAACACAAACGGAAAAGGATTAATCACAGGTAAGGCACAAATGGGCCCTTCCGTTAGATTCTGGGAAAGCCGCCAAGCCTCCCTTTCAAAAGGCTCTTTATATCATAGCTGTACATTGTATGTAAAAAGCTCAGATTCCCAGGCACAGTCTAATCCCTGGATGAGAGCCCCAGAAAAGGGCAGGTGTCACATCCACAGCACTTTTTTATTGTAAATGAAGGAACGGCTCCTGCCTCTGGCAGAGAAACGTTTTAGAAGGTAGCAGAGGGTGGTGGGGGTTGGGGGGAATCACACCTGAGTTAGTACTACGATGAATCTGTGTTATGAAACCCCAAGATGGGTTAAACAGCCTGTTATTAACATGCCACTCAGTACCTGGCGTTCGCGTCTCACGCGGGGAATGCAGGACGGGCATGTGTGGATAACTCGCGTCCTCGTTACTCTGAACTGTTTAGACACAGAAGTACTACAAATGACAACAGGCAACGTTACAGATCACTGCAATGACTTGAGAACAGTGAAACCTGCCTTACAACATCACTCCAAGTCCCAACCAAAAGATCAATCACCAAGTGCTGGCTTGGGCACTAGCTGACACACAAAAGGGCATTAGCCAGTCCATGGAACCCATAAACAGGCCCATTAGCATTCTGAGACGTCTTAAGGGTTATTTTTAGTGCAGGTTTTGGTGAGTCTGTCTCCTCTGTGCAAAGTCCACATTTTTCTTTAGCTGAAGTATTTCAGTCATCAGCCAGAATATTCCATTTTCAGGTCTTAATTTTTCAAGAAAGGTAAAATACTATGTGGGAAACAAATACCCTAATGAAACCTGTCATTACAATAAAACCTCAATTTTCAGCTGAAAAGCAGTTTAACAAGGAATTTAAATTCTGCCCAGCAAAGAGGAGTCGTCTCTGATCATCTCAAGGCAAGAGAAGAATGCACAGCACTCTCCCAAGAGAGGGCTTTCCCCTGGGAGATGATTACGACACAGTGCCTGCCCCAGTGCTGTGCAGGGTTCATCTCTCCTTTCTACCCTTAGCCCTTCCTGCAGAACAGGGCAGTCTTGGCTTGATACAATGTTTGAGCCCATCTCAAACATTCATTTCAGCCCATCAGGAAGCAACAGAAGAAAAGGGGAATTTTCTAGCTTCTTCATCTTCTAGTGCCACTTTCTAGGTCACATGCAGACCTCGGGGGGAACACTGATGTTTGCTGACCCTCATGCCCAGACTTTGTAGAACAGACACATGAGCTCAGTCTGTTGACATTCTCTGAGGAACCTCTTCCAACATTTGTTTTAGAGGAATCGAATCCAGGAAAAGCACAGCAAGAGAGAAACAGAATGCTCATCTCAAACTTCAGCTTCTGAACGTTTTTCTGCAACACAACAGGCAGGTGTTTCAGTCTTTCCTGCTGTTTCTGTCTGCTGGAGACATGAAAATATTTTTTCAGTAGTTACTGCATCTGGTGACAGAGGCTACCTGGTGCTATTTCTGAAAAGATATATTAAAAATACACCCCAAAACTTTACTTTTTAAGAGATTTTGGATTCCAAGTGGCTAAGTTACTGCTGAAAGACTACTTTAGCTTTTAAACAATATAGCCTAGGTTTTTCAAGATATCCACATGCCTGAATCCTTCTGGAATTTTAAAACTGGTTATTGTTATGAATTGTTATTTGTTCTCAGTAACTGTCAATACCAGTCTAATGGCTGTTATTCAAATAGCCTGTGAACTCCTGCAGCTGCCTATAGGTGCATTTGTAGAGGATGGAAAACTGCAGGAATTTTAAATTCTGAGGAAACATCTTTGCAAAGTAGTTTCCTGCACCCTTCAACAAGCCTGGCTGCACAGTGTGATCAACACCTCACTAATGGGCTAAATTTTAAAATAAACGATCTTGGCACTGACAGAAATGGATGGGAAGGATGAAGAGAAAGTTGCAGAATGCAACAAAGGTATTGCAATGAAGGATCACTCCTATGACTTCTCAAGCTGATTTTGAATTGGACAATACACTAGCAGGAATACTCATAGTCCTAAGCCAAGTTTTGTTGATGTGAAGCACCTCCAGGAGCTTCAGACAATGCTTCAGCACATGCGCTCAATGCACATGTGGACTCACACATGCACCTCAGCAATGCATGTCCACAAAGGATCCAGAGAAACGGCAAATAGCTCCTTATCTGGAACTACCTTACCCTTCCCTATGGGGGAAAGGGAAAAAGCCGTAAGACAGATTATTTGGAATTAAAAATTCCATATTGTCTCAAAAATACAGGCCAAGGACAAGCTGATGTAAATTGCTGTAGGGAGAAAAAGCAGAGGATGAAACTGGCTCATAACCTCATAAAACTGGCAATGGTGCTGGCTTATCTACATGAGTGGAGCTGGGTGAACTGAATGACAATTCAAACTTAGGCAGAGCTCTGAAGTGGAAACCTAAAACCAACCTCCTCCAAAGGCCAGATGTGTTTAACTTCCAAGGTTGTGGTTTTGAGTCTTTCTTTTGAGGTTGTGGAAATGTCAAGATCAAACTGGATTTTCATAGACAGAGGACAAAGAAACATTTCTGCACGTTCAGCATATTATCCTCAAGAGAATCTCCCAGCAAAAACTGAAGAGCTGACCTATGAGCCTCACCTCAGGCACTACAAGCCCATAGATTTGGGTGCAGCCTCCACACAGCTCTTTCAAAAGCCTCTATTTGGGGGGAACACCCCTCAAGCATTTCCACTCCTCAGGCAAATACGGTGCTCTGACGTGGGGCAGGAGGGCAATCCAGAGCCAAGCTCAGGCAATGCAAACATCAATCTGAGCTGAAGGCAAAGGAGAGCTTTCAGTAAGGAGTTTGGGGGAGCTCTCCCAGACCATGAAGAGCACAACAGAGATACACACAGGCAGGAATTCAGCTGCATCTTCCTATCCTTCTTCTGTAACAAGATCTCCAGTGTCATCTTAGCTCTGAGGGATTTGACTCAGCTCTACACAGCAACTAAAGTTCATCTCAGGGCTACTCACTCCCAGAAGTGTCTCTGTGGCTTCTGCCTCACACAGCCCTCTCCAAACCACTTCTAGCAGGTTATGTTTGTGTCCTTGTCCACACAGACTCAATCCATCCCTAAATGGCAGCACATTTCCTTCCCATCTGGTGTCCCAAAACTATCACCGCGTCATTGACATTTTTAGTGTCGGAGTTTTCCTGGTTTGAGTTTTGCTTGCTCTTAGGAAAGTGCCTTAAACCGAGCTCTCCATGTCTTCTCCACAGATGCTGCTTTCTCCAGAGTACCTTGTTTCTGGTCTTTAGTTTGGTAATGACCCAAGTTCACTGCATGATGGCAGGAACTGCAGAGATTGCACAGCGATTCTCTGCCTGCTCTCACAGCTCTGCCTCGCCAGCATGGAAATACTGCCACTTCTCCACTCCCTGCACAATTCTCAATGGTGCAGCCAATAAAGACATTTAAAGGGATGAAAGGAAATGAAAGAGCTCCATGAAAAAGCCACCAGGAACTGGGTATCAAATCTTTGTTTGTGCTTTTAGAGGACTTCCTCTGGGGCTTCAGTGCAGCAGCGAATAACTGATGTGCAACCCATATGCTGTTCTTCCCCACTTATTTCGCAGCTTGGCAAAAGGCAATACAACTAGGGATTTCAACTCAGCCAGTTTTGCCTGATTTGCCAATCTGTGTTGCTGTTCTGTGTTACAGCATCAGGGCTTCTGCAAATTTCATTTTTATTTCTACTGTCAGCATCTCGGCATGTAGAGGGGAATGGAATGCCACCCTGCCACCCTACAGGACACCAGCATCAGTGCTGGCTCATGGCAGAGCTCCCACATAAACCCTCACATCTGTACCCTCTAGAAACAGGCATTTATAAGACAAAAGGATTCCTCATATCTGACAGTGTTCTTGTAGGTATTGCTTTCTTTTTCTTTAATATTTTCATATCTATAGTATTTGAGTTTTTTTGCCTGGCCTGAGAACCTGCAAGAACATTTGTGCAACAGTGCAAAGTAGAAGGTGGGGGCAGAAGGCTTGCTTCCTACCCTGAGACCTGCCCTATGTTTCCATGCAATTTTAGGGGAGTTTCTCTGGCCAAATTACTCAAAACTATAAATTGCTGTCTGGCTTATCCAGGTCATCACAGCTTCTGAGGCTGGAACTGTCACTCTGTGAGGCGCTGAAAATCAGCCTGTTTAATTACCTCAGTTTCCCTGTTGGTAAAGGGAGGATAAGATCTTTCATGTCTCAACTCATTAATATTAGTAAATTGTTCTGAGATTATGGGATAGCTGGAACTATTTATAGGAACACAAAACACCATTTCTATTAGGTGCAAGTTGCCATGCAATTAAAATATACCAAGCATCACAATATGTAGCAAATGGGACATCTTGTTTTACATCAGCCAAGAACTGCTAAGTGGCTCTCTGCTTCCTAGTTGCTTATTTTATACTTTTTGCCCTGAAAAACTCATTAAGGAAATGTACTGGGCCAGACTGTGATGTTTAGCAAGAGTCATAATCTCTCTCGAAGTTTCCAGCCCACAGGGAAAATTTTGGATGTCTGTGTGGGCAAATCAAGCTACTCTCTCCACAGCTCTACAAAATGCAGAGCTTTACAGTTTGCTGTCAGCAGAGAGGGATGTGAACCACAGTTATAGCCCTTCTGCACCTCTTAGAGGAGGTTTCCATTCTGTGGGTATACATAAAGAGCAATCTCTGCTCTCAGCCCTTCCAGAGAAGGGGAACGGAAGATCCTTTAAATCTCAGTTTTCCTCAGCTGCCTTCTACAGAGTGACCAGGGAGAACTTTTATTGGCTCGCTCTCCTACAAATGAATTTATTTAGATTCCTTCCAAAAGGTTGCATAGAGTCTTTCTTCATTTCTGTCTGGAAGAGCTTTGTGAGAGGCTCTTTGGACGAGACTGCCACAATAATTCATAACATTTGCAGACAATTTGTAAACCCTTACAGTGTCCCAGAATGATTAATTATTTCTTTTTAAGAATATGAAACACTATATGAGTGTGTGTTTGTGAAAATGCACGAAGACAGGCAGCTCCCCCAGGCCCAGAGGCACGAATAAAGATCAGCATAGATTTCTTCTTTGTCGTGTAGGGCTTTTTGTGTTACTTCAGGTGTTTCTCCCCTCCCTATTTTAGGTTTAAAGTGAACAAAAAGCAGAAGGTAGTAGTCTTATTTCTTTCCAGGTCTAATAGACTCTGGAAGACCTGAGCTAATTATGTACCAAAGGTATAATCCCACATAAATAACTTATGTTAATGATGACTGCTGGCCTTGGCTTCAGCCACCCAGGAGAAAAGCAATTAAAGTCACCCTTCACCCTAGATTACAAGCCCTAAACTTAATCTCCGTTAAGTTTGCAACATGATTAGTTTTATGTCAACTTTCAAACCAAACTGTAACTTGCTGGTAGTTTCTGGATGAACATACATTAACCCAAGTGAGTTCAGAACAAGAAATCTACAAATCCTAGGATTTGGAATGATTTCCTAAAACCTATCTCAAATATTCTGCATAAATACACACGCAATACAAACTAATTGCAAAGGCAAAGCTTATGGGAGGAGAAAAGTCAGAACAATGCTGAACAAATATTTGGGATTTGCTCAGGACTCTAGTCCAATCCCTCTTTTGCAGCAAGATACAAAAAATACAGCCATGTAGGCCACCACTAGCTATACCAAGTCTGTAACCTTTTAATATTGCATGCCCATACCAGAACCTCTCCCCTTACCACATTATTTAGCGTATTGCTTCAGATTAAAATTATTTTGCTAAAAATTATTTGCTCTTTGCTGTTACATGTAGAGTTGGGTGAGAAATGTTACTTATTTTTCATTTAAACAATGAGAAGACCATACCCACATGTACTGTAGTGCACGAGAAAAAGAAGAGCAATCAAATAATTTTGATGCTTTTCATTACTAAAATGATTTTCTGGTAGCAGTGAAGTTGACTGGGCATTCTTTGGGGGTGACTGACTGTCAGGGGGACCAGTAGAGAAGAGACTATTGGTTATAACAAGTTTTAAGTTCTTCACTAGGTAAGACATTTTCCTCTCCTTGCCAGCCCCATGATCACTCCCTTTTGCCATTATATTTACATACCGAAAGTACCTCCCTCAAATGCTTTTGTTAGTCTGATTTGTCTGGCTAAGAAAACGTCAGCTGAAAAAATAAATCTGAGGAGACTGCAAGTACAAACACACAGAAGATTTAAGAAAATTATCCTGTTCTGTGCTTGCAGAAACCAGTCTCCCCACAAGTTTAGAGTCCAAATCCCACATGAAGGGAAGAGAAAGTCATGTGAGAGTTAAAGAAATCCGAAGTAAACATGAATATTAGTTTTGTTGTATGGTCCTGTAAAATAAGCTGGATGAAGTCACTCTTTGGGTTGGTTTAGTTATCAACATCTCTTGCCATGCTGCAGTGACCCTTCTGACTTTAATTTCACCACTATGCAACAGCTTCTGTTGTCTCTCCAGCTTATTGCTAACATCAGTATTAAGCTGTTCTAGCAGGAGAAGTGATTAGCTTGTGTGTTTATAACCCATGCTTCCACAGTGAAAAAAAACGAGATACATAACACAGATAATAATAATCCTGTGCAGTCTAAATAAGCTTTGAGAGAGCTGTGCAAAAATAATATTGCGAGCCTTTGTGTCTTACAGGATGGGAATCAGGCTGATTTCCTTTAAAACCCACAATTTATCCTACCTTGCTGGCCTTCAGTATCTCAAACATCAGAGGCAACCCTTGCGTGATAAGCTCCTCCGTGTACTCTTCTTCCTGAATGGACTTGAATTCCTTTAGCAAGCACTGGATGAGGGGTCGCCTGTGCTGCTGGAAGGACGTGCGCAAAGACTCCAGCCACGTGTGGAGCGTCCAGGGAACACCTACGGACAGAGGACAGAGCTCATTCCAAACTTCAGGGAAGGACGTGCCCTTCTGCTTTTTTTAACCATGACTCATGTTAAGATTTTACGCAAAAACTGCCAAATAACACTAGGAATCAAAATTCCTGTTTATCCCTAATTAAGAAGGCTGGCGGTTATCAGTACATCCCAGACCTAATGCACAGAGGCTTTCCTCCAAATGCTAAGAGAGGACTGTGGTCTCTCTGCTCATCTAGCCTTCAGCTTCTCTGCTGAGACTGCCAATTTGTGGTAATTGCTGTGGTGTTCTGTGTAGCAAAAGCCTTTTGGAAACTAGATTTACGCTGGCTTATTTGTTTAAATGTGGCCCTGGAGAGCCATTAAATGGTAAAAAGCCCCGATTTTGGTCACTATCCACCTGGATTCAAACTGGTGGTCTTCAGATTTAAACTTGCTTTAAATGCTACCCCGTGTCCTCTCCTGATCATTAGTATTTTCCCTAAACAGCACTGGGTGAGGTAAACAGATCAGCCTTTTCAAGTAGATTGTCATGGCAGAACCACTCTCCAGGAAGTTAAAGGGAACTGCTCCCATGCACTGAGCGAGAAAGCACATGGAACTAATGTACCTCTGCAGGCATGAGGCTGGACGTGACCTAGTTTCTGCTCTTGCAGAACAGAGGGGAAAGAAACACAAGCCTGGTGTTTGGCAATTAAAGGTTTTTCCCTCCATTTCAGAAAATGTTAAATGCCTGGAGACCACCCCCACCACTCTCCTCTTGTTCATCTCTCTGTTCATCATCTTTGCCTGCTCAGCCTACCTGGCAAGCCCTGACCCACGCCACAATGTCCACAGGGTTGGAGCACTGCAGCAGGCAGAGGCACACCAGGCACTGCAGCAGCAGAGGCAGATGGGTCTCTCTGAATGCAGATAAATGGGAATGGTAAATACACAATCCAGATCCATCTCCCTCTGCACTACCCAGTCACTCTCCCCACAGGCAGAAGTGACTTCCAAGCAGGCTGGTATGATCAAGTCCCTCACTGAAGGGCTGGCACACCACAGAGCTGGCACACCAGCAAGGAGTCGGTTCCTTGCTCCTGCCTTTGGAGGCTCACAAGTCTCAGAAAATAAAAGTTGTTTTAATGGTACACTGCTTTACAGCAGAGTGCAAAAGAGGAGCTGTTGGAGGTGGCCCACGGCAGCTGAACATTGCCCCAGAGCCTTCCCTACGCTCTGCCATGCAGCAGTACAGAAAGCTGCGGTGGGAAACCACTGTGTCCTGCAGAAAAGAGCCAGTGACCCCTGAACAGGCTGTGCTGTCAAGCTGAAATGGGCTGGGAACCTGTCAGGTCTCCCATCATCTTCTGTTTCCAAAAGAGTTGAGGAAGATGCGACTGCAGTCAGTTGAAGCAACAGCCCGTCGAGAGAGACGTGTTTTTAATAGTGATCCCTCCCCAGGTGAAGATGAGAAAGGACAGCAGGACTGACCTATGCTCCGTATGTCAATGGTCACATCCACATAGCCGTGCTCGGCACTGTGGTACATGGCCTCCTTCAGGGCTTTCAGTTTGGCCTTGCTGTTGCGGCTGGCGCAGAGCGGAGCTGCTGCCGAGTCGGGCAAGTCCGTCCCCTCGGCCAGGATCTCCTCCAGTGACAGAATATCGCTCTTCTCCTTCT
Organism: Empidonax traillii; assembly: GCF_003031625.1. NCBI lineage: Eukaryota > Metazoa > Chordata > Aves > Passeriformes > Tyrannidae > Empidonax > Empidonax traillii. Next base: position 790,653 of record NW_020955384.1, on the reverse strand, counting down.
CTGGCTGAGCGAGCAGTTTACGGAAGACGTTCCTGTCAATCACAGCATGACAGAGAGAGGGAGAGAGGGCAAGAGAGGAGAGGAAAGGGAGAGTGGAGTTAGTGCTTAGCCTTTCATCACACTGGGTGTACTTGTTGTGACGTGGCAAGTTAGGACACCTATCAAGGAAATTACTCCAGCTAATGGCAGAACCAGCTGAGAGCAGACCCGAGGCAAGCACAGCTCCCGCTAGCCCACCTGCACTGCCTGGGACACATCTGCAAGTCACTGCTGTCGTGAGAGGAACTGTACAGATGTCGCATGAGTGGCGGCATCTCATGGGAACAAAGACTTGCGAGCTAAACATGACTCACGACTTCTTCAACAATCAGGGAAGGCCAAGGTGCTTCTGGACAAGTTCTCAGGATTCCCACCAAGGAGGGTACCTGAGAAGGGAGCTGCCTGGAGCTACTGAAAGCACCACCACTTGATTAACACTCAAAGCGGTCTGGGAAAGCTGGAGCAGCTAGACATTCAACAAGGCCAGTCAGGGCAGGTTCAAGCACAGCTGGGACTACTCTACAAAGCCACTGATCCAGCTGGGCCATCAAATAACAAAGCCCTCAGGTTCGTACCAGCACAACCTTATCAACCTCAACAGTGTTTCTCTTGGTTTTGCAGCTGTAAAAGGAGAAACCAGGCTGGCTCCCAGCCCACCTCCCTTGTATTCTGATGTCCTCCCTGCATCTGCTCAAGAACCCAGCATGGTCTGTCCCAAACAAATTTAGGGCAGAGAGGGAAGGAGGAAGGCATGAGTGTGAATGGTACGTAGGTAGAAATAGAAGAGCCAGAGTCTGTGTTTCATGGACAGCCAACAGTCAAGCCAAGGAGAGGCCCAGGTGCTCCTCAGGCATGTGGCTCCCATTCACACTGGCTGAATGTGAGACTTCAATAACCAAACTGTCCTCCCTGTCCCAGGGATCCCTCTCAGGCTCCAGATGGGCAGTGTTGTGTGAACCTGCCCTGACATGCTGTTAGCATGTTGTTAGACTGGCAGCTCATCTCTAAGCAAACAGACGGTAGGTACTGTCTCTAACCTGTATCTATGTTCCTCTGGATGGCTACAATCAGAAAAGTAGGAACGTGAAGATCATAATACTAATTCATTACACTGCAGTCAACTCCTGAGTGTTGCAAGACCATGCATGCCAGGTGCTCTTTTTTTTTTTCTTTTTTTAAATTTGCAACATACATACAACATTAAGACACAAAGGACTTTACAGTAAACACAGATGCAGAAACTCCAATGAACGGAAATTAAGGCTGCAGCAGTACAGACACAATTCACTCAAACCTGAGAAATACGTCAAGAAATTCAGAAGGAATGTCTTTGGCATTCCTGTCTGCTGTCACATCAGCTGCCATTTAACAACCATTGCATTGAACACACCACAAGGAGTTCCCTTCCTTCTCTTTTTTTTACATCAGATATCAAAAAGCAGCTTGTACCACCAACTGGTTTAATTCACATGCTAACAGAAAGCCTTACATCTCTGCTCAGTTGGTGGCATGTTCAATTTGTTCATGCAGAAATTTCACCCGTCAGCTCAAACTGGATGCCCAGACAAAAAATAAGCACTTGAACAATGCCACTAGACTTGTTCCCACTCTACCTGTGTCCATGTGCAGCAGCCTGACTGAAAGAGTTCATGTCACCTTGTGGATTCATGGAAATGCCATTCCTGTACATTGTTCCTATCATGGGGTCAGCTCCTCGCTCCAACAGCAAACTGACGAGTTCAAAATTTCCTGCAAGTCAAGAGGTGCATTTTTACTTCTTTTAAAATCAAGTATTCGCTCATCTAAACCACAGATCCCAGCTGAGGAATTGTTACAGTGGGAGGAAAAAATCCTTACCAGCAGCTGCTGCCAACTGTAAAGGAGTTTCAGAGTAATTTTCCTCCCCATGCTCCAAGGAACCTTCTACCTTTGCTCCAGCATCCAGCAGCAACTAGAAAGAAAATTCACCATTTAGAGCAACTGGGTGTATCACAATCTTCAGAGTTCATGAACAGTGACAAATGAGAATCTAATGCTTCTTGTTATCTGAAACCAGATACAATGGAGACACATGACATGCAAATTCTGCCCATTGTTTCACAGAGACAAATTAATTCCTTTTTTCGCTCATTTTATGCTGCCGAACACCAGGAGCACTAGTGTCCAACTTCAGAGCCAAAAAAGTGTAACCCAGTGTTTCTGAGTGGGAAATGGGGTAAGGTCAACGTTAGGAAGTAATGCATTGAAGATGGAAGAAAATTAGCCCGACAAGCATCCTTCCTTCATGGTCTTCTAGAAGCCCAGCACCATCCAAAAATAGATCAGATTTCAGTCGCCTCCATCTTTTATATAAAGACATGGTCAAAAGAAAGGCAATTCTTAAGAACCAATTGCAGCAATAAGTCCAAAAGCCGTGGTCTCCATTGGGGACACTTCCACAATAAAAAACAAGAATGCTGAAGACAAAAGTGGCCAAGGAGAGCAGGACGGAGCCTGTGCTGCATCCCCCTCCTTTGGCCATTTCTGTCTCGAGGCCTTCACAGTTTTGGTGCTTCATTAAGTGTGTCATAGCCACAGCTATTTTGAAGAATAAACCTTTTCAACTTTTGAGATGCCAAAACACAGAACCAGCATATCCCACGCAACACCTCCATGGGGTAAGGAGAGCGAGGGCTTCTCCCCCTTTGGAGCAGCACAAGGGCTGTTGTCCACCTCTCTCCAACCACGGCAGCGTTTTGTGTTTGCTACAGTATTGTAGTGCAATAAAGTGCAATGAATGAATAAACAAACACATAAAACAAGTGGTCAGGAAGGAGCACAAGGAGTTGTCAGACTTTCTTTGGTGCAACTTTGCTTTAAAATTGTCCTATTTAGGCCTCATATTGGTTAAGGTTTGAACACCATATTCGCTATATAATAAGTCTATTATATATCAGTACACTCTTGAAGAAGCAGAAGTAACCAATATGAGTATGACAAGAGGATGCTGGTTTGAGATGAATGTAATTAGAACTGAAGAGGAGGGGAAAAAAAAAAAAAAAGAAAGAATGAGATGCAGGTAGGGAAATACAATAATACCTGAACTACAGGAATATGTCCATGCAACACAGCAAATGTCAGAGCTGTCCAATGGCGGGTCTCAGGGTGGACGGATGGGTATTTATGAGCAGTACTGACAACCTACAAACAAATTAAAGTTATTTTTTTAAAGAGCTATATGTAACAAAATTCAACTTGCCTGAAAGTCAGGCATGTGAGGGAGTAAGTGAAATAGAAAACCTGGGAAAGGTGCTTTATAAAATGATTGGCTTCATATTTTTCCTGCAAAATTTTTCTCAGTATTAAAACTGTTCACGCTGATTTGACAGCTTGAATTGAGTTCTTACCAAATGAAGTCTTTTACCAACTACTGTAGCTCCATCTAAACCACTGGCCACCAGATTCTTTTGCACAAGGGCAAAACATCCACAATTGGTTACAACAGCACACACTGGGGAAGCAAGGATGGATCAAGACACTTACAGCTAAGAACCACTCCCACTGACTTCTCCAGACCATGTATCAACAGCCCTGGGCCTTGGGACTGCTCCAGGCCCAGCCAAATTTCTTTGCACTTAAACCAGTATCATTTTTGTCACTGCCATCATGAAGGACACATCACAAGCCCTACCCTGGAGCTTGCAGGCATCCTTCCAGGCTCCTCCTCTCTCACCAGAGGAAAAAGAGATATGAGAAGCAATGGGGCAGAGTGGCACTTCAGAAATGTTTAAAGAAAACTGCTTTTTACTGCCTTCTCCCGTCTGAGTTGAGTTAAAAGTGTGGGATGGTGACAGTTAAAAGAGATGCAAACTATACCCTTAGAAAACAAAATGCTATTTTTCAGATTGCTCCTTCCATTTTCTACGCCTTAGTGCCTGGTGCTTCTAATGTAGACATTGGGGAAGATGAATAACCATTCTTTGCTTCAGTTTCCCTGTCTTTGAGATGGGGGTATTAATATTGATGAGGTTCACAGAGATGGTAAAATCTAATGAACGTTTGCAATCCAAGACTGCACACTCAGATAGAGTGTGACACTAAAATTCAAGATCTTGTTACTGATCTTCAGAGGAGGACTAAAATCAGAGTAAAAGATGCACCGTCTGTTTCACCAGCCAGCTATGCTTTCACTGCCTTGTCTGAAGTACTTTTTTCCATAGGGGGGGAGCAGGACCAGGTATTAAATATTCGGTTCCATTAGCAGCTCACATTTCCAAGCACCACATGCAGTGTTTTGCAAAAGCAGGCCCTCAGTCCCAAGGACAGGATGAGGGAAAAATCTGAAGAGCCCATGCAGATCCCATAACTTGCCAGAGGAGCGGATCTGCACCAGCACGTGGCTGTTATCGCCCAGATTTGCCAAGGAGAGCTCAAAGGGCAACAGGAGGAGTGTGTTGGCCTCTGAACAAAGGCACAGGGCTTCTTAGGCTCTGGGTTTGCTCAGAAGGAAGAGGATTCAAGCAGCTCCAGCCTTGGGGTTTAGGATGTGGAGCAAGAGCAGCAGAGGGTGAGGATGGGCAGGACCACGGTTTAGTGAATGCATCCAGCTCCTCCTCAAGCACGTGTTCCCACCACTGTTTGGGGCAGTCCATGGAAAACGGCAAAGAAAATGAAGTCATTTTAACTCCTTTGCTCCTTTTAGATTGGTTTGTTTAGAGTTCTTTCCAGCTGATAAAGACCTGCGGCTGATCGGGCTTTAAGGTTGAAGTTTGCTGAGCAGCTACAGGTCCCACTGACTAGAGAGCAAACTGCAGCTTCTCAGCACATCTGGAAATAGAGTCCCTTTTCACTAAAGACGGGCAATCAAAAAGGGAGGTGCCTAGCATTTTAGGCTACTTTTGGAAACATATTTGCAAAGTGAAAGGGGGAAAATTATGCAAGCACCTGACAGAGTATTTATTTTTGTTCATGGTTGATTTGCCTTTTTTTGCCTTAATTGCCCAATTTGCACAGTTGGTTGTGGTGTGCACAAATCATCTTATAATTGCACACCATAATTATTCACAGTTCTTGTCCCAAAGTGTTTTCATTTGATTTTAGAGCAAACACTCTACAGTAATGAATCGGGGAGGTTAACATTCCTCACTGGAGCTGTTCTCTCAGATGTCAGCAGCTTCAGGAAGACAAAACCGTTCAAATTAGCATTTGATTCAAGTCTGGAAGATTACTGGAGCAATTGGGAGGACTGCTCCTAATGAAAACTCGTCCTAGGAACCAAATAATGCTATCTCATGTCTGAGCCACAGACAGGGTTAAAGGAGAGCTCAGTCTCCACGCCCATCCAGTCTTTGGGCTCATTAGGGGTTCAAGTATTCAGCTATTGCCAGCTCTTGGTGGTATGCTTGAATGTGGGGAACTGAAATCAGCAGCTGATTTCATGATAATAACGACTATCAATCTCCTACAGGTGATATCCATTTCTACTTTCAAATTAGATTTTTCAAAAGTGCAAAACGGCTGTCTGAAGCAGTGACTACAATTTATCAGCTTGCTCAACTCCAAACAGAACAGATGGAACACAGATAAGTGAAGCAGACAGCTTAATTTACTCGTGACCTCAACAAATTGAAACTGGAATCATTAACAAATAATTCTTTCCTGGATTTTCAAACGGCTCTTTAAAACGTACATACCTGCATTGCACAGAGTTGGACCACAATCTGTTTGGTGGACAGATTGTGTAAGTCTGTGATGTGCATTCATCAAAAAGACATTAATATTCTGGAAGCTTCAAGCTCCTCATCCAGCAATTTTTAGCCCAAGGCACTTTGTAAAACATAACAATGGAACCTACATCACACTTGTGAGCTGGGGATGCTTACCTGGAACATCCCTATGCATAGAAATGCTCGAGCTTTTGCAGGTTATCAGACGGGTGTTGCTTTTACCCTCTTCATTTAAACCCAGGTGAGATTCAGGGAGTCCTTATCCAATATCATTAGAGCTGTGCTTCGTGCTTGTGCTAATGCCTGTATTCATTTGCAGCGTGCAAACACAACTAAATCAGTATTCCCTGTGGGTTAACTCCGACGACTTGACCATTTCTATGCAGTGAATCCCAGTGTTAACCTAATGCCATTTGATGTCACTATTCATTTCAAGTGGTCCCATCCAGGATAACACAGATTTTTTTTTTTTTTAATTCTTGTGATTTTCGCTCTGCTACAGTTTCAAGGGGTAGTTTAAGATGTAAACAAACAACAGAACAAAAGATACAACCAACAAAAAGTCCTCACCTCAGCATTTAGATCTGCTCCAGCATCTAGCAGCATCTGCACCATAGCCTCATCACCCCTGACACAAGCATACATCAGTGGAGTCATGCCCTAGTTCATTTTTTGGAGTTAAAAAACAAAGGAATTGACAAATTTAACACAGAACTCTCTTTTTTTAAAACAATTATTCAAGTATATATCATCAAGACTAACAATATGTATTTAATGAAAGCCATTACCTCTATTACACACAGGCCCCTCAGAGTAGCAAAAGCCAACCACTTCTGTAAAATCTACATTTTTGTTGTCACTTGCATTGACTGCTTGTATTTTTCATGTTACCTTCAGCATGGTAAGTGGAATGAGGCTTACCAGCCTCACTCCATCCTCATATAGTAAACTGAGCATTTTTGTCTTTGGGACCCAGCAGAGAAATGTTTTCACCAAAGCAACCATTCCTTCCATTGGTATTTTGAAAAGAAAATAATTCTACTCAGTTTTCTACGATCACAGTCATAAAATCTAACTTTTCAATTACTGAAAGAGCCTTTAAAACATCTCAAGCTTCTTTTAAGATAGGTTAGATTTGAGCACAGCTTTTTCAACATGGATACTGTAAGGGGCTGGAAATGTCACGGCTTTCTATAGCACTCTCTAGCAAACAAGGACTTAATTTTAAATGAAGTGCCAGACAGCTTTGTTGCAAGTTGCTGGCTCTAGGAAAGCAGGGCCATTCTTGGAGAAAAAGTAGATTAATTGGCCCTTCTACACAGAATCACCACAGTGCAATTTGTATTAACCTGAAATACCTGCTACGGCTGATCACCGTTTCCCTTAAGGTAAGTACTGCTGTGGCTGTGGTAATGAATCCAGATGAAACCATGGGGAAAAAAATTCATTACATCTACAGTAAATTTTAATAGCAGAAGCTGCTTGTTAAATACAGCAGGGGGTGTTGACCAACAGCCACCAGCTGTTTTGAGGTAAACCTCCTGAAGCACACAGGTACCTCTGATGCATGTTTTTAGGCTACTTCGAGGTCCCCAGTAAATCTGCTGTCAGATGACAGTCTGTTTGCTGTTTAACCTGCTGCTGTGAAGTGATTCTCAGAGAAACTGGAGGTACCCTGCCTGGCCAGATACAGATCCATGACACTGCTTTGCCTAGCAAGAGCCCAGTACCACTATTTTTGCTGAATTCCCCCACTTTTCCTGTGTGTATGCAGGGCTAAAGGTAGTGGGTTCTTATGTGTGGAAGAGCTACTCTTGTAAAGACAATATAAACTAAGGTTTGTCCCTGCAAGGTCCTTAGATTCTCCCTGAAACACACTGAGCATTTCCCAGGATCAAATCTGCAGTGTACTCATGGAAATGCAGAGTAAGGGAACAGGCACTTGGGGCCTGTGATGGTTTTAGTCTAGGCCTTCCTTGGTGACCAGTTTGTAACCAAGGAAGGAGCCAAGTACCCAGTATTCCACACAATTTTTACGTAAACCAGAGTATAAATAAGTCAGAGATTAGAGACCTCGCTCTCTTCTCTTCCGGCGAGGTCTGGGAACAGTGGGTCCCTGCGTTGGTCTCGCTTATCT